>NW_024104331.1:0-525000 GCF_003945595.2 Pipra filicauda
TGACATTCCCAGGCCCTGGGGATGGCCTGGGGGGGGGGTGAACAAGCCTTATCCGGACCCTCACTGGCTCCCTGGACTGGGCTGTGGCGCGATGCCAGCGCTTTCCTTGAAAAACCTGATTTAAAAAAAAAAAATTAAAAATAAAAAAAAAAGGGAAAAAACAGAACTAAAAATAGCTGCCAGGGCTGGGATTTACCCCAGGGGGCAGATGGGATTTACCCTGCGGGGCGGATGAGATTTTTCCTCGGGGGGAGCAGATGGAAAATCACCTCAGGGGGAAGATGGAATCTACCCCCTGGGGCAGATGGAATTTACCCCATGGGGCAGATTTATCTAGACTGTGGTGGGATGCCAATGCTTTCCTGGAAAACCCTGATTTTAAAAAAATTAAAAGTAAAGAAAAAGGGAAAAAAACACAACTAAAAATAACTGCCAAGGCTGGGATTTGCCTCGGAGGCAGACAGGTTTTACCCCGTGGGGCAGATGGGATTTAACTCCACGGGGCAGATTTACCTAGGCCGTTGTGGAATGCTGATGTTTTCCTGGAAAACCCTGATTTAAAAAAAAAATAAATAAAAGAAATAAAAAGAAAAGAAAAAGGGGAAAAAACCCCCACAACTAAAAATAACCGCCGGGGCTGGGATTTACCTCGGGGGGGGGGGCAGCTGGAACGGGAAAAAACACCCCTGGATGAGCGAACCCGGCTTTGCTTTTATTTCCCCCCGCCTCCACTGCTGGGGTGCAGAAAAGAGGATGAGGAGGGCAAAAAAACTAACCCCGGGGGTGGGGGGGTGAAGGTCGAGCGGTGCCGGTGGCCCCTGGGCCGGCTCGCTCGCCTCTTGGCAAGCGCCGCAGTCTGATGCAATCGCCGCGCTGACGGAGGCGGCGGTTCCCACCTGTATTTGCCATTGTGTGCCCGGAGCTGTTTGCAGGTGTTTGCTGGCGCCGCGCTGTCTGAGCCGCACTTCCCTCCTCCTCCTCCTCCTCCTCCTCCTCCTCCTCCTCCTCCTCCTCCTCCTCCCGCGGCTGCCCCGGCCAAGGCCTGGCCCCCCCCCGGCCCCCCCGGCCGGCTCCCCGCCAGCCGCGCTCACACGGATGCGGCACACGCGTGACCTTGGCCGGGCGGGGGGCGCGGGGGCTGAGCACGGGTGTGCACATGTGCTCACACGCGTGTGCGCTTCTGACACGCGTGTCTGGGCACGCTCACACGCGTGTGCGGGTATGCCCTGGTGCCTGCGTGTGTTTACACACACGTATGTGCGCTGACACACGTGGATACAGACACTGACACGCGTGTCTGGGCACACTCACACGTGTGTGCACACACCTGAGTGCACACTTACACATGAGCCTACTGACACATCGTGCACACTCGTGCATGCACGTTTACACACATGTATATGTGCATGTACACACATATGTGCATTTACACACATGCCTGCAGACACTGACACACGTCTGTGCACACTTACACGTGTGCACAGACAGGGACACACATGTCTGTGCACACACAGACACATGTCTGTGCACACACGTGTGTGCATGAATACACACACCCCTGAGTGCTCTTATGTGCCTCCTGACACAGACACACGTTGTGCACACTCCCACACGCATGCACATTTACACACGTGTCTATGTGCATTTACACACGTGTCTACACTGACACGTCTGTGCACACACGTGTGTATGTATGCACACGTGTACTTATACACACCCATGTGCATTTCCACACATGCCTACACACGCCGACACACGTGTCTGTGCACACACGCATCTGCATGTATGCACACATGACCGTATTTACACACACCTACACACGTGTCTACAGACAATTATACATGGATGCACATTTGCACGCACACTGTGCACATACACATATCTATATATCTATATATCTCTATATCTATATATCTATATATCTGTATCTATATATCTATATGCCCATATATCTATATATCTATATGTCTATATGTCTATATCTGTCTCTCATGGGCTGTGACACACACATGCACCCCCTCAGCAGGGGCACACATGTGCACACACGTGTGCACACAGGCACATGCTAATCCAGCCAACATGGACACACATCCACACGCACAGTATCCCAAATCCAACCATGAACCCCCCCCAGTGCCTCAGCCCCCACGCCGGGCCCCAGGGGCTGCTCCTAGCTCGTCCTTTTTTGGGGGAATCCCACAGCCCCTCCAGCTCCTCTGGCCTCAGTGACAGTGTCAGGGGCTGGATCCCGGCCTGTCCCCGTGGGTGGGGGTGAGTGGGTGACCCCATCCTGCCTGGCACAGGGTGTTCCCAACACCCTCGACACTGCCCACACCCCACCCTGCTCCAGTTCCCACGCCAGCGCTGAGTGGGGAAACTGAGGCACGGGGTTTCCAGTGTGGGAAAGGTGTTCTCACCTCCCCCCCCACCCTTCCGGATCCCTAAATTTCCTCTGGCACTCTCCACCCCGGTGGCTCCAAACTGCCAGGCCAGGAGGGCTCATCCTGCAAACCAAGCTGAGGGGGGGGCTCAGCACCCCTTTGGCAGGAGCTCCCGAAAGTGCCGTGGAATTCCGGGGGGGGGCTATTCCTGCCCTCTCCCCACCCCCTCTGGAGACCATCCGCTGTCCCGGCAGCCACGCTGCGTGTTCCTGCCAGCCCTCGCCCTCCCTTTCCCACGGGTGACATCGGGGCTCCGTCACGGGGGGATCGGGGGCTTCACACACGCCCTAAAATCCACCGAGGACGAGGCTCCACTCCTCTCTCTTTGTGCTCCAGTGTCCCTCCATCCCGTGTCCATCCATCCCTGCATCTCCTCACGGGCCCCGGGATGCCGGTACCGGGGCCGGGGCGATGCGGGCCCCGCAGCCGCGGCTCGCTGCTGCCGTCTCCAGGGCAGAGGGGGAAGAGCCCGGCACCTCCTCTGGTGTTCCCTTCGGGAAGAACTGGGATCTCCTCTGCTTAGGGTCCCTGATCCCTAAGCTGAATATCCAGAAGATTTTCCAGATCCTGAGGGGAGCAAGAGCGGGGAGGTGGCACCCCAAAGCCTCTGGTGACCCCGTCTTGGTCTGGGCAGAGATCCAGTGGCCCAGATGTGGTGCCCCCATTCCCACGTGCTGCATCTGCGCTGGGAAAGGTTCTTCACCATCACCTCTTCACCTTGGTTTGGGGGTGCAGTGCAGACCCTCCCCAGACCCTCAGGAGAGGCAACACAGATCTCCTGGCTCCTTCCCCTGCCATGGCCAGTGCAATGATGGATCTCTCACCTTGCCCCAGGGTGAGGAGCTGGTCAAGGGGCTGGTCAGGATGCTTCAGGCCATCCTCAGGGTCACCCCAGACTTCTGGAACATCATGGAATGGAATGCTCTCTAGGGTCCCTTCCAACCCAAACCCCTCTGGGCTGGAGGGTGGAAGCTGGTGGCTGTCACCCTTCTGGACGCCCTGGTGTCACAGGGAGATACAAGTCTGTGGCTTCTGGCTTGGGAGAGGACTTTGGTGGTGGAAAGCCATGGCTGGAAGGCTCACAGGAGGTTTATTAGGTACTGTGAGGGAAGGATGCTTGTGGTTCCTCCTCCCTCAGCACAGTTGAGGGGGTGAGGGCCATCCTACCCTCTGGGACGGCCCTTACCCCAGAGAGGCCACACTGATGATGTGTGAGGGAACACCACCTCTGCTTTTGGAGGAGTTGGAGGCACAACCTGCCAGCCTGAGCCCCCTGAACCCAGGCCCTCCCTGTATCCCAGTGTCCCTGTTCCAAGGGTCACCCACTGGAGCCAGCCCAAGGCAGCCAAACCCATGGATTTATCCACCCTGCTGGGCATGGCCTTGTCTTTGTGCACTGAGATGGAGATGGCAGTTGCCTCCTTCCTGCAGGGGGGAAAATGAAGGTCTGGGTGGGTTGAGCTGCCAAGCTCAGCCGTGCTCCTGGCAGAGGGACACGGTGCCCAGCCGAGGTGGCATCACTGCTGCCAGGCCTTTTGTTGTGCCTCAAAGCCCCTGCACGGTGGGAGGCAAATGCCTGTCCCGGATTGGATGTTCCTGGCACGTTTTTGGGTGTCCCTTCCAGCTGAATTGGAGTCTGGAGGTCTGGTGTCCGTCCTCATCCACAGCAGAGGCCGTGCACGGAGTATGTGTCCGTCTGTTTGTCTTCCAGGAGGCTTCTTGGCAAGGAAGTCCATCTCTGCACGTGGTCATCCCCATCCCAGACCTGGACATGGGATTGGCTCATGCTGGAGAGGAGAATGAGGGAGAGGAATGAATGGAGGCAACCAGGTGATGGAAAGAGGTGATGGAGAGGAACCAGGTGGTGGAGAGGAACCAGAGGATGGAGAGGAACCAACTGCTGTGGCTCAGTGACCTCAGCAGGATTAAACTGTGGGGTGTCTCAGTGGCCTTTTACTGGTCCCAGTAAGTCTCAGGGTTGCCCTCACTCAGGGGTTTGCCACTGTCCCAGTGACTTCTGTCACTGCTGCACCCTGAAATACCCCGTAGGCCAAAGTGAGGGCCCTTCACCCTGTCTTTGTCCCTCCTCTTTTCCAGAAAGACCTGGTGCACCCCAAGGAAATACTGGGTGGGACACGCAGGTGACACTGAGTGAGTGGTGGGTTGGGTGAACTTCTGAGAGTGAACCAGGGGCCAAATGTGCTCGTGCTGAGCCCCTCTGAGGTCCCTGCCCCCCCCAACAGCACCGACCCCTGCCTGAGGGGTGGGGGGTCCCAGGCAGCCTCTGGCTGGAGGACCCCAACATTTTTAGCCTCCCAAACAGATGCAGCCCCCTCTGCCCCACCCCGGGGTGCTGCAGCTGGGGATGTGGGTGGGTGGGGGTGATGGGAAATGGGGGGATGAGGGTGGAGAGACGTGGAGGGGGTGCTGAGGATGGGGGGGGTGATGGGAAATAGAGGGGATGACAGGAATGGTGGGACAATGGGGACATGGGGGATGATGGGGATGGGGATGGGGGAAGATGGGAATGAGGGGATGGGGATGATGGGAAAGGGGGGGAATGAGGATGGGGGAGTGATGGGGATGCAAAGACAGTGGGGAAGGGGGGGTGATGAGGGCTGGGGGGGTCGCGGCGCCCAGATTAGAACCCACCAGATTGAGGGGGGGTCTCCTCTAATAAATAAGTAAGTAAGTAAGTAAGTAAGTAAGTAAGTAAGTAAGTAAATAAATAAATAAATAAATAAATGACAAAGAATGAATCCTAGCTGTGACCCCCAACACCAATGACCCCCCACTCCCATCCCAGGCGCCCCGCCTCATCCTCGGAGGTGATCTCAATGAGGCCCCACCCCCTGATTTGCATGCGGGGACCACGCCCCGTCCCCTCCCTCCCGCGGCCGCGCGGCCTCTTTAAGGCCCCTCCCGCCAGCGGCGGGGAAGGGGCGGGGCCTGGGAGACGGCAGCCAATCAGCGCTCGGCGTTTTCCGCGGGAAATCCGAATTTCGCGGGACGGGTTTTGGCGCTTAAAAAAAACCGGAAAAAAAAAAAAAAAAAACAAAAGAAAAGAAAAGGAGCGATCGGGCCCCGGCGCGATCGTGCGGCAGCGGAGCCGGGCGCGGGGGTCCCGGCACAAGGCGGGGCCGCGCCCCGGCCCCATCCGGCCCCCAACGCGGCCGATTTTTGGGGCCAAAAGCGCTTTTTTTCCGCCCGTTTTGGCGGCATCCCCGCCGCGTTGCTTCTCTGCAGGTTTTTCGGGGGGTTTTGGGGGAATGGCCGATGGCATCGCCCGCCGGGCCCCCTCCCCGCTCCCCCAAAATGCCACGGCTGAGACTGTGACCCCTCTCCCCGGTGCGGAACCGCGGGGTGCTCCTGCCCCCTCCCCCGGGCCGGGCTTCTCGGAAAGGACTTTGCAATGCTGCGGCTCCCCAGGGGAGTGTCCCCCGCCCCGGGGAGGGGGGGCACCGCCCTCCCGGCCCCCGCTCCCCACCACCACCCGAAGAAGGTCATGTCGGTGATGGGCTCCTGCGAGCGGGGGGCTTCCAGCATGAGCAGCCCCCCGTTATCCAGCGGCTGCTTCACCCAGGTCTACACGCCGGCGGCTGTCAGCGGCCCCGCTGCCCGCAGGGGGTGTTTCTATGACACCCCCCAGGGCCCCGAGCTCAGGACCCTCGGCTCAGCCTCGGCGGGACGGCTGCCGGTAAGGTGTCTGCACCCCCTCCCCTCCCCGGGCATCGCTGCGGGGGCACGGGGGGCTGGGGGTCGAGCAGGGTGGGGAGCGAGGGGTGGGTGACCCCAGCGCGTGCAGCACCCTCCCTTCCAAATTTTGCAGGTGATACTGGGGGTCCGCGCCCCCCAGGGTGTCTTTCTGGAGTGGGAGAGGGTGAGGTCTGAAATCAGGAGTCGCAGTGAAATGGCTCAGATGTTTCCCAACTTCCCCTCGCCCCTGCGTGTCCGCGGCTCCGGCTTCCGCTTTTCGGCCTTTTTCGGCCCTTTTTCCTTTTCTCCAGCTTGCGAAAAGTCCGGGTTGTGCCTCAAAACCCACCCAGGATTCCCAGCCCCTCCGCGAACCCCTTCCCGCGGTGGGGAAGCGAGCGATGGGTGCCGGCAGAGCCCCTGCCTGCTGTGGGTGGGGGGCACCGGCCCTGCCCTCTGGCTCTCCCCCCTTCGGGGCTGTGACCCCCGGGGCGGGGGACACGGGGCAGGGCTGGTTCAGCATCGCTGCCCATCCTTGGTTCCTGCCCGTGCCTTCAGCAGGGCTTGCAATGACTGCTTTTTTGGGGGGGGTCCCATCCTCCGTGGGTCCCCCCAAGGCTTTCACAGGGACCCCGTTGCTGGGAGCCGTGTAGGGGGGTCGCTGTCCCGTGTCCCTGTCACCAAGTCCCCAAGGGAGTCACGGCTGTTGGCTTGCAAAGCCCAACACCCCTAAAACAGGGAAACTGAGGCACGGGTCGGGCGCTGGCCCCATGCCCGGTTTTTGGGTGCACGGGTGGCTCTGCCCAGCCTGTCCCTCCTCCCGGAGGGCCCCCACAGAGCCCCCCGGCCCCGTCGGCCCCGCTGGCAGCTGGCATTTAATTCCTGCCCGCCCCAGCCCGGGCGCAGGTCCAGCCCTCACTGTGAGCCTCTGTTCTCCCCGGGCCCTGGGAGGGATCCCAGACCCCGCTAACACCCATTTAGTTTTTTCAAGGCTTGATTTATTTATTTATTCCCCCCTCCCCCTTTTCCCCAATCCCTGATGATCGGTGCCAGCTGGGGACATGGCCACAGCGGGGGGAGAGGGGGTGTCTTTGCTCCCCCCTTTGTGCCATGGCTGTGGGGCTGGATGGGGCCGTTTGGAGCCCCATCCAGGGGGGCTTTAGGACCACCTGTCTCCTCTCTGGCCTCTTTGTCTCCAAACTGTGTGAGATGCCACATCCTGCACTGCCAGGGGCTGTTGTTTAAGGAGACAATATCGGTGCTGACCCCTCCCCTAAAATCACCCCACAAAATCCCAGTCCTGTCGCTGTGGAGCTGGTTTTGGGCCAACGTCCCCTTTGTCATGATGATGATGATGATGATCATCACCCAGGAGATGCTCAGGGTCCTCCTGTCTGGGGCTGTCCCCTGAATGGGGTCTAGGGGGCTTGTGTGATAATCAGGGACATGAAATGCTTGTCCTCAAGTGACAGTTGGCATCAAGAGGTTTTGGGCTAGTGGCCTCTTTGTCATCACCATCATCGTCACCACCCACACCAGGAGATGCTCAGGGTGTTCCTGCCCACAACTGTTCCATGAACAGGGTCTGAGGGAGCTTATTTGACCCTTGGGGACACGACAGTGCTCCTACATCCCCCTTGGTGTCTTGCAAGTGGCGTTCCCCTCTGTCCCCATCCCGTTCCCTTCTGCCATTATCCCATTCTCGGCACTGGAGATCCCATTTTCAGTGCCGGGGCGGCACTTGCAGCCCTGACAGCTGGGGCTCCTGCCCCACACACCCTGTTTATGGCACAACCTTTGTGTGCAGAGCCGAGGCAATCAGATAATGAGCGTTTCCTCCCAATTCCTGAGCAGGGCAATCGCGGCCGCTCCCACCCGGCACCGGCTTTGTGCCGCAGGAATGATCTGGGGTCACCTGGAGGAGCCCATCACCCAGGGAAAGCAGGATGGGTTGTCTCTCGTGGTCCAAAAAAAGTCCTAAAATTTCATATACTCTCTGATTTGAGGGTTCTGGAGTAGGTAAATGCATTTCCCTCCATGGCAAATGGGTATTTTGGAGCGTTTTTAGTCCGTGCCAATGCTATCCTGAGCGTTTGGGGTCTCTATAGGGGCTGTGGGACCTCTGTAGGGGCTCAGGGCTGTCCAGAAGTACCAGAGGGAGGGGTGTCTGTGCTGTGGTGTCCCGGCTCTCCCTGCCTGCTCTGTGCCAGGACAAGGGTGTCCAGAGTCCACCACGGTTTCGGTATGACCTGGCAGGGCTGAGCCACCCGTGCAAAGAGCAGCCGAGGGTGGCAGCCCCTGTGGGTGCTGGGTTGGCGGGAGAACCTGCTCAGCAGCACCCCTGGATTCCACAGGGGTGACACAGGGTGATCCTGCCTCACCTTGACCCCATCAAGGGGTTTTTCTGCATGGGCAGGAGGGGGGATTTTTTGGGGGTGGGGATGGGTGGGGAGGTGGTGACTGTGGCTGTTGCCTTCAGAGGACCTTTTGGGGAACTGTCTTTTACAGCCTCCAGCTGGGGAATGTCTCCTGGGAAGGGGCTGAGGGAGGGGATGGAGATGCTGGCTGCACCCTGGAGTGGGGAGCAGTACCTGGGGTGGGGGTTACTGCCCTCCCCCCCAGCGCAGGGTGGTCCCCATGTCTCCCAAGCCTGGGATCAACCTCCCACCCCTCCCTCTTCCAAATGGGGGAGTTCCGCATACCCCTGTGCCCCCCTTGTGCCCCACTAGCCCTGAGCCACCCCAAGGCAGTGGGAGCTGTGCCTGAGGGGGGGTTCTGATGCAGCAATCCCGTGCCATGAGCAGCATCCCGATCCCGGGGTGCCCCGTGGCCCCCCGGCAGCTCCGGGTGCCCATTCCCAGGTGCTGCGTTCCCACGCCCCCGTGGGGGCGGCGGGGCTGGAAAAGGGGAGGGGACAGGGAGGGGGGAGCCCCATAAAGGGCCGGGCAGGGCCCGGGCAAGCCCAGGGAGGGCAGTGAGCTCTGTTGAAAGGGAGGGTTGGCAGGAGGAGCCCCTGTGGCCCCCCCGGGGCTGAGGGATGCTCTGATGCTTGGGCTGGGTGCAGGGTGTAGCCCCTGGCGCCAGGGCTGGGCCGAGGGCTGCTTGGCAGGCAGAGCTGGCAGGGGGCCCAGCCTGCCCCCCCCATGCTTCTTTACAACCCCCCCCCACAAATTTTGTGGTCGAGCGTCATTTCCCACCCCACCATCCCATCAGGGTGTCCCCACATCCCAGGATGTCACACTGGGGGCTGGCAAATGGTGTAGTGGGGGCCCTTTTGTGCCCTGGGGGGGTCTTTGGGTTTGGTCCCTGCCCCCCCCACCTGCTCTGGTTCATCCCACCCCCCCCAGTGCTGGCAGGGTGCTGGGAGCCCCTCGCTGTGCCCCGCTCAGCTGTCGTGTGCCTAATCCTGCCTGGCTCAGGGGGGGTGGCAGCTGGGGCACAGGAGGGACCCCCTTGTCCATTGTCCCTCGCTAGGACACTCAGGGTCCTGCCCCTGCCGCCCCCACCCCCTCAAACTGCACATGGGGGCGCAGGGGTCCCTCTTGCTCCCTTCCTGCACAAGGGGAGGGGGAGGTTGGAGGTGTCTGGGAACAGCAGGACCTGCCATGGGGTGCTCCCTGCCTCGGTTTCCCCACGCCTGGGGCAGGTGGGGTGCAGCTGAGCCCTTCCCTACAGCGATGGGAGCACACGTTGGCCGTGGGTGCTGGAGGAGCAAAGGGGTGCCAGCAGAAGGGGGGGGTCAGGGTGATGCCTCCCCCCGTGCTGGCAGATGGATGGGGTCTGATCCGGGGCAGGTGTTTCCCATGCACTCGGCATTAACCGTTGGGGTGCCGGAGGCTCCGGGGCAGATCCGGGGGCAGGGGATGGAGGCGTGTTGGCTGGGAAAAACCTGCTCGGGGAAGGGTGGGAGGGAACAGATTCCCACAGGAGCTCGGGACCTGCCTGGCTCCCTGGGGGGGGGGGGCGGAAAACAGCCCCCGGGCGCCTCTCCCGCCGGCCCCCTCGGGGGGGAACACGCCGAGGTGCCCAACCCTTCCCCACAAAGTGGGGTGTGCTCCCCGGGGAGCCGCCGTCGGAGCGGCACCGAGCCGGCACTGGGACCTGGGAGCCATGAGGGACGTGCTGGGGGGGACCCTGTGGGGCAGCCCGGCCTGGGAGCAGGTACTGGGGGGGATGGGATGGGACTGGGGGGACTCTGTGGGACAACCCAGACTGGGAGCAGGTACGGGGGGGGGGGGGGGAGATGGGGCTGGGGGGCTGCTTTCTGCTGCTGAGCCAAAGTGTCCCCCAAAATCCCCCTGTGCACATTTGGGGGTGGGGGGGTATCCTGGGGGATTTGTTTGCGTTGGGAGTGGTTGAGTGACACCACCCCCAGCTCCCCTCTGTGTCTGCTCTGCTGCACTCCCCCTTTTTCCCTTCTCCCCAAGTGCTGCTGGGGGGCCCCTCGGGGGCGATTTCAAGGAGCTGTTTGCCCTGGCAAGAGGACACGTGGGTGGGGATGTGTGTGTCCCCCCCCTCCCAGGACCCAGTGCCCCCCCCCAGCTTGCCCCAGTTTCCCTCCAGCTGGGTGCACGTGCCTGGGGCACCTGCAGGTCCCGGGGGGGCTGAGCTTGGCTGGTCCCGGGGGGGCTGGTGGCAGCTGGGTGTCCTCGGCTGCCTCAGCCGCCACCGGGGCGGGAGGAGGGGGGGGTGAAACCCAGCTGGCAGGGTGGGAGGGGGAGGATCCGGCTCCAGAGCCTCTGCACTCCCAGGGCTCAGCCCCGTGGAGCCCTGCCAGGAGCTGGGGGTGAGGGGAAATCCCAGTGGGTTCCTGGGGAGCTCTGGGGTGGGCAGGAAGCCATGGGGGATGAATGGGACCCCCCCCATCTCCTCCCAGTGGCCCATTGTGCTGCTGGGTGCTGCTGTGCCCCTTCCCAAAAGGGATTTGGAACGGGAGGAGCCTTTTGAAGACAACTCCCACCACAGGATGTGGCACCCGGGGCTCTGTTGATGACCCCGGGGGGGGGCTCTGGGGGGCTCACAGGGGTGTGTGGCTCAGCCCCAATGCTGAGTTTTCTCTCCTGCTCCAGGCCAAGAGGAAGCTGGACCTGGAGGGCCCCGAATTTCGCACGCCCAAGGGGAAGGGCCGGACGCTGGCGCAGGTCCCCAGCCCCAGGAGTAAGTGGTGCTGGGTGAGGCGGGACGGGGGTGAGCTGGGAGAGGAACACACCCCACTTCTCTCCCCTCTTCAACCATGTCCCCTCTAGCACCACCCAATGTCACCTCCCTCCCACACTGAGGAGAGGACAGGGGTCTTTTGTCCAGTGCTGTGTCACCTCTATCCCACACTGAGGCGAGGACAAGGGAGAGTGTCTTGTGTCCAGCCCCGTGTCACCTGCGTCCCATATTCCACACTAAGGAGAGGATGGGAAGGTCTCTCACATCCAGCCCTGTGTCACCTCCATCCCACATCCCAAACTAAGGAGAGGACCGGGGGGGGGTTGTCTCCCGTTTCCCCCACAGCCCCCAAGTCTCCTGGGGAGAAGACCCGCTACGACACCTCCCTGGGGCTGCTCACCAAAAAATTCATCCGCCTGCTGAACGAGTCCCCCGACGGCGTCGTGGACCTGAACCGGGCGGCCGAGGTGCTGGAGGTCCAGAAGCGCCGCATCTACGACATCACCAACGTGCTGGAGGGCATCCAGCTCATCCGCAAGAAGTCCAAGAACCACATCCAGTGGATGTAGGCGATGCTGGGAAGGAGGGTGGGGCTGGAGACAGGCCGCGGGGATGGGGCGGGGCGGGTGGCTCGAGGGACGTGCAGGGTGTGCTGTGGTGTCACTGAGGTGCCATCCCCGCTGGCAGGGGGACGGGGATCTTCGAGGACGCGGCGGTGACGGCGAGGCAGCAGGTGCTCAGGGGGGAGCTGGCTGAGCTGGCCAGGACGGAGAGGACGCTGGAGCAGCTTGTGCAGGACTGTGCCCTGCAGCTCCGGCAGCTGGTGGAAGATGAGGCCAACCAGAGATATCCTTGCTGGGGGAGACGGGAGGGAGGGAGGGCAGGGTCTTGGGGAACCTTCTGAGCCTCTTCTCCAGTTGGATTCCCCTGGGATTGGCGGGAATGTTTGGAGGGATGGGGGGGGGTCGATGTCCTGCTTGCAGCCCCTCTTTTTCCTATACCTCGTGCCTGTCCACGCTGGCATATGTCACCTACCAGGACCTCCGTGCCATCAGCAGCTTCCAGGAGCAGACAGTGATCGCTGTGAAGGCTCCCCCAGAGACGCAGCTGGAGGTGCCAGACTTCAGCGAGGTGTGTGTGCGTGGGGCTGGGGTGTGGGTGCTGCTGGATCCGCGCCATCCTCGGTGGGTTCCTCTGGGGAACCAGCCCAGCCTGAGCCTGGGTGGTTTTGCGGTGTCTCCATGGGGCTGTTTGACCCTGAGCTGGTCCTTTAGGGGTTGCAATGCCCTGTGAAGGCCCCTCGTGGGTTGGGGGCTGTGGGGTGGGATATGGGAGACCTTCTGGCTGGCCCCCCTGAGCCTTGCTCTGCCCCTCCAGGACAACTTCCAGCTCCACCTGAAGAGCACCAACGGCCCCATCGAGGTGTACCTCTGCCCGGAGATCACGGAGGAGAGCCCCACCAAGGACCACCCCGGCCCCTACGCTGCCACCTCCCCACGGGACCACGCCATCCCCCTTTCCCCACCAAACAGCTCCAGACCAGCCCCACAGCTGCCCCACGCCACCCCCCAGGGCTGGGGGGGCACAGGAACCCCCTCCTCACCCTCATCTCTGCCTCTCACCATCCCGGGGGGGCCCAGCTCGCTGCTGGAGGTGGAGCCTGGGCTCCTGGGCTCTCCTGCCCACCTCCTGCAGCAGACAGAGGACCAACTGCCCTGCACCCCCTCCCAGCTGGACTTTGGACCCTTCATTGCCTTCTCGCCCCCCCTGGAACAGGACGATTATCTCTGGGGGCTCGAGGGCGAGGGTGTCACTGACCTCTTTGAGGCCTATGACCTGGGGGACCTGCTGAAGCCCTGAGTGTCCCCCCCGGGCTCCACTGCCTTTGACCCCACTGGTCACTTGTGTCCTGAGCACGTGGGGTCTCTGCGGGGTGGCTGGGGAGAGTGGGGGATGTTGGGGAGCGCTGGGTTTTCTGAGGGTGCTGGTGGGGGGCTTGTGTTGCCCACCCTGTGTGGACTCTCCTCACTCTCCTGGGCTGGTTATCACCTGGGGCTGTGTTTGTCCCAGAGATCCATCCAGGTCTCATCCCAGCGTCCTCCCAAAAACCTGTGGGGTGCCAGTGCTGATGCTCCCCACCATAACCCCCCCACTACCCTGGAGGTGCTGGTGGACTGGGGGTGCTTCTGGGTGCCCCAGGTGGCTTTGGGGCACCCCTGGGGGGGGTAGAGAAATCCCTGCCCAGAGTGGGCTGTGTCATGTTCCCCAGTTGCTCCCCAGTTAAACTGGTTCTTCAGGGTCATGGCAGGTCGTGTCCAGCGGCGTTTCCCCCCACCACGGCTGGAATATCCTTAAAAAAACCATCCAGGCAGCAAAGCTGAAGTGACCTTTGGGTGATGAGAGGATGAAGCTTACAAGGCTCCAGCAGATCTCTGGCCAGGACACGGAGCCATTTTCCCTGGGGGGGCTGCAGCCCCTCTCCCCCAGTCCTTACAAGCTCCCCAGCCTCTTGGAGCTACTGGTGCTGGGAGTATTGAAACTGGAGTGTACTGGGAGGAGGTGATGGCCTGCAGAGGGGCTTGGGAAGCAGCATAGGACGAGCCCTTGGACACAGGGCTTTTAATTGCAAAATATCCATAATTATTGCACTGTATTTATCTGGGCCCTCCCTTTGGCGTGGGGCTGGTGGGGTCGGGGGGGATTTGGGATTGTCAGTGGGTGTATTTAAGTTGTCCTTCCTTGGGTTGTTGGTGCTCCTGCAGTTTGGCTTGGAGGTGCTGTGGGTGAGAGTGTGTTTTGGCTTGGAAAAACTTGTGGCACTTGATGTTTTCTGCCCGGGAGGGGTTGAAATAAAATGAAATTTTGGTGTTTAGAAGGGGCTGTTTTCCTCTAAGCAGCAAAATGCTGGAGTCATTTGGGAGGAGGGAGGTGTTGGGCTGTTTTTGTTCCTGTTTTCAAGCACAAAAAAGCCTGTTTGGGGGCTTTTTAACTGGCCAGCCTGCTCTGAAGGCACGGTGGAGAAGGAGGTTGAGATGAAGCCATGAAAACAAGTCTGACCTGCTCCAATCGGTGATTTCCAGCCCAAATCCACCTGGGATGAGCTTTCGCCTGAGCTTTCACCCCCTAAACCAGGAGCATGGGAGAAGCCCCAGGGATGGGGGTCGGGTCCCTATGGATACTGGGGCTGGATGGGCTTATGCACCCTGATTTCAGGGCAGGTCTGGGGGCTGCAGAGCAAAATCCTGGGGGAGCTGTGCCCGTGGAGGATCCTTCCCTCACCTGCTGCCTGTCCTGGGGATGCCAACAGTGCTGGTGTCACAGTGATCAGTGGTACCAGGGCATAGTGGTACCTGATGTCTGGTGGTCCCCAGTGATGCCCAGTGGTACCTGGTGATGATCAGTGGTCCCCAGTGATGCCCAGTAGTGACTGGTGACTGTTGCTGGTACTTGATCTCCAGTGGTACCTGGTGATGTCCAGTGGTACCTGAGCTTGTGGCACATAGGTCATCTGGTGAGGTGGAGGAAGAGGAGGAGGAAGAAAGAGGAGGAGGAGAGCCCCGGGCCAGGTAAGCCAGGCGAGGGGCACAGAGTGCTGTAGGCACGACCCTGTCCCCATGTCCCCATCCCCGTGGGGCTGCGTGTCCCGCAGGAGCTCGGGGGATGTCCCCGGGTCGTGTGGCCCCCCCGCAGTCCCCGGGCCGGCCAGGAGGTGGCAGGGCCACCCCAGCCAAGGGACCGCCCCGGCCCCGCGCCCGGAGGGACCCCGCGGCGCACCGGGGGGAAGAGAAGGTTGAGGGAGGCTCTTACCCATGGGGAACCCCCAAATCCCTCCTGCTTCCGTCCTGCCTGGGCTGCAGCCTCTTAACCTTGTGTCTGCCAGAGCCCTGCTCTGCTCAGGGATGTCCCGGGAGCTCGGCAGATGCCCGGTCCCCTCCAAATTAGGGCGGGCACCCCCAAACCGTGGGCTTGCCGGTG
Source organism: Pipra filicauda (assembly GCF_003945595.2). NCBI lineage: Eukaryota > Metazoa > Chordata > Aves > Passeriformes > Pipridae > Pipra > Pipra filicauda. Next base: position 15,267 of record NW_024104331.1, read on the forward strand.
CCTGAGGGATGGAATGTTCACAGCCATTCATCCAAGGCCTGTGATGGCTCTTCCTACACCCTGGTCCCTCCCAGCACCCCAGTTACGCCGAGATAGAACAGGGCTTGGGCTGGACCTGATTAGGCACAGACCTGAGCTTTACTGAGCCCCACCCCTGGCTCAGTAAAGGGGTCGAGGGTTTGTCAACCTCTGACAAGGGGTGAGGGGTGCTTGGTGCGAGGGGCGTGGAGGGGTCTGCAAAGCACACTCACCCCCTATTGACCTGTCCCATGGCAAACCAGCCCCACTGAGGCTTTTTGTCCCCTTCTGTTCCAGTTTGTCACCAGCCCCGCGGTGGGATGTGCTCGGTGTCTGTTCAGCCTCAGCGCCTCTCCCGGCGTGTCCCGCGTGTTCCTCCGGGAAGAGCAAATAACCAGGAATGGGACATCAAAATCCAGCTCCTTGGGCCTGTGAGGGGTGGGATAAGTGAGAGGACAGTGGGCTCAGAGGTCCCCTCCAGCGAGACAAAGGACCGAGGGCTTTGGGAATTGTCCCCTGCTCAAGGATTGTCCCCTCAGGGTCTCAGGAAGGGCAGGATGGGGGCAGCCTCCAGTTAAACCAGTGCCCGGGGGGGACTGGGTTTAATCCCAAGCCATCCTTTACTGCGTCTCCATCTCCTGCCGAGCCGGGGTGAGGTGGCTGAGGGGTGCCTGGGAAAGGTGAGTGTTGGGGTGAGCGGGTCCTGGGTGCCTGGGAAAGGTGGATGTCGGGGTGATGTGAGTGCTGCCTGCCTGGGAAAGCACCCAGCCGTGCCGTGGCGAGACTGGAGGTGCAGATCCAGCCAGATCCCGGGGTTTCCCGTTCCTCCCCACACCGCACCGGGAGACCCCGCATCCCCCATCCCCCGGCGCGGGGGTCGCCTGGGGGGGTTATTTGGGATCCCGGGGGCTCTTCGCCTTTAACGGGCGGGCGGGCGGGGCCGCCTCGTGACGGCGGCGGGGCGGGAGCGGGCGGAGGGGACGGAGGGAGGGAGGGAAGGAGCAGCTCCCGGTGCGGCGCGCGGGGCTCCCGGTGCGGGGCGCGGGGCGCTGAGCCGGGCTGAGCCCGCACCCCCGGGGCGCTCCGCAGGGGGAGCGCTCCGCAGGGGGAGCCCCCCGCGCGCTCCCCGTGCCCCCCCAAGCCCCGGTGCCCCCTCCCCGGTGTCCCCCCCGCCCGGTATCCCCCCGCACCATGCCCGAGCAGCTCAGCGTGGCCGAGTTCTTGGCCGTGACCGGCGAGGATCTGAGCTCCCCGGCCGCCACCTTCGCCTCCAAGATGCAGAAGTGCCGGGGGGCGGTGGGGGCTCTGGAGGAGGTGAGCGGGGCCAAAGGGGTTCGAGGGGGTGGTCGGGCTGCGCACCCCACCTGGGAACACCCCCCCCGCACCCGTAGGTGCTGATCCCTTGATGCTTGCGCCTCCCTCGGGTTTCTGTTTTTTTGGGGTTCCTCCCCTTCACCCCGACACCCTAAGGCAGGTGCTTTGGGACCCTCGGGTAGGGAAGTTGTTTGCATTAGCCAGCTGCCCCAGCGTGTGTTTTTTTTTTTTTTGGGGGGAGGGGGGGGGCAAAGCCTGTAGAAATGGGCAACAGGCTTTTTTTAAAGCCTCCTTTAAAGCTCCACGTGCCTCCCGGGGCTGGGATATCCCCCCATCTCCCCAGGCCCGGGCATCCCCCTGCATCCCTGGGGCCAGAGCATCCCCCAGTCCGATGATCTGGGCATTCCCCTCTGCCCCTCCTGGGACCAGGGCATCCTTCTTTTTCCCCTGGATCCAGGGTAGACACTCCCTTCCCAGGGGCCAGGGCATCCCCCCAGAGCATCAGCCCCACATCTTCATCCGCTGTCGAGTTCCTGTGCTGCAGCCAGCTCCGATGGGACTCGGGGAGGTTCCCCGAGATTAAAGCCAGGGGAGTATTTTTAGGCTCCCCCCAATATCCCTGGCAGCGTTTGTGGGAAGGGCGGAGGTGGCGGGGGGTGCTTTCGTCCCCCTTCTCCCGCCTGGAATAAAGGCGGTTTCCAGCTGGTCCTGTGGCTTTTGCCAACTCCTCTTAGCGAAGGAATGGCTTTGAAGGAGAGCCAGGGCTGGCGGCGAGCGGGGGGCCCCAGGTGCCGGGGCTTTGGGATCCCTGGAGGCAGTGGGAGGGGTGTCCTGGGGCTGGAAATCTGAGGACACACCACGGGGCATCCTAGTCTCCACCAGTACATGCTGGTCACTGCCGTGGATCTCCTACCATGGATCTGCCTCCCAGCTGGGAAGGGGGAGGCAGCTCCAGCCAGGAGGGAGCAGCAGGAATTTTGTTTGGCTGCTCGGAGAGGCTGCGGGTAAAGGGGACTGGGATGGGGGGAGAGGCGTCCCCCAGGAATGGCAGGGGGTCTCTGTGGGGTTGGCTTAGTAAAGCTCCAGTGAGCGCGAGAGAGCTGGGAATCGTGACTGGTGTCATGTGCCATGGGGGCCACGGGGCTGAGCCCCCCGTCCCACTGGAGGCTGCAGGGAGGGGACCAAACCACTGCCAGCCCTTTGGCATCCCCTGTCCCAGCACGAGAGGAAGAGGGAAATCCAACTAAACCAGCTCCACTCCGCCCTCAGAACCCTGATGGGGCGATAGCATCAGCCAAGGGGGATAATCAGCCCTGGGTTTGGGTGTGTGTGTTAGAGGGGACTGGGCACCTCCAGGCCGGGACAGGGTGACATGGCAGAGGCTGCTGGTGCACCCAGTGGCAGAGCTGGCAGATGAGCTCCCAGCTCCCCCTGTCTCCCAGGGCAGCACCACATCCTGCTCCCAGCCTGGCAGTTTGTCACCCTGGCCCTGGCACCCGCGGCGGCTCCTTCGCCGGGCGGCACAAGCCAGTGCCGGGGGGGGGATGCAGAAGAATGGCCCCCATTGAGAATCCTGCCCGGAGTCCCCAGGCTGGAGCCCGGGGATTCATCCCTTCCTCCATCCCACAGGGAATCCCTCCTGCTCCTGGCCCCACTGTCCTCAGCTGCCCCATGACCTGGAGCCCAGGGGTGATGGGTGTTATGGGGGCTCCAGAGGGCTGTCCCTGTGCAGCCAAGGCCTGTGTTCCCAGCAGCCAGCCTGATGCATGAGGGATGCCAGTGTTGCTGCTGGGGCAGCAACATGAAGGGATTTCCTCTGCATTTACCACCCCAGTGCCAAGGTCTTCTGCCCTGTCCCCACTGGTAAACTCATGGACCCAATCCCAAAAGCCTTATGTCCGTCCCTGCTCCATACCAGCCCCATAATTCAGCCTCCTGCAGCGTGAGGTGGCACCAGGATGAGCTGCCCCATCCTGGACGCTCAGAGCAGTTTCTTCCCTCATTTTCCCAGTGATGCATCCAGAGCATCTCATGCTGCCTCAGTTTCCCCTTCTTGTGACTATGCCAAGTTTGCAACCCTGGAGCATCCAGGCATCCAGCCCCAGCTTTCCCCCCTGAGGCAGGGAATCCCTCTGCTCTGGAGGGCTTGGTCTGCCTGGATTTGGTGCAGAGAGGGGCCATGGGGGGCTTTGGTGCTCCCCAACATCCTCCCCATTGTAGATGCATTGCAGGACCCCTCTGGGCGGGGGGTTTGGCTCCCACCTCAGCCCCAGTTCCCTCCCAGCCGGCTCATCCTGGCCAAAGCTCATCCACAGCATCCCATCCAACGAGGAGGGCCTGGGAGAGCGGCGCTGGAGCCAGGCTGACCCTGCTGTCAGGAAATCAGGCCTTGACATCAGCCCCAAAACCTTCGGCAGAGCTCAGAGCAGAGAGAGAGCCTCTTTATTGTAATTCCTCCGCGGTTTCATCCCTCGCCCTTCTTGCTGTTCACACCCTCTAAATATTTCCAGCCTGTTATCATGGCTCTGGTACCTGCAGCCAAGCCACCCTTAACCCTTTCCTGTTGCTGTGTTCGGCTGCGATGCTGCGGCCCCTTGGCCTGGGGTTGGGCTGGGGCAGAGTTTGCTGTGGTGCTCAGGGTGCAAACGGGGGCTGTGCAGGTAGGGAAGGATGGAGGGACTAGACTGGGGATGGGGAGGGCTCCAAACCGGTGCAGGATGTGGCTGGTGGGGCTGCAGGGAAGCTCACGGTGCTGGGAGCCACAGGCAAGACCCTGCCTGAGCTCGGGGCAGGGGGGATTGTGGAAGGCCACATCCCTGGTTGTGGGGTTGTTGTGGTTTAGCACACAACTGGCACAGGGGTTTATGGGATTTAGGTCGCCATCAGCAGGAGGTGAATCCTGGTTTTGGCTCTGTGGGAAGCTGGGCTTGTGCTGTGCCTAGTCCTGAGCTGTGGGGATGGGCTGATGTGATGCCTCCTTGTTAGTTGAAACAGCCCCTGCAAGAGCCAGGGAGGCATTTTCTGGGTTCCGAGGAGCCTCTCACCCCCTGCTACTGTCTTGCTCAAACCCTCCTCTCCAGGGGCAGCCAAAGCCCTGCCTGGCAGCAAAGCTACAGGGACCGGCTGGACGCCGTGGCTCCAGCACCCCCAGGATGCCTCCAGCTCCTTTCCCAGCCCTGGGAGCTTGGATCCTGCCCCACACATCTGCATGGCAGAGCTGCAGCCTTTCCAAGGGCCAGCTGGGCTGGGGGAGCTCGGTAACGAGCTCCGTTTGTTTTCTCTCTTTGCTTTCGCAGAGCCTGGATGGGGACCAAGCTGTGCTCCAGAGGATCAGGAAATATGTGAAAGCCATTCACATCTCCGGGCTCAGTGAGTTGGGCTTCAGGAGGGCATCCCTGGACCATGGGGCTGGGGGGGGTCTGGGACAGTCCTGTTCTCCACCAACACTGATCACGCCAGACAGTGGGGTGGCCATGGGTGCTGGCCAGTGAAAGGTGACGTAGCTGCATGCTAAGGTGCCAAAAATTGCCTTAAGACAATATAAAAAGGGAAATTGAGAACCTTGGGAAGGTTGTTTTGGACATTCCAGTGCTGTCCTGCAGCAGGGTCAGCCCAGCTTTGCTACGGAGGGATGGGGAGATGAGTGCTGGGTGCTGGTGGGACTTCACGATGTGACCCAGCAACATGCTAAGGTGCCAGAAAACGTCTGAAATATACGTAAAAAAGGGAAACTGAGAACCTTAGGAAGGTTGTTTGGGGCACACCACTGCTGTCCTGCAGCAGGACCAGCCCAACTCTGCTATGGAGTGAGGGGGAGGTGGGTGCTGGGTGCTGGTGGGACCTCACGGTGTGACCACGACGTGTCGGGGTGCTGCAGGGCCACCCCATGTCCCTCTCCGGTGTCTCCCCCTGCAGCCCACGTGGAGAATGAGGAGCAGTACAGCGAGGCCCTGGAGAACTTTGGCAACAACCACCTCTCCCAGAACAACCACGAGCTCTCCACCGGTTTCCTCAACCTGGCCGTCTTCACCCGCGAGGTCACCGCGCTCTTCAAGAACCTGGTGAGCTGTCCCAAACCCATCTGGATTTGGACACCACCCCCCCCCAGTGCAGCCCCCTTCCTCCCAGATGCATGCAGCAATCCCCACCTCCCATCCTGGGGCTCGGGGGCACGTTCCCAGTGCTCCCAGACCATCTGATACCCTCATTACTGGATTTACAGCTCATTCCCAGCTCCCCGGGGCCGCCGACCCTGGGATCCCATGGGCAGCTGGGGCTGCTATTTTCAATTTTTTTCCCTTTTTTCTTTCTTTCTGTTTCGTTTTTTTTTGCCTCACATCAATTGCATCTCTGATCTCGCTTGCCAAGAGTAAATCAAAGCCACGCTGGGCCGTGCAGTGGGGCCGTGGGGAGCAGGCAGAGACGGACGTGAGCGGAGCCGCCGGCGCCTTCCCCACCTCGGGAATGGCTCCGCTGGAAAACTCAGTTCCTGAACGGAGCCGGGTCCGTGCACACCCCGCAACAAAGCCCCACGTGGCTCCCTCTTCATTCCCTTTCAAATCCCCCTCTCCAAGGGGTGTTTTTGGTCCCTGGCTCTGCTCAAGGAGGAGATTGATTTCTGCTGCCCTTCCCCCAGCAAGAATCTCAGATTTTTGGCGTCTTCTCTCCCAGTTACCCCAATCTGGGCCTCCCTGCTCCTCCCCTTCCCCATCCCGTCTGTCCCAGCCCACCCAGACCCCCGTGCTCCAGTGGGGCTCTGCAGAACTGTCCTGGTGGAGGAGTCAGATCAGTTTTGGGGGCCCCCGCCTCCTGCCCTGCATGCTGCCGAGCTCAGTTCTGTGCCAGGACCCTCACCCAGATCCCAAAAGCTGTGTTTCCCCTCCTGGAGTCTCCCTGGAGCTGTCAGAAGCAGGGTGCCCCATTCCCACTCGTTTGGGGCCGGTCCTGTGCTCCAGGGCTGGGTTCCTCCCCAGGTGCTGCAGGGGACCAAAACCCTTTAAAAAAAAATCTGGGTGCAGTGGGGAGGTCTCATGGGTGCTGGAACTGCTCTCACAGCTTTAAAATGGGATGCACAGAGGGATTCCAGGACTCTGGAATGTCTGGAGTAGGCTCCTGTGTCCCCACCATGGACCCCTGCACGGCACTGCCGGGGATGGTGGTGGCTGCTCTGCTGTCCCCAAACCCCAGGAAAGAGGGACATTTTGGGAAGCCCCTTTGACATTGGGGGTGCTCTTTGCATCCTGGGGCTGTGGAGGGGCTGGTGGCATTACTGGGTGTGGGGACAGGGACGAGGTGTTGATGGAGGGGGAACAGTTTTGGTTTTGGCAGCCGCGGTGCTGATGTGGTTTGTGGGAAGGGCCCTGCGTCAGACATCTTGCAGCCAGCTCCAACAAGCCCCAGCCTGCCCCGTGCCTGGATCCTGGATCCAGCCCTGCTTCCAGCCTCTTTAACCCTTCCCAGGGCAGCGATGGAGATGGAGGGAGGTCCCTGGCACCGGGAAGGACCTGGGGCTCCAGGTCCCCCACCCCCCCCACTGTGGGGTAACCCCATCTCTGCCTTTTGCAGGTGCAGAACCTGAACAACATCGTGTCCTTCCCCCTGGACAGCCTGCTGAAGGGGCAGCTGAGGGATGGCCGCCTGGTGAGTCCCCCCCAGCCCTGTCCCCAGGGTCACCCATGTGGGGACATGCTGCAGTGAGACCCCGGTATGGGCTCAGCTCATGCCTGTGGGCAGAAGGAAGGAGCAAGTACCAGGGGCTAGAAGGGAGCAGTGAGGGTTGGGGGTGATGGGAGCAAGGGGTGAAGACCCACTGGGGACATCCCCTGTCTCCACAGGGTGCAGTGATGCAGAACAAAGCCTTTGGCCACTTCAGTGCCACCAGCTCTGTCACCTTCCCTGACCTTCCCCCACCCCTCTCCTTTGCCACAGGACTCCAAGAAGCAGATTGAAAAGGCCTGGAAGGATTATGAGACCAAAGTGTAAGGAACACGCTGCCTCCAGCAAAATCTACCTAAATCCTGCTCTGCACAAAGGTGTTTTGTCCCTGGAATGGAGTCGGGCACCGATGGTGCCAGTTTGCCACTGGGAAGGCTCCGATCCAGCCTTTTCCAAAGGGGAAAGGGACAGGGAGAGGGGCTGGAGATGTTTCTCCTGATGCCATTCCCTGTGCCTCCAGCATGGGGCACCCCTCAGGGCAGGGATGTCTCCAGCCCGCTGCCATCCCATTGCACAGGGGGAAGATGGAGAAGGAGAAGGAGCGATCCCGCCTGGCCGGGGTCATCCAGGCCGAGCCGGCGGCCGCGGAGGTGGCCGAGGACATGCAGAGGGAGCGGCGGCTCTTCCAGCTCCACATGTGCGAGGTAGGGACTCTCCTGGGGGGATACAGGGACTGTTCATCTCCAGGGGGATCGTTCTACTTAACCTCTGTGGGGACACCGGAGCCTGTCCCTGTCCCTGCCACCAAAACAGTCCCATGTGGGTGCTGTGTGGGACCCTCGGCTGTCCCCGTCCCATCCCTGCATGGGATCCTCGTCCCATCCCCAGACTGGGGTCCCTGTGGGATGCAGCTTCAAGAAGCACCCGTGGTGCCTCATGAAGTCCCCCATGACCCTTCTCTGCAGTGGCCCCACCCGTGTCCTCCCAGCCCTGCTCCTCCCCCTTCACTGGGTGGCACTTGAGGCAAAAAGTGAGTTTTTTGGTTTTGGTTAGGGGGGCTCACGAGTCACCCCAGATCCCTCTGGCAGTCCCGGTTGCTGGCAGTCCCTGCTCAGGAGGTGAGATGGGAATAAGTGAAGGATGGAGACACAACTCTGGGCCCCCACAGTGAGGAGGAGCCCAGGTGTCCTGGCTCCAGACACTCAGCAGCCCCACAAACCTCTTTAAGGTGACACACAGAGCAGGGAACAACTCCCCAGTGGGTTGTTCCAGGGCTCTCCCACGTTCCCGAGGGCCAGAGCCCGGTGCTGCCTGTGCCCCTCCCAGCAAAGGGCAGGGGGTGAGGGGAGGAGGCTGCGCCCGCCGGGGAGCTGGGACAGGGCCAGATGAGTCACTCCCTTGAATAGCTCCACTGTGGGATAAATAACAGCACATGGAGAGGCGGGAGCTGGAGCCGGGCACGGCGGCTGCGTGCGAGTGGGGCACGTGCACGTGAGAGCTGCTGCTGGCCCTGCAAGTTGGGGGGGGGCAGCTCTTCTTGGGGGGTTTGAGGGGCATGTGATGCACGTGGGTTTATAGGGAAGTGGGTTTTGCTGCTTCCTGGGGTGGGAACGTGGTCCTGTTCCACCCCGCGGGGTGGTTGTGTCTCCCCATCGTGGGCCATCTTGCACCCCCAGGGCTGTGGGTGCAGCTGGATCCGGATCCGGGGGTGCTGGGAGCATCCCTGTGCACCCCAGGGCGTGGGTGGCAGGGCAGGGACATTCCATGGGAGCTGGGCACGTGTGGCCTTTCCCAGGTGGGACTTGGTTCAGGGAGCGCAGTGCTGTGACAGTGACTCAGCATCTCCTGCTTGCACGGGGCAGTTTAACAACCCTCTGCAGCCCAGTGACCCCTCAGGGTGTTCGGAGCGCCCAGGGCACCGGGAGACTCCATTCCAGAGGCTCTATCCCAGCATGGAAAGCCCCTGGAGCTCAGGGCTGCCTTCCCCTCCCCTCGCCTCCCGCTCAAAACCATTCCAGCAGCTGTAGAGGAGCTCGCAGGGGGAAAATCTCTTCCCCTCCTCATTTTGCTCAGGGTGAGCGAGACTCTGGGTCTTTCCTTCCCTGCCTGCAGCTGATGGATGGGTTTGATGCATGAAGCTGAAATTCCCCATCCCACGGGACAGCTCGGCAGACCTCCAGGGCTGGTGTGCTGCAGGTGCTTGCTGCTTGGAATCTGATTTTTGGGAATAAAAGGGTCATATCTTAAAAAACTTTTGGGATTTTTTTTTTTTTTTCCTTTCCCCTTCACGAGCTGCCTTGAGTTTTGGTTATTTATTAACTCCAGAAGTAATGAGCAGCAGGAGAAGCGTGCTTGGCTGGAAACCCCGGAGGCCTCAGCCCTTGAACTTTCCAGCTCTTGGAGAACTTCCAGAGCCAGGTTTTTTGAGGGTGGTCCCCTGTGAGCTGCCTTCAAATCCAACATCGTGACTCGACTCCTTGAAGCCCAGCCAGTGTTTTAACCCTCCTCCCCGTGTCGGGAAGGGAAGCGAGGGCTGGGCAGGCTCTTGCTCTTTCCTCTGGGAATATTTTCAGCTGGTCCTTGTCTCCGTCACCTTATGGGGTGTCTTCTCCTCCTCCAGTACCTGCTGAAAGCCAGCGAGTCTCAGATGAAACAGGGACCAGATTTCCTGCAGAGCCTCATCAAGTTTTTCCATGCTCAGCACAAGTAGGTGCCACCTGGATAAAAGTGGGGTTGTTGTCACCTTTGGGAGGTCCCACGAGGGTCTGGGGGCTCCTTCTCCCATCCCAGCTCCATAAAGCTGTTGATGGAAGTGCTGGGCAGAGCCCAGGTTGCATCTGGGGAGTTGGAATGTGCTTTTTGTTGGCTTGAGCAGCTGTAAACGTGTCCATGGGGCTGGGGGAAGGGGGTTGGCTCGGGATATATCAGATGATTTGGTTTCTGGATTAGATTTCCAGGGATGAGTTCAGCTGAGAGGCTCCAGCATCAGCTGTGGGGCTCGTAACGAGGGTGTCTGGAGCAGGGATTAACATCCCCTTGCCTTTCCCATCGCTCCATGAGGCTGGAGTGGGTGCCATCATCTCCTGCAGCTCTCGAGTGGGGAAACTGAGGCAGGGGGGACAGTCCTGCTGGTTAAAGGCATATCCTTGGCTGGGGCTGTGACCCAGAGCCCCCCAGATGTGGCCTCCAGCAGAGCTGCTCCCCAATGAGACGAACTGGGATTGACCAAGAGGCCAGTCCTGCATCCCAGACAGCCCAAATATGTGGGGTATCCAGATCCCAAGGCCTTTGGTGGGCTCTGTCCAGATCACAGTAGCCAGGGAACCGCAAAGCAAGGGCAGCTTCCCAGCGAGGGGGTTGCCATGATCTCCTGCCACGTTTCCTCTAAAAAAAAAAAAAAACAACCCTTTTTTTTCCTCCACCCTCCCTGTCTGCATCTTAATCACCCTCAACAAACGCCCAGTTTCTTCCAAGATGGCTGGAAGGCTGCCCAGAACCTCTACCCCTTCATTGAGAAGCTGGCTGTGTCCCTCCACGCGGTGAGTCCCCCACGCTGCCATCCATCCAGACGTGTCCCATGGGATGCCACCCCCCCTGTGCCCGTGCCAGTCCCTGAGAATGCCCCTGCTCAGCACAGCAGTGGTGGCAGCTCCTCCCTTTGCAGCTCCACCAAGCACAGGAGGAGGAGGTGAAGCAGCTCACGCAGACCCGCGATTCCCTCCGCAGCATCCTGCAGCTGGAAAACAAGGAGGTGAGACCCCCGGGATGGGCATGGGAGAGCTGGGAAGGAGCACTGGGAGGGTGCAGGCTACCCTGGGATTAGGTTGGGGATGGGGAGAAGCTAAGGAGCAAAGGAGACATCCCTGGGAGCAGAGCAGACCTGGGAGATGTTTGGATGCTGGAAGGGCACGGGGGTCTCTGGCATCCTGCTGGACACTGCACTCCACATAAGGATGAGGTCACTTGGAGCAGCCACTCCTGCACCTCTCACTTTGCTTTTTAACTGCCTTTTTTTTTTTTCAGGAAAACCTGAGCAGGAAGAACTCTGGCAGTGGCTACAGCATCCACCAGCACCAAGGGAACAAGCAGTACGGGACAGAGAAGTCGGGATTCCTGTACAAGAAGAGCGATGGGTAGGGATGAGTGTTATCCCAGAGAGCTCCCAGCTCCATCCCGGTGTTGGGATCCAGAGCTGGGATCCCCACAGCCCATAGCTCAGCAGGACATTCTGTGCTCTGTGAGTTCCAGGAAGCACAGCCCCACAGGATCGTGCCAAGGGCTGCCGTGGGAGGTTTGGGATGCGGATGTGGGCGATCGGGGCTGTGAAACCCTCACTCTTCCTCTTCCTCCTCCTCAGGATCCGCAAAGTGTGGCAGAAGAGGAAGTGTGGTGTAAAATACGGCTGCCTGACCATTTCCCACAGCACGGTGAGGAGCGGGGCGGGGCTGCAGCCCTGACCCTTCTTTGTGCACCTTGGAGCCTTGGTGTCCGTTGTCCATTGGATTTCAGATCCCTTTCTTTCAGGTTTAGTTTTTCCCAAGCTGGTCTCAAATCTGCCTGGCTTAGAATTTAGCACAAGATGGGACTGGAAAGCCTAAAGGGGATCCCCCCTGTCTGACAGGGGTCCGTGGGAGGGAAGGGGGGGTTGGTTGGGGCAGCGAGTTGGGCGATGAGGGTCCAGACAAGCCCAGAAGGGGCTGGGGTGGGTTGGGAGGGAGGTGCTTCCCCCTGGTGTTGGAGGCTGGAAACTGTGGCAGGGACAGAGGACGTGGGCCAGGGACATCTGAGAGCCCTGTTCTCCTGCAGAGGGACCCTGTTCTCCTGCAAAAGGTCAGACAGGGTCCGACTCCCCTGGTTATCCCAAGAGGAACTGTCTGTGCTGGTGGTTGTCCCCCCACAGTTGCCGTCAGAGATGGTGATGCCCAATCCCTTGGTGATGCCCATCCCACCCCTCCCAGTCCTTTAACCCCTCTCCATCCTCTCACCCTGCAGATTAACCGTCCCCCTGTCAAGCTGAACCTCCTCACCTGCCAAGTGCGGCCCCACGCCGAGGAGAAGAAATGCTTTGACCTGGTGACACGTGAGTGGCCAGGGCAGGGTGCCATGGCTGGGGGGTGGTGTTTGACCCTGAGACAGAGGGGTTGGTGGGAGTTCTCCCTTTTTGGAGTGGGTTTTCCCTCTGAAGCCCTTTTAACCTGGCTCTGGATGCCTCCCTGGCTGTCTTTACAGAGGAAGGACCAACCTCTCCAAGATCGAGAAAGCTCAGACAAAAAGAAGTTGTGACAGGGCTCAGGTGATAGGGGAGTGATGTGCAGTGATTTAATTTTTAGTTAAGCAGCTCCTTTGGAGAGATTTTAGAAGATTCTTGCTGTCCTGGGCATCCCTGAATCATAGAATGACAGAATCCCAGAATGGTTTGGGTTGGAAATGACCTTAAAGCCCATCTTGTTCCACCCTCTGCCATGGGCAGGGTCACCTTCCACTAGGCCAGGTTGCTCCAAGCCCAGTCCAACCTGGCCTTGAACACTTCCAGGGATGGGGCAGCCACAATTTCTCCCCTTTCCCTTCTCTCCCCATCCCTGCAGACAACAGGACATATCACTTCCAAGCGGAGGACGAGCAGGAGTGCGTCGTGTAAGTGCCACAGCCCATCCCCACTCCTTGAGGTGCCAGATCCTGCTCTACCTTTCCCATCCTCCTCCTCCTTCTCCTCCTCCCTCCTGCCCAGGTGGGTCTCAGTGCTGCAGAACAGCAAGGACGAAGCCCTGAGCAATGCCTTCAAGGGGGATGTGGGCAGCGGGGCAGCGGCGGGCGCCGGGGTGGACGGCGGCGTCCAGGAGCTCACCAGGCTGGTCATCAGCGAGGTGAAGAACATGCCAGGGAACAAACAGTGCTGTGACTGCGGGGCCCCGGGTACGTCAGGGTGCCCCCCCCCCCCGGGTGTGGGTCTGGTACCCACGGGGGTCACAGCATCCTGTGTGATGCTGAGCCCCCTGTGCTGCTCCCACCGCAGACCCCACGTGGCTCTCCACCAACCTGGGCATCCTGACGTGCATCGAGTGCTCCGGCATCCATCGGGAGCTGGGTGTGCATTATTCCCGCATCCAGTCCCTCACCCTGGATGTCCTCAGCACCTCTGAGCTGCTGGTGAGCTGCTCCCTGAGCCTGGAGGTCTCGTGGCCGCTGGGAATCGCCCTCTGCGGCTCCCAAACCTTCTGGGATGCAGAGTTTATTCTTCCTCCTCTGTCCCCAGTTTGCTCCAGTGCTTGCTAACTTGCTCCAGTTTTCGCAGTGTGGTGGTTTGGGCAAGGGGGGGGCCTTTACAAACCTATTTCCTAAGGAGGGGGATGCTGGAACTGCTCCCTCCTAAACCAGACTTCCTCTGCCGTGAAAGATCACCCCTAGGGGAGGTGCTGCTCTAGAAAAGTCCTGGGTGGATCCAGTGGATTCCTTCCCTCCAGGATGTGATCTGGCTGGGGGCAGGGGGAGTGTGGCCAGGAGGGCTTGTCTCCCCCCATCCCTCTCTCTCCATAGCTGGCTGTCAGCATTGGGAACACCCGTTTCAATGAGATCATGGAGGCCACGCTGCCCATGCAGGACTGTCCCAAGCCCTCAGCTGGCAGTGATATGTGAGTTGGGTGCAGGATGTGGGCTCAGGGTGGGCTAGGAGGAGAAGGAGGAGGAGGAGGAGGAGGAAAAGGAGTGCATGGTGGTCTGCCCTTGCTTCCATGCCCATCAACTCTGAGACAGTCCAGGGATGTGAGAATGGAAGATCCTGATGTCATCACCTGGATTTTGGTGGGGGATCTGCACCTCTCTGGAGGTTTCCCCTTGATCCCAGGGCTTCAGGAGAAGGGAGGAGCTCAGGGTGCCCCTGGCTGTGGTGGGAGCTGGAGGGTTCTGGTCTCCATGCCCACCCAAGCCCCCCTTCCCCCAGGGCTGCCCGCAAGGAGTACATCGTGGCCAAGTACATGGAGCGTCGCTATGTCCAGAAAAGCAGCCGGGACGATCCCCACCGCCTCTGGGAAGCCATTCGTGCCCGGGACCTCCTGGCCCTGCTCCAGGCCTTTGCTGAGGGGCACGACCTGGCCAAGCCCCTGGCCAGCCCCGAGGGCCAGGTGAGCCCCACACCTAGCAGCGTGGATGGATTTGCCCCCTCTGGGGTGCCTGTGCTTGGAGTTTTCTTGGGCTCTGGGTGGAGAGGTGCCCCTGGGAAGATGAGCATCCCTCAGGTCCAGCTTTCCTCTCTCCTTCAAGCTGTGGGAGATGAGAGCATCCTTGAGTCCAGCTCTGCTTTTCCCTCCATGTCATGGGAGATGAGCATCCTTGGGTCCAGCTCTGCTCTCCCCTCCGTCCTGGGGGAGATGAGCACCATGAGGCTCATCTCTCCTGTCCCCTCTCGTGGCAGGAGGCAGGTGAACTGGCGCTGCACGTGGCCGTGCGCCACGCCGACAGATCCTCCCTGCCCTTGGTGGACTTCATCATCCAGAACGGGTGCGTCCCCAAGTGCTCCCGGTGTCCCCTGCCCTTTCCCACACGGGAGGAGTGTGCAGGAGGCCTGTGTGCTCTCGGGCCTTGACTCTCCTGCCGGTGGCCCTGCAGGGGGACGCTGGACCGGGTGACGCAGGACGGGAACACGGCCCTGCACTACAGCGCGCTCTACAACCAGCCCAACTGCCTCAAGCTGCTGCTGAAGGGCAAAGCCGCCTTCACCACGGGTACGGGGCTGGGATTGGGGGTTTTGGGGGTCTCTGGTGGGAGGGTCAAGGCTGTAACCTGGATCTGTCCCCCTTTTGTCCCTCGGGCAGCGAATGCGGCGGGTGAGACGGCTCTGGACGTGGCGAGGAGGCTGAAGCACAGCGAGTGTGAAGAGCTGGTAGGTGTGATGGAGGGATTGGGGGAGATGGCTTGGGATGGGGAGAGGGGACCAAAGCACCTGGGGAGGGCTGGCATGGAGGTGGGGGGCTGCTGGGGCCTGTTCCCTCTCTGCCAGGACTCCTCTGACCTGTCCCATCTACCTGGCAGCTGGAGCAGGCACAGGCAGGGAAGCTCTCCCTGCAGATCCACGTGGACTATGACTGGGAGCCACCCTCAGAGTTCCCTTACGACAGTGAGGACGAGCTGGAGGAGAAGGTACCTCTGGGAGGGGACAGCACATCCTGTGACAGAGATCCCACATCCCCAGTGGGGGGGCTGGGGGAGTGCAGACCCTTTTTTGGGGCTGGTGGCAGTGGGGCATCCCTGGACCCACATGCCTGCCCCCAGGTGAGCCCCCTCCAGCGCTCCTTCAAGGGCACGTCCCCGCTGGCCGCCAGCCCCCCGCCCGCCTGCCCCCAGACCCGCTGGAGCTGCGTGGGGGGGATGGACATCACCAACAAGACCTACGAGAGCATCCTGGTGCCCTCCCGCCCCGCGCCCCGCCAGGCCCACAGCGAGGAGATCCCCCCGCCGCTGCCCCTCAAAAACCCCACGCGGGGCGGCTCCCGCCCCAAACCCGGCCACAGCCCCACCGGTGAGTTGGGGTGGGGAGGGGTCACCCGTGGTGGGGTTCTCCCTTCAGCAGGACACCAATTTATTGTCCCCGTTGTGTGTGTGTCTCCCAGAGCGCCCCGAGCTGCCCCGGCAGGCGTCAGAGCCGCACTTCTCCGGGCCGGCGGAGGCTCCGGCACCGCGCAGCCTCCCCTCTGCCAGCAGCACGGGTGCCCTGGATGGCACCCCGGGCCCCCCGGCCCCCGGCACCCGCAGCCCCACCGAGAGCCGGCGGGCAGCCTACTGGGAGACCCGCTCCGAGAGCGACGCCAGCAGCACCCGGAGGGGGCCGGAGATGAGCCCCCCACCCGGGCAGCCCCCGCCGGGCAGCACAGCCCCCGACATCCCCCCCGTCAAGTTTGGGTAGGGACCCCCCCCCCACCTCCAGGCTGGGGGTGCACTGGGTGTTGGGGGGGGTCATTGTGGAGCAAAGGGGTTCCCACCCCCTGGGGACCCCAGAGGAGTTGATGCTGCCACTGGGATGCAGGATGGGATAAGAGCAGCCATGGGGGTGATGGGTTGTCCCTGGAAAAGGTGATGCAGATTATTTGGGGGGTGACACCCAGACCCCCATGCAAATTATATTATTATATAAAAATTTATGTAATAGTATAGATGCATTTTTATGTAATATATAATGATATTTATATATTATATATAAAATATTACATGTTTTTTCTCTCTTTTGGGAAAATGTGGTGGGACGGGCTGGTTTGAGGGAGTTTGGGTGCTGGGGTCCCTCCCTCTCCATCAGCATCCAGGGGGATGCTCCCTTGGGTCCCGTGGGGGAGCCCTGACCCTACTGAGACCTCCCAGGGAGGAGGACAGGGAGGGGGAAGGCACCAGTAGGGAGGGGGTGACACTGTCCCCGCTGTCCCCCACAGCTCCGAGAGCACCCGCTCGTACCGGCGCATCGGCGGTGGGGTGGGCAAAGCAGGGCTGACCGTGTCCCCCCAGAGCCCTGGTGGCCCCGAGGACCCCGCTCTCAGCAAGGTGCCCCCTGTGCCCATGCCCAGGAGATTTGCTCCGGTAGGTGCCACAACTTGGGGGGTGTCACCCTCTGCATCCCCGAGCATCCCTGCTCTCCTTATCCTGGGGTTGCAGAGAGGGAAGGATCAGGGGTGTCACATCCCTGCACCCCTCTTGGGAGCGACTTTGGGGGGTCTTTCACCTGCTTTCCACCCCGTTTTAGGCCAAGGGGAGGCAGAAGCGGGTGAAGGCGGTGGCTGACTGCAAGGGGGACAAGGCCCGGGAGCTGACCTTCTCCAAGGGGGAGGTGATTGTGGTGACACGGGAGGAAGATGAGCAGAGCTGGGTGAGTGTCACCGTGGCACAGGTGCTGGGATCCTGATCCCGGTCCTTTTTTCCCTCTGGAGGTGGCTGGGGCGTTCCTGGGGGGCATGGATGGGGGAATCCTTCACCCATCTGTGCATGGAGTAGGGCTGGGAAGGCTTCAGCTGCTGTGTCACCCCGGCTTAGCCTCTCTAAATTCCCCTGGGAATTGGGATATCAGCCCCAAAGCTTCTCCCATGCCTGAGATGGGACTCCCACCCCTTTGACCCCCACCTCTGCACCCCCAGGTCGGCTTCATCGAGGGTGACGGCTCCCGCACCGGGGTCTTCCCCGCCAGCTTCGTCCACCTCTTGCAAGACTGACCGGGCAAGGACCAGAGGCAGCTCCCTGCTGGGGGCTCAGCAGAGCCAGACCACAAGGGACACATGCCCAGGACCCTGGCATGGGACCACTGCCCTCCAAGGGGGCTCAGAGACCACCCACTGGGAAACCTGTCCATGGAGGGCAGCGCTGGGGAGCTGAGGGGCAGAGAATGGACACGCTCGCTGCATTGGTGGGCTGAGGTTTCTGTGCCAGCCCCTGCTCCTGCTGCTCTCCCGTCCTTCCCAGGGGCTCTGCTCATCTCCGGGGATTTCTTTTCCCTTCCTCTGCAAGGACTTGGGGATGGGGGAGCTCCACCCTCTGCCAAGTAGTCATGGAACCCCCTCCCCAGCCTGGGGGGAGCAGGGCTGGGGGGCAGCCGTTTCCCCCCAGCCTCCTTCTGTACCCCAACTGTGAAACCTTTGGGATGGGCAAGAAGTAGGAGAGGGCTCTTGCCCTCGCCTGGCTGGGCTGGAGGGTCTCCACCCCAGACTTGGAGCTGCCTGGGCTGGTGGGGCTTGGGGATGCTCCAAAGCTTCCCCAAAACTCTAGTGAAATGCCATTCCCTGATTTTGGGGGGGTAGGAGTTCAGGTGGCACCACAGAGCCCCTGCCCCATGTCCCTCACCTGGGGTGGGTGCTGGATCACCGCCCCAGCCTTGGGGGCCTCTCCAAGGGAGTTTTTGCATTATTTTTCTGGGACCAACATCCCCTTGTGCCAGTGTCCCTTGGGACTCACCTGCCTCTGTACCCCCCCAGTTTACCCTCTCCCCCTTCTCGTTCCTGTGTCAAATGTTTCATCTCAAAAAACAGTCCTTTTTTTAATGTTTTCTGTCTCTGATTTCTAATAAACCATCGTTTTTGTAAGGACCTGGTGCTTGAGGGGGGGGGGGAGGCAGGGCTCGGCAGGGCTGTGCTGGGCATCAAAACCTGCAGGAGGAGCTGGGATGTCATTTGTCATCACACAATCACGGAATGCTTTGTTTTGGAGAGGACCTTAAGGATCATCTCGTTCCACCCGCTGCCACGGGCAGGGTCACCTTCCCCTAGACCAGGTTGCTCCAAGCTCCGTCCAACCTGACCTTGAACACTTCCAGAGCTGGGGTGTTCTCAGTATCAGAATATTCTAATACGTGGAATATTCCAGTGTGTTGGGATATTCCAGTATAGAAGAATTCCACATATATTGGGCTATTCCAACATATGGAGTATAAAGACACACCCCCTCCCTCCGCCCCCCCAAGCATCTTGCCGCCGCAGGACACCAACTTCGGGAAGAGCAGAGTTTGCCACGCAGCACATTCCCCCCCCCCGCCGTTCCCCCGTGGCCCTCGGGATTCCCTGGCTAAGCCATCCCGGTGCCAAAGCCCCAACCCTGTCCCCGGACCCCCCGTGCCCCCCAGGGCCGCCACAGCCGCGCGCCTCCCCCCGCTCCTGCAATCGTGGCTCCCGGCTATATTTAGCCCTCCCCCGTGCTATTTCGCCTTCCTGGCAGGAGTTTATAACTGGCCGGGACAGCCCCACCTCCTTTCTGCTTTCTCTCTCTTCCCTTCCCTTCCCTTTCCCCCTTTTCACCCCTCTTTGCTCCCTCCCACCCGCCTGCCCGGGACACCCCCCCCCCCAATGCTGGCAGTGCCCGGCTGTGCCCGTGGCCACCGTCCTGCCCCGCGGGCCACCAGAGCCCGGCGAGCCACGAGCCCCCGGAATGGGGCCCGCTGAGGAGCTGGTCCGGATTGCCAAGAAATTGGATAAGATGGTGGCGAGGAAGAGCACGGTAAGGTGGCCGAGCTCCTCGGGGTGCGTGCGTGCACATTCACACACGTGTGCCTTTGCACACACGTGCACATTTACACACGCGCGTTATTTACGGGCGTGTTTGGACGTGGCAGCGGGGATTGGGAAAGGGGGGCGAGGTGTGCCCTTCACCCCCCTTCCCGCTCACCCTGGAGGGGCTGAGTGGGTGTAGGGGGTGCTGAACCCCCGCAGGTGCCTCCAGCACCCCCGGGGTGCTGCCTGTGCCACCCCGCCCGGCCTCGGGACGTTGGGGCCAGCACCCGGGGGGGGGGTTCATTTTGTCTCCAGTGTGAGGCTCTCCTGTGCCCCATTGCTCCCAGACAGTGGGATGTGGGGGTAAGGAGGAGGTCTGTCCATGGGTGGCAGCTCCGGGTGCCCCTCAGCAGTGCCAGACTGTGGGTGACAGGTGTTTGGCCGCCGGCCCGGCCACCAACACCCGATCGGTGCCGATGCCGCGGGCTCGGATCCCAGTGAGGGATCACTCCGGGCTGGGGGACACAGCCCCCCCAGCCCCCCGAGCCCTGCCTGTTGCAAAAGGAGGGGAGGGGGCTGAGCGCTGGCTCCCGGGTGGTTTTGGTGGTGCCAGGGGGAGCCGGGATCCAGCCCTGCCACCCTTGTGCCAGGTGAGGATCCATCCGGGGATCCTGGTGAGCCGGTTACGTGTGCTGAGCCCGGCCCTCAGGGTTAATATTTGACTGTTTCCAGCGGCCTTTGCCCCGACAAAGTGCAGGCTCCTGGGTGGGTGGGGGGCTCAGGATCTGGTGGCTTTTTGGGGTGCCAATGCTTGGTACCAAACCATATCCCGTGGGAGCCACGCGGGCTCTGTGTCCCGCTGGGAGTTACCCCCGGGGTAACTGGGGAGCTCCACACCCCTCCTGTTGCACTTTGGGAAGGGACAGAGCCAGGGTCTGACCACAGCATGGGGTCATTCCTGCACCCACCATACCGAGGGGGGCCTAATCCCGCCCCTGTGGTGGGGGTCCATGGAGCTGGATCCCGGGGGGGGATCCCTGGGAGCTGGGTCTGCTGCTGGGGCTCTAAAAATACTGAGGAGGAGTGGGAGGACTCCATGCCCGACTACCTTTAGCCCAGGAGACACTGCGGGGGGGTCAGGATGAAATCCCGGGGTGGGTGTGTCCCTCCTGCCCCTGGGTGGGAACACTGGGGGGTCCCCCAGCCATGGCCAGCTCCCAGCAGCCGGGGTTTCCTTAGGGAGGGGTTTTCTCAGGTTTTAAGCTCCTACTCTGCAGCTGGAGACACGATTTGGTGCCGGGATGGCCCGGCAGGATTTGGGTGTGGGATTTTTCTGTGGTGTGTTGACACAAGGGGTCAGATGTTCCAAGGGAGCAGCCCAGCGCTGCTTTGGGTCCCCTTGGGGTGCCCTCCCTGGTGCTGCCTGGTGCTGGCGAGGAAAGGGGGGACATGCAGGCCCCCTACTCCATTTATCTCCAGCTCCTCAAGGGTCCCCGTGGCTTCTCCCTGCTCTAGGAGGGGGCGCTGGATCTGCTCAAATCCCTCACCGGCTACACCATGACCATCCAGCTGCTCCAGGTGAGGGGCTGGGGGTGGGGGGACACCCCATGGGGCGGCTGGTCCTGGCCCTCCCGTGCCAGCTGGCACATCCTTAAGGATGTGTCCCTGCCGCGTGTCCCCAGAGCACACGGATCGGGGTGGCCGTGAACTCGGTGAGGAAGCACTGCTCCGATGAAGAGGTGGTGGCCTCGGCCAAAATCCTCATCAAGAACTGGAAGCGGCTTCTGGGTGAGCAATGCCAGGGGAGGAAGGAACCCCCCGAAAGCCTCACCCTCCCCTGGGCCATCCCCAAACCCCAGGGAGGCTGCACTGGGATCAGTCCCAGCCCGTGCAGGCTCCCCTAACCTGTAACCCAGCCCTCCCAGGCAATGAATGGACTTGGACTTTCCAAGGGCTTGTTTTCGCTCCGGGATGGAGTGGTGTAAATCAGTGTGTGCCCCACCAGGGGTGAGCATCCCCCCAGTCATCCCCCAGCCCAGGATGCAGCTCCCCAGGTGCCCTGTGCTGGTTTGGGCTGTGGCTGTGACACCCAAATCCTTCCCCCAGAGTCCACCACCCCAAAGAAGGAGAAGGACGCGGATGGGAAGAAGGAGAAGGACTCGGATGGGGACAGGGACAAGAAGAAGGGGCTGGATGTTTCCAGCTGCCCCAATGAAGGGGCGAAGCACCCCAAGAACCCAACTGAGAAGCACAAGGAGAAGCACAAGGAGAGGTGGGGGCTCCTGCCCCCAGCTGGGGGGCACCAGGGGCTGATATAAGACCACCCTCTGTTTAGTCCTTAAGAGTTTATCCCTCTCTGCCTGTCCATGGATGCCCACACTTCTGGAGATGAAAGGGCAGCAGAAGCAGCACCAGGGTGGCTTTTGGAGGATGGATAATTGGGAATTTTTTATTTTCCTTTCTCTAGAACTAATTATTCCTTGGATGAGGGCTGTTTGGATGGTGCTCATCTGACCCTGTCCCGCTCTCTCTCTCCCTAGGAAGCCCAGCAAATCCAGCTCTCATGCTGCCACCACCCAGGGCCACTCTGCCAACTCCAACCCAGAGAGGTACCTGCTGAAGGATGCCCTGAACTCACACTGGGCTCTGCTGGGCATTGCCAGCCCAGGGGAGGCTTTCCTGGCAGCCTGGGGGTTGTGGGGCTCAGGGCTGACCCAGCTAGGGATGGGCTGTGCAGAGGGGCAGGATCTGGCTCACAGGACACTGGGAGATGCCGGGGCTGGGCTTGCTGAGAGCATCTCTCCCTTCCTTTGGGCTTCCATGGTGAAGAGAGTCCAGTGACAGCCGGAGCCCCACTGCGTCCTCCAAGAAGTCACCTCTGGATGGCAAGAAAGAGAGGTGGGTGCTGGGCTGGGTGGGGATGGGGGAGGTTGGACCCCACCCCCTCACTGGGCTGTGGTTGGGGGTCTGGACCCACTGCCTAGTCCCTGTTGCTGTCCTCTGACCTGGGGCTCGTCCTGCCAGGAGGGACTCTGCTGACTCCAGGTCCTCCACCACCTCGGCCGCCTCCTCCTCTTCCTCCCCACAGAAGAGGCTCTCGGGGGAGAGGTAAAGAGGGGACGTCCCAGGGCAGCCTGAGGATGCTTTGGGGATGCCCTGACCATGGGAGCCCCATCCTGGGTGGGCAGAGATGGCTGGGAGTCCTGATCCTGCCATGGGCCCTGGGACATTCCTTGGGAGGAGCAAATCCTCCCCTGGGGAGATTCCTGTTGGCTTCTGAGCGCTCACATTGATGTGCTGGTGCCCGAAGTCCTGCCACCATTCCCTCTCCCCTGTCCTGCCTGCCCCATGTCTGGTGTCATCCCACTGTCCCCTCTCCCCCAGGAGAACCTCTGTGGGCTCCAGCCCCTCTCCAGCTCCCACAGGCTCCCGGAGAAACTCCAGTGACAGCAAGGAGGAAAGGTAGGAGAGACCCATCCCGCTGCTGCAAGACCCTGGCGGGTCCCTGGGGCTATGCCAAGACCTCACCCCCTGCCTGTCCCCCTGGTGTGCCCCACAGAGCCAACAGCAGCAAGGGCAAACCAGAGACACCACGGACCCCCACCAGCCCCTCCTTCTCTCCCAGCCCCTGTTTCCTGGCCCCCTGTTACCTGACAGGGGATTCCGTGCGGGACAAGTGCATCGAGATGCTGACGGCTGCGCTCCGTATGGATGGTGAGCGGGGCTGGGGGGGGCTGCACCCCAGCCTGGGCTGGTTCTCCTGTGGGACAGCCCTAAAGGGAGCCTTCAGGGCCAAAATGAAAGAAAAGGAGGTTGGTAGGGGTGATGGGGATGGGTCTTTGTAAAGTTCAAGGTGGGTAAAAATAGGTATTTTGGAGATGGGGTGTCTGGGATAAGTAGAGGGAAGATGTGAGGTGTTTTGGGGGGGTGCAGTGAGACTTGAATGGTTTCACACCTGAAAGTCACCCCTTGACCCCTCTGTCCTTTAGATGACTACAAGGAGTTCGGTGTCAACTGTGAGAAGATGGCATCGGAGATTGAAGACCATATCCTTTGGGGAGGGTGGGGGTCCCCGGGCACTGTCTGCTGGGGGGCACACGTGGGCTTGAGAGTGGTGATGGGGACAGGGCAGAGGGTGGCAGGGACAAGGACAGAGTGTAACAGGCTCTGCTGTGCTCGTTGCCTGCAGAGGGAGCCCAGACCACGGTTAGAGGATGCAGAGGCTGATGTTGATGCTGATGTTGATGGTGAGCAGAGCACCTGCCTTAGTCCGGGGGGTCTGTATGTCCCCCCTCAAACCACTCTGCTCAGGGACCTGCCTTCATCCCTGGGGAAAGAAACCCAAACCCAGGCAAGGCCTTTTCCTTGAGCCTGCTGTGGGTGCCTACGTGCCCAGGCTGGCAGGGATGGAGCCACCTCCACCCACGCCCAGTTCAAGACCTGGTGGTCTCTTGGCAGCCCCACAAGACCAAAATCAGCCCCAAGGTGGGGCCGTGCCCCTCCTGGGTACAGTTTGATTTTTGGTGCATCCCAGACTGTGCTGGAAGCTGTCGGCTCAGCCCACCTGCCCACATCTGTGCAGGCAGCGGGTGGCTTTTGGCCATCCAGGGAGGAGGGAACAGGCTGAGTCCTCTGCAGCACGAACTTGTCACAGCACAGGGCTTGCTGACAGTCCCTGAGCCCCACAGCCTCGCCTGGACGCCAGAGGCATCCAAGGCAATGCAAAGCTGTTCTCTTCCCAAAGCTCTGCTTCACCCTCCTAAACTCAAGGATGGGGACACTCAGGGAGTGAATTCCCATTGAAATCGGCCATCTCCACGTGGGCACCGACCCTGGTGACAGCCAGCAGCCCCCTTGATTCCTTGACAGGCCCCACATATCTTCCAGGAGCTGAAGAGCACGGACATGAAGTATCGCAACCGGGTGCGGAGCAGGATCAGCAACCTGAAGGACCCCAAGAACCCCGGGCTGAGGAGGAACGTGCTGTGTGGGGCCATCGAGCCCGCCCTCATCGCCCGCATGACCGCCGAGGTGGGCACGGGGCGGGGGGCACGGGGCTGATTCGTGGGTCACATCCATCCTTCCTCCACAGCGGATGGACTCGGCTTGGTGGTGCCCACACTGGGCTTGTCCCAACACCACCTCATCCCATCCCGGTGTTGCCTGGGCCACAGGGAGCAACAGGCACGGGGAGAAAGTGGAGGCACTGCCCCTCAGAGCCCTGCAGCCTCCCCAGCCCATCACAGAGCTGGCTGTGGGGTGTCACAAGGGCAGGAGTCAGCCTGCAGGGTCCCCATTCCTCCTCCTCAACTGGAGTCCACAAATCAGGCTCCTGGGAAGCCCAGTTTCCCCTGCAGGGAGCCAGATCCCTGCGGGCAGCAGTTTGGGGTTGAGGATGGGGTGATTTTTCCACCTGGGTGGGTCTGATCCCTCCCGCGAGCACAGAGAGCAGGATCAATCCTGGTCCGGGAGAGGACGGGGAGGGTGCTGGACCACGGCAGGTGGCTGTGAGCAGAGCTGTGGCCACACTGACCACGGGGCTGACGCTGGTGGCAGGAGATGGCCAGCGATGAGCTGAAGCAGCTGCGGAATGCCATGACCCAGGAGGCCATCCGGGAGCACCAGATGGCCAAGACAGGCGGCACCGTCACCGACCTCTTCCAGTGCGGCAAGTGCAAGAAGAAGAACTGCACCTACAACCAGGTCGGCCCTGGCCCCTGGGGAACCCCAGGAGGTCTCTCCTGGCCCGATCCCCACCAGAGGGGTCTCTGCTGACCCGACCCCTGCTCCATCCCAGGTGCAGACGCGCAGCGCCGACGAGCCCATGACGACATTCGTGCTGTGCAACGAGTGTGGGAACCGCTGGAAGGTCTGTGCCCACCTCGGGGGGGTGGCTCACCAGCCCTTTCCTGGCCCCCCCAGAATGTTGCCGGGGGGGCTGGGTGAGGGCTCACCACCTGCCCTGTGCTCTGCCTCTCCCGCAGTTCTGCTGACGGTGCCGCTGATGGGGCTGGAGGGAACGTGGTGCGAGATGAGATGCTGTGGTGGCCATCACATGTGGGGAGAAGGGTGACAGGGTGGCACCAGTCCCTACACCCTGGCTCCCTGATTCCTTGCACTGGGCTCCCTCAAACATCCCAGGCAACCAGGCTCCAGCAAAGTCTGTTTTGCTCGAGAAGGTCCCAGTGAATTCAATGGTTCCTCCCTGTAAATCCCTGCCCTTTGCTCGGGTTGAGCTGGGATCCCACTGGGAACAGGCTCATCCCTGGATAGAGAGACTGGTATGACCTGGGCAGCGTGCCCTTCCCTGTGGGAAACCTGGACTTGGGTGATTTGGGGGCAGGAGGAATGTCATCCCATGGATGTGGGGCTGTGCCCGGAATTGGGGATGGGAGTGGGTCAGGTTTTAACCCAAACACCTTCTTCCTCACCTGAACACTCGGAGGGAGGGCATGGAGGGGACAGGGTGGTTGCAGGGTGTCTGGATGCTCTTGGGATGCCACTGTGTCCCTCTATACTGAAACACAAGGACAATCCATCCTGGCTTGAGGGCACTGTGTCCCAGGGAAGAAGGAGGGATGGCAGGGAGAGGAGTGAGGAAAAACCCTCCAGCCAAAACAATAAAGGTGTAACTGTCTCTGAGGCACAGACTGTTTTGTGAGGGGGTCCAGCACCTCTGCCTCAGTTTGTACCCCCCCAGCTCGAGCCTTGTGGTCCTCTGAGAGCTCCCACCCAGCTCCAACACACACCCTGCATCCACCAGCCCTCGGCTTGCGATGTAACTATGGCTTGATGCTCATCCATCACCTGCCTGGTGATTAAAAACCTTTAATTATGGCTGGAGCAGCTCCCTGGCTGGGTCTGGATGCTGTGGGCTGTCCCATGGCAGGGCAGAACCTCCACTGACAGCCAGGAGGGTTTTCCAGGGAAAGGGCACCAGAGACCAGCTGGGACACGTCCCTCTGGCTATGGGAAGTTTGGGACAGAGCCTCGTGGCACCGAGCCCGTCCCTTGTCACCACCAGCCTCTTCCAGTGGCAGTGAGATGTGACAGGGACACAGGAAGGTCACAGTGACCACAGGTGGCCACGGGTGAGGAGGAGGAGGGTGCTGCTCCCACGCCTGTGTGAGCTCACATGCGGGAGTGCAGGAGGACGGTGGAGCTGCTAATTAACCCATCATTAATGTTCTAATCTTGGGCTGAGGTGTGAATTTTTCCCCAGGCAGAGCCCAAGGCTGTTTGCACCCAGAACTGGGTGCTAAACCCTCCGTGTTTGGGGGTCCAGGCCACCCCTGAGCCCCCCCAGAGAGCTCTCTGGGCTGCAGTGCTCGTTAGCACGCCGAAGTCATTAATAAGCCTCCAAGGCAATTATTTACGCTTGCAGAGTGCGTGTGGCTGCAATTAAGGAGTATAGTGGGTCGTGGGGGATGAATAAAACATCAGTGTGACCTTGAGCTGGGGAGGGGGAGCTCAGGAGGGGCAGTTCCAGGGCTCCTGGCTGTCCCCAGGGTGTCACAGGGCGTGTTTGGGTGGGACAAGGCTGAAACAGGGGGATTTGGACCTGGATTTTTTTTGGAGTCCAGTCCAATAAAGGCATTTGAGCAATACCAGAGGGACCCTGGCCCCAAACACGTTATTGTGGAGCTCTTGGCACCCCTCTGTGTCCTTCTGTCCCTAGGGAAATGTCACCCTGTGGCCCCTCCCCAGGTCCCCTGGGAAATCCCAGAGGAGGAAAGGGAGCAGGGAAGGCAAACTGGAGAGCAGGGCACTGCCACCCAGGCAAGGATGTCCCAGCTCCCAGGGAGGGCTTTCCCACCTGCCTGAAGCTGGAGGAACTCTTGGTCCTGAGGGATTCTCTGGCCTCGGGGGGGGATGCAGGATGTGTCCCCCTGTGGCACAGCAGGGGGGGGTGGCACTGGAACAAGGGGCAGTGAGGGGCTCTCTGGCATCCTCCTGTTTCCAGGGGTTGAAACAGGCTCTGGGTGGCTCTTGGGGACAGTTCCCAGCACTGAACCTCTGACCCACTCCTTGAGGAGGCCACAAACGTGTGTGTGTGTGTGTGTGTGTTACAAAACCCCAATTCCCAAATTTCCAGCCCCCAAACTGGGATGACTGAGCCCCCCCCAGGAGATCCTGCCGTCCCTCCCCAACCCTCAGCCCCGTAGGTGCTTTGTCTCGGGGGTTTCCCCTCTCTCCATGCCGGTGACTGTCCCCTCCTCCCCTCCACACCCCCCAGCCTGGCAGGGAAGACGAGGAGGGAGGACCCCTGGCAGCGCTCAGCTGAGAGCTCTCTTGAACTTTGGGGAATTGGGCACTTCATTCTCCTTTCTCATCAGCGCTGGAGAGGTGTAGCCACGGCTGCAGCAGCTAATGCTGGTCCCCCCCTCCTCCTGCCCAGCCCTGCAGGCAGGAGGCTCAGACAAGAGCCCTCAGGAGCTCGGGGGCTCTGTCACAGCCCCGGCCCCACCCGGGGCTGGTCGTGACTGTGCAATGATGGAGAGGCTCCTGCAGTCCCTGCCAGGGGTTGATTTGCCCCTCTGGAGCCTCCAGGTTTGGATGCTCCAAAGCTTCAGCAGAAGCTGCCTGTCCCTGCATGAATCATAGCATCAGTTTGGTTGGAAAAGACATCCAAGACCATCGAGTCCAGCTGTTCCCCCACTTGGCACTGCCAAGCCCACCACTAACCACGTCCTCAAGTGTCACATCCACAGGCCTTTTAAATCCCTCTAGGAATGATGACTCAAATGAGGCTCTCAATCCTCCATCTGATGGAGGTTTTGTATTCGACCTCCAGCCTGCAGCACTTCAAACAACCCCACGGTGTGTCCCCCATGAGGGGACAGCCACCAAAGGTGCCACCAGACCACATCCCTTCCCCGGGGACTGCCCCGAGCCACCCCAGGGACACTCTATCTCACAGAGTCCAGCACATGGTCACCTCAGTGTCCACGTTTTGCTTTGCAATCCCAGCTTGCCCAGGGGTCAATCCCCTGTGCTCCAGCCCCCCGGCTCGCCCGCAGCGCGGGGGCTTCGCCGCTGCCCTTCTCCCCCGCATTTTTCCAGCCTTGACAAAAAAAATCAGCACTTCACTGCTCAGTGGTTTCCTTGGCAACCCCATTTCCCCATCCTCTCGCTTTGTGCGTCTGTAACCCCCCCTGGCCCCGGTCACTGGTCCCCAAAGAACAGTGACAGGCCCCTGGCCACAGGGATGGAGCAGGAGGTGGTGGGTCCCGATCCTGGGGGGACCCTCAGCCAGGGCTTCCCAAGAACCTGGGCTTCTTGGAAAGGGAATGGAGTGGCTGGTGGTGGTTTGTGTCTGAACTGGACTGAATTAAAGCTGGTTTGGAGCCGGCCTTTACCTCTCTGTGCACCTCTCATTCCAGGGTGGGAATGGCTTCCCACTGACAAAGAGTGAGTTTGGATTAAATGGGGATAAATTCCTCCCTGTGAGGGTGGGGAGGCCCTGGCACAGGTTGCCCGGAGAAGCTGTGGCTGCCCCATCCCTGGAAGTGTCCAAGGCCAGGTTGGACAGGGCTTGGAGCAACCTGGGCTGGTGGAAGGTGTCCCTGCCCATGGCAGGGTGGGGGTGGAATGACACGATCAAGGTCCCTTCCCAACCCAAACCATCCCGTGATTCCACGACTGGCAGCCTCTGCCACACACGGAGCGGATTCCCGCGCCCATTCCCATGTTTGCTTCCAATCAATAGGTAATGATCCCTCAGGCACAGGCGCTCGCCGCCTCCCCAGCCCTCAAGCCCACATGCAATATTTACGTGCTGACAGCCGCGGGCTCCCGGCACGACTCGCCCTGCTGTTGGCAGCAGACAGGATTCTGATCCCCTGGGAAAACCTCCGGCGCGGATCCCATCGCTCCCGCCCCCGCGCCGGGGCTGCTCCCGCGGGTCGCGTCCCTGGAGCCACGCTTGGCGTGGTGGGCGCAGGGGAAGGGGCCAGCCCTGCTCAGGAATCGGGCTGATTTTCCTTGAAAAAGCGGGAAAACGCAGCACCGGGGTGGTTTAGGGAGGGCAGGATTGATGCTGAGGGTGCTGAGTGGGGTTGGGGGAGCCCAGAAAACTCCCTGTGCCTTGGTGAGCTGGGAGAAACTTCTGCTCTACCCCCAAAGCAGGGACTCCAACAGCTATTCCCCAAATCCCAAAGGGGTGGTCAGTGCCCCCAAAGGGGTGGTCAGTGCCCCCAAAGCCGAGCAGACCCTGTGCCAGCCTGGGACTTGATGCTGAGTGAAAACAAGAGCTATGGAGACCCTAAATATTTTAGGGAGACCACAGCTGGTGCATCCACTTTGAGCCGTGGCTCAGCCAGAGTTTTCCAAGGTCTGGGCTTTTTATTCAGCTTTTTGTTTTAATTAAACCCTTAAAATCTGGTTTTCCTGAGTTGCCTCCAGGGGAGGGGCAGGGGAGGATGGGGTGTGCAGGGATTTGGGGGTGGATTCCATGGGGATGGATCCTACGTCTGTCAAAGGATGTGGAGGTGTGTGATGGTCCCTAAACACCTGGAGGAGCCAGGCAGGACACGCCAGGCACTGAATGTCACCCAAACAGCACTAAAATAGGGGGGAAAAACTGCTGAGCCTCTCAGTGCTGGCTCCAGCTCCAGGCTGGGATACAAACAGAATAATTTCCTTTCTCCTCCATTGTTCTGCCTTGATGTGAGTGAATCAGCTGCTTTGGAGCTGCTCTGAAAAAATTAATGATTGCCCAAGCCAGCCCCACCATCCAGCCTGGATCTCCAGGCGAGCCAAAATACTCGGAGCAAAGCCATGGATTTGAGCTGACTGGGTATTTGGTTTGGGGTGTTTTTCATGGAAAAAAAAAAAAGGGGGGGGGAGAAATCAGTTTTCACCTGCAATGTTTGCATTTCATTGGGGGGAAATGATTCATGGAGGTGTAGGGCTGTGATTCTGCAGCCCAGGCTTTGTGATGATTGAAAGCATCAAAAGACCCCAAACAGGACCCACATTTTCGCTTCTGAAGTGGAATGTGTTTCATGGAAAATTACAGAATACACTTTTCCCAAAGAAAAACCCTGTGCCCTTTTGTTTCCTGGCTAGAAAGGTTTGCTGAGTCTGCAGAGCACTTTGATCTCAGCCTTCCTAAAATCACGGTGCTTGGCACAGACCTTTTTTTTTCCCCCTCCTTTAGCTGGAGAGGCAGAGAACTGAGCAAAGATCCCCCACTGAAAGCAAAAAATAAAATTTCCCCCCGCTTTCAGCTGGAATCCTGCACACTCTTCCCTCTCACAGCCAGGATGGAGGAGACGCACGGGGAAAACCCTCCCAAAAATGCCATAAAACTCCCCCCAAGTCCCCCAAAACCACACGAATTCCTACCCCTGCGCTTCCCACATCAGTAAGTCGACCTAAATATTACAGAGGGAAAAAAAAAAAACCACGTTGGCTTTTTCGCCTGACACTTATTTTTCTCCCTGCCAGGAGCTCTCGGGCACTCGGCAATTAGGAGCTGCAGATTAATCTTGAGTGATATAATGAAGTGCTGGGCGGCTGGAGGACAGGGCTGCTGAGCAGGGGGGGGTGTTTGCTCCCCAGATTAACGTGGTTTAGGCCAGGTTTAGCGCAGACAGAGCACTCAGGGTGGTTGGGGGGCTGTGGGGCTCAGTGGGATATTCGGGCTCGTCCCCATCCCCGGCTGCTCTGCATCCAAACACGTGGAGCGGGCGGGGTTCGTGCTGCAGGATGAAAACGATCTTTGCACATTTTCTAACCCCGAGCCGCTTGTAACGTCTCCAAAGTGTCTTTCCACCTGCTTTGCACCCTCCCAGCATCTCCCAGCCCCCGGTCAATTGTTTTCTTGAGGAAAAATGGCCCAGGAGGGCAGGTCGGAGCTGTCCCGAGGTCTGCCTCCCCCCAGCCACGTCTGTGCCTCCTTTCATAGAATCATGGAATGGTTTGGGCTGGAAGGGACCTTAAAGCCCATCCCAATCCAGCTCCTGGGACACCTCCCACTAGCCCAGGTTGCTCCAAACCCTGTCCAACCTGCCCTTGGACACTTCCAGGGATGGGGCAGCCACAGCTTCTCCGGGCAATTGTGCCAGGGCCTCGCCACCCTCACAGGGAAGAATTTCTTCCCAATATCCCACCTAACCCTGCCCTCTGTCAGTGTGAAACCACTCCCTGTGTCTTGTCACTCCAGTCCCTTGTAATTAGTCTCTCTCCATCTTTCTTGTCAGCTCCCTTCAGGTACTGGAAGGCCACAATTAGGTCACCCCGAAGCCTCTTTTCCAGGCTGAACAATCCCAATTCTCTCAGCTCTTCTTCTTTTCTCTGAGTTCCCCACAAGCCCAAGAGCCGAGAGCAGCTGGCACAGGGGGCCACATTCTTCCTTGTCTTTCCAAAATGAGAATATAAATAGCCTTGTCCTGTAAGGAAGCCATTACCCAGGAGCTGTGCCACCAGCGCCGGCCGCTCGCAGCAAACTCATTTCCCCACAGCAGCCAATTTATTCCCGACTCTGACAGGGTCAGACACCGTCAGGGAAGCAAATGCTAATTAATAGCACTGTGCAAAGCAGCCTGTCCGGGCACGGCGTGTAATTAGTGAGCAAACTGCTCCCACCACAGCGCCGGGGATGTGGGGAAAGGGGTGAGGGAGCAGCTCCTGGGAGGGACCCGCTGCAGCTCCCAGTTATAACTCAGGGTGAGGGCACTAATTGTGCTGGGGAGGTGTGTGTCACGCTGCTGTCAGCGAGACTGTGACACTCCAAATGTCTCCCTGCATCCCTTCGATCCCTGCATCGCCCTCCCTGTCCCGGTAGCCGACCCTGTCCCTACTGTCCCCTCCGCCGAGGGTTCGTGCTCCCTCCCTCGTTGCCCGGTCGTTTTGCAGGTGAACGTGACATTTCCTCGGGCCAGGAGAGCTGCTCAGGAATACAAAAACTCCCGGTGATGGGGGATGCAGAGCCCAGGGAGGAATCATGTGCTAATGCCCTTACACTGCTGCCGTGGTGAGTCATCCAGGCCCTCCGAGGATCCCGGCTGCGCTTGGATACCGAGAAGGTGGAAGCGCAAGGCGGGAGGAAAAACTGCTTTGCTCGGAAGATATCTTGGATACAGCAAGGAATAAAAATTGTCCCCCTGGCACCCACCCCCGTCCCACAGCTGTGGGGAGGAGGGTGGGCAAGGAGGGGCTCATTTAGTGGAGAAATGGGAACACTCAGCCTGGGAACATTCAAGTCAATAACAGAGCACAGCTATTAGTGGTTTTCTTCCTCCTGCCTGGAGGAGGATGGGCCTTTCCATCAGGCTGGTGGGGAAAATCCATCCTGGGGTTGGGAATCGGGTTGGAGCATCACCTTGAAGGTGGTTATGGGCAGGCACTGCTTCCCTTCATCCACAGCAGCATCGCTGCTCTGGTGCTCCTGGTCACTCAGCCACATCCACATGGATATGTGTGTGTTGCTACTTCCATAGGGACAGGAGGGTCTCCAGTTCCCCGGGACCACGGCCACCCCTGACCAAACTTTGCCATGGGATGCATCTTCCCAGCCGAGAAGAATGAGTTAAAACCCCAAAAAAGTAGAAAACATCCTCTAAATCAACAGCATTTTAGTTAAGCCAACACCTCCCTGTGCCAGGGCTGCTCCTGGCATGGCTCTGCCTCCACCAAACCGGGCAGCAGGAAGGGATTTACACATCAAACATCCTCTTCCCCAAGCTGCTGCAGCCAAAGCCTTGGGAGAGGGGGAAAAAAACCCCTCTCTTTTCCAGCTGTTTTCCTCTCCCTGTAAATAAACATCTCTGGGCAGAGCGTTTCCCTCAGCCTCAGGCTTTGGTTGGACATCAGTCATTTCATATTGCTCTTTTAAACCCTTGTGTTTGGCTCTCAGCCGTTTCGCCCGGCTCAAAGCAGGATGTTGGCACTTTGTGTTTAGAAAATATTTATCTGTATTTAGATAGGGAGACAGATAGCTGTGGAAGAAGAGCTGTTCCAGTCATTAAACCACCGCTTTCAATTTTTCCTTATTACTATTCTTCATTTAAGCACAGGCCGGGCTGGCCAAGTGCTCCCCAGGGACAGACCAGCTGAGCCCGGCAGGTTTGCAGCTCTGAAAGGGGGGGGTCTCCAGAAAAAAAAAAGTTAAAATTATAATCAGAGAGGAAATCTTCCCTGAAAATGTCTTCCCAAGGCAGAGGCACTCAGGAAGAGGACGGGGATGTGGCTGGAGTCTGTCCCTGGCTTCGTGCTGGGCTGGGAAGGCTTCAGGGAGGAAGAGTGGGAGCGGGTGGGAGGAAGATCCAGCATGTTTGTGAGATGCAGGGGGGTGAAGGGAGGGGGGAGTTGTGCCTTTCAGGAGAAGAAAGAAAAGAGGGAGAGAAATCACCTTCTCTGATCAGCTGTCTGAGGTTCTGCAGGATGGAGAGGCTGGAGGAGGGGGAGCTGCCTTTGAAGCTGGGAGAGGCACAAACAGGCGATGGCTGAGTGCAGCAGCCTTCACTGGCACTGCTCCTCTTCCTCCAGCTCCTTCCTGCTCCCTGCCCTCTGCCCAGACTGGCAGCCCACCCTTGGGATGGCCAAAACACCCTTTTAGGGGTGCCCAGCATCCTGCTGGGTTCTCACCGTTGCTCACGTACCGGGCTCTCCCAGAGCCAGGGATTTTCTCCAAGACCCAGCACTGATGGGGTTCAACTCCTTTCCCTCCCTTTTCCCTGGACATCCCTCTGCTCTGCCAGTGCTGATTGATGGGCAGGGAACACCAGCAGCAGCTCTGCCCCTCAGCTCGGTGTCACTCTCAGCAGCGGCGAGGGAAGCAGGTGGCAGTCTTGGAAAAACCCGGCACTGGGCAGCCACCATCTGTGTCCCTGTGGGTGGAGGAGGTGCTGCCCTCCCCGGGTGCTCTCCTGAGGCCACCAGGGCCAGCCAAGACAGATGGGAGCAGGCACCTGATGGTATCAGGCTGGGAACTGAAGCAAAGCAAAATCCCCAGCGCTGGCAAAGGGGTGGGGGAGGAACCCACGGAGACAGCTGTGGCAGGGATGGCATCACCAGGAATGTTCATCCCCAATCAACAAGGGATGCTGTTGGCTCTTCTGCTGGAGATCCAGCTTGGACAAGCCAGGGATGAGCTGGAAGGCGGGTGGCTGGTGACCAGAGATCTTTGTTTGGGCTCTGGCCAAACCTGTGTCCAGTCTGGCTCTGGCTGATTCCAGCTCCTGAGCCCTCCAGAGCTCGGTCGAAGCAGCAAGGAAAAATCCTGAGCTTTGCTGAGCTTTTTGGGGTGAGTCCTGCCCCAGCCCTGAGCCATCCCTCACCCCTGTGGCATCCAGGGGCAAAGCCATGCAGGTGAGGGACGCTGTGGATGGACTCCCTGCACAAGTCCAGCCCTCAGGATCCGCTGAGCATCCTCAAAACTTCCCAGAATTCTGCCACAAACCCGAGCATCTCTTCAGGACCTGCTCCTGAGAGCCCACACTGTGATGGGGACACTCTGCCCCATGGCCAGGCAGTCACCCTGCCCAGCCCTGGCACTGGCTCTGAGATAACTGGGAAAAGATCCTTAATCACACCCTGTAACCCCCACTGCTCAATCCCTTGCCATTGCCTCCCTGACCTCCACATCTTGGCTCCTGGCAGGGACTGACTGGCATGAAAACAAAGCTGGTGGGAGCTGATGCTCTTTCTGCATCTCCAAACCACCCAGCTCTTCATCCTTCAGCCCCAAACCAAACCTTAGCCAACCCCTCCCGCACTTTTCCGCCAGGTTTGCACCGAAAAGAGGTTTCCTGTCTGCTCCCAACCCCAAACCAACTCACCCCACAGACTTTTGCAGGAGCATGAAAACAGGTGGAGGGAAGAGCTGGGCTCTGTGTCCAGAGCAAGAGGCACCAAAGCTGCGCTCTGGGATTTGGCACAGTTAAGAGAGCAGCAGGATTGCAGCTGGGATAGCGCTGACCTGGATTCCCAACATCAAAGACAACACCAGCTTCCTCCCCAGCATCCCTGGAGCCCTCAGAGGAGGTGAATCAACGGGCTGAATGCCCACGTGTCCGTCCCATCCCTGGCACTGGCACCCAGGATGGCGAGTGCTGGCAGGAGTGTCCCCCCTGTGCTGCAGCACAGAGCTAAAAATCTGCAGAAAATCTAAATACTGAGAAAGAAAACTGCCTCCTCCACGATCAGGGTGGTCAAAGGTGGCCCAGGGGGTCTAAGCCACATCTAGCCTGGGTCTAACCCCCATCCTGCTGGTACAGGAACAGGCACTGGCAAATCTCCAGTCAGATTTGTGGAGGTGGACAAATGGATCTTATCCCTTAGGAAACCTGGCCCTAACAGTCCTCCTTGTCCCTTGCTAGTGCTGCATGTGTGACCTTGTCCCTCCAGCATGTCATGACCAACCCCGGGCACCAGGACACACAGTCCCCATGTCACCACAGGCCACGGGCACCAGGACACACAGTCCCCATGCCCCAATCTCAAGGGACCCTCCTCCCTGCCCGGGAAAGCCCAGCCCCATCCCCTCGGGCAGCCCAGGGGTCACACTGACACCAGTTCTCTCCACCAGCAGCAAAAAAGCTTAATTTTTTCCTGCCGGGCTCCGTCTGGGAGCAGCATCCCAGCCTGGATTCCCCCTCCCCACGCTGGTTCGTTTATGAGATGACTCACAAGTTGTTGATGCTCCCGACGCGCATCGGATGGAAGCAGCGCTGCCACCTCCGAGCGCCAGCCGGGGAGGAGGGGGGGGCACAGCCCGGGCTCCCGGCGCCCCGAAATCCAGGGAGACGCTGCCAGTTCCCAATCACTGCTCCATTGTCAGCCAACGGCAGCACAGAGGGGGGCGGTGGGGTGGCGAAAATACCTAAATAAGCAACAATCAGGGAAAACAAAGGCCCTCCTGCGGGGATTGAGTCCCGCGGGGATGGGGTGTGATGCACGTCCTTCCTTCGCTGCCGGAGCGGCTCGGTGCCCACGGGGCACTTGCTGTCCCCATCCCTGCCGCTTTTATGGGGCCGGGCACGAGCCTGGGTGAAGGAAAAGTTTGGTAGCCCCCTCCAATAAAATAATGACTTTGGAGGCATTTTTCAAGGAAAAAGGATGAACCAGCTGATGCACCCGCCCTGTGTTGGGAAGGACCCTCGGCGCCCTGCGTGGGAGCAGAAGGCTCAGGGTAGGCTGGCACTGTCACCAGCCCGAGCCTAGCAAGGGGACAGTCGCCCTCATGTCCCAGGAACATCTCAGGAACACTGGTGGCATCACCCTCGGGACACCACCGACCTCCAGGAGAGGGATTGTTGACTGTAAGGTGCTGAGCAGTTTTCCCATCCAACCTCCAGACCCGGCTCCGACTCCGGGCAGCCCGGTGTGCAAACCTTGCCCTCGGACACAGCCCCTCCACGCCAAATGCCGAGGAAACAATGCTGCAAACCCCTCTGCCCCCCTCCCCCCTCCCATGCAGCCACGCAGAATGGGGAGGCAGAGAAGAATCTCATCTAATTTTAACTCCCCTGACGGACGGGCTTTGTTCTTTCCAGCAGCTGCCCCGCAAGGTATGAAAACATTCAGATATGTTGACGTGGGAAAACAAAACACACAAATCAGCCCATTTTCCTCTTCAAGGCCGATTTATCTGGAGCTGTCAGTGGCGGGAGGGGAAGTGATGAGCCCTGGGGAGATGGGGGAGCAGCCTGGACTTGCAGCTCGGTGGGTACCGGTGCGGTTGGGATGCTCGTGGAGCATCTGGTCCATTCTCTCCAAAGCCCCAAAACACCTCAGATCTACAGAAAACAGAACGACATTTTCTGCTGCAATTCCCCAAGGTGTGGTTCCGCACATGCCCCAGCCCATCCTCCAAAATGAGAGGAGCTGGATGCCGAGGGAGCCCCCCCAGAAATGTGGTTCACCACAACATGGGCTCCATCCTGGTGCCTCCACCGTACTGACAACTTGGGTTTCTGAGTTGGGATGGGGGGGATCAGACCCTGGAGAAGGGTTTCTGAGTTGGGATGGGGGGGATCAGACCCTGGAGAAGGGTAAGAGCAGCTCAGAGAGAGGGGGAGAGGGAGGGGCTGGCAAATCCTTCTGCAAGGGCTGGTGCATCACTTCTACAAGGGGATGGATGGATGGATGGGTGGATGGATGGGTGGATGGACAGAGTGAGGGATGGGTGGATGGATGGTGCAAACACAATCCTGTTCCTTTTGCATGTGGTTTTCACTACCAAGAGCAAAACCAGGCAAATAATTCCTTCTCTTGGCAGGGTGCAGGTGAAACATTCCGGAGGTTTTCCAAGCAGCATCTGATTTTGACTTCTAGGGCAGTGGATCTGTTGAGGGGTTTGTCCATTTGCTGCCCCAACAGGATTATTTTGGGATGTGGTGCATTTCAGCCACCCTGTCTGCATCCCCACAGGATCGATCATGGATGCAGAGTTCCAGGTCTGGGTGGTAGTTGCTCTAAAGGCAAAACCCTGCACAAATGAAAATCCTGCTTTTGTAGCACTGGGAGGTGAGAGAGAGACACAGGGACTGTGAGGGAAGCAGGAGAGCCCAGGGGGAGGCACTGGGGGCTGCTCCTCTTGCCAAAAACAACCCTCACCCCAGCTGAAAGCCAGTGCACTCAGCTGTCCCAGCACTGCTTCTTCAGGTTTGGGGCTAAAAAAAAACAGTAAAAAGGGAGCACTTCTATCCCTGGAAGTGTCCAAGGCCGGGTTGGACAGGGCTTGGAGCAGCCTGGGCTAGTGGAAGGTGTCCCTGCCCATGGCAGGGGGGTGGAACTGGATGAGCTTTAAGGTCCCTTCCAACCCAAACCATTCCATGATTCCAGGATTCTGTGAAGATGGGCACTACGGAGGAGGAATAAAAACTGAAGCTTCCCATCTCTGCACCACAGCCCTGAAATGTCACAGGCAGGACTCCAGCTGGCTGCCAATCTGGAAATTATATGAAAACGTCTAAATATTTTTATATATTTGTATTTTAGACATGGACATATTTCTATCACAGTTCTACACCGGGCAGAGCTGCCCTTTCTCCCACCTGGGCACAGGATGTAGCTCTGGTATCATCAGAGCTCTGTCCAAGGCTCTCTCTAACAGGGCCATGGCAAGACAAGGTGAGAAGCACCTACAGAGGCTTAGTGCCCTTCTGAATTCCTAAAAATCATTGGGGAGAAATCTTTGCCCGCCGCCCCATTTCCTCCTCCATTGAATTAACCTCCAGAGATTCCCATGGATTTTGACTGGAGTCCTGCCAGAGCAAATTCAAGGCTCTTGCCTGTTATTTTTATGGCCATTTTAATTAAAACCAATAAATTCCGGGGGGAAAGTGGGTCTTTCCAGTGTGAAATACACTTTGTCAAGTTTGCAGCCTCTGAGTAAATCAAAACGCTGCCGTCAGGGGCTCCAGCTGTAAATCCCCCTGGATGGATCCCAGCTCACCAGGCAGGTGAGTAATGTGAATTTTCCTCCTTGACAGCCTCAGTATCTCTCTCACTTCCTCCATTTGATTTATTATTTATCCATTTTTCAGGGTGCGGAGGAGAAAATAAGAAAATAAGAGCTAAGGCATTGCCATGGAGAACTTCCCAAGAGGAGCAATCCCATGGGAGAGCAGGACTCCATCTAAGATCACAGAATCACAGAATGGGTTTGGACCTTAAAGATAATCCAGTCCCACCTTCCAGGTTGCTCCAACCTGGCCTTGGACACTTCCAGGGATCCAGGGGCAGCCACAGCTTCTCTGGGCAACCTGTGCCAGGGCCTCCCCACCCTCCCAGGGGAGATAAATTCATTTCATTGGGGAAACTCAGGGTGCAGAGAGAATTCCCAGCATCAGCAGTGGGGTTCAGGATTCTCTGTGCACCTCCAAGGGGTGATGCTCTCCTGTCCAACATGCCCCCCCCGCCTCAGTTTCCCCAATTTTGGAACCCCCGTCCACGGCAGTGGCCGGGCTGGGCAGGCGGAGCAGCAACAGCTGAGTGCAGGCAGATGAACACCGAAGCCCTTTTAAAGATTTTTCCATTTGTTTTATGTGTCCTCTGGGTTTATTTTTAACATTCCAGCCGGAAAAAAAAAAAAAAAAAAAAAAAAAGAATAAAATTAAAGCAACGCCGGAGCTGAGCCGAGAGGACGTGTTTGCTGAGACCTGCCAGGATGATTAGTCCTTTGCGGATAACCCCTTGGAAAAGGGTCAGGCTGGGGGCTCCGGCCGTGCCGGGGGCCAAGGAAAGGGATGAGTCCTCTTCCGAAGAGCTCCTCAGCCACGCTAAAAGCTGGTTTACACTCCTTGACCTGACGTTTTCCTCCCTCTGGGAGTGATCAGGAGCCCTCCTGCGTCAGAGCCGGGCAGGGCAGGGACTCAACACCTCGCTCTGGGTCTGGGAGGGGGTTTTCACCCCGGGAGGGTCCTTAAACCCCGTGTCCTGGACCGCGTGCAGCGTGTACCCCTCTGTGCTGCCTCGTCACAGGAATGGGAACACCCTCCAGGTAAAGAGGGTGGTGCATCCCAAGTGCAGCACCCAAGATATGCACATTAAATCCATCCCTGTGCTCCCAGTTCCTGACCGGATCCACCCCACCACCCCTCTGGGACAGAGCCAGGGCCACCAAACCCCTCTCTGTGCTGACAGAAACCCACGGCACGTTGTTCCTGCCTCCCCACTCAGCGGCCCTGGAGCTGGATACCATCTGAGCCATGGGATGAATGAAAAGCCATTAATTCCCTCCTGGGCGTTTTTATGAGGCTCT
Organism: Pipra filicauda; assembly: GCF_003945595.2. Classification (NCBI taxonomy): domain Eukaryota; kingdom Metazoa; phylum Chordata; class Aves; order Passeriformes; family Pipridae; genus Pipra; species Pipra filicauda. The sequence continues at coordinate 54,915 of NW_024104331.1, forward strand.
TGATGAAACGTCTGGATGCTTCAGCACTGCAGGAGTTTGATGCTGGCAGAGCTCTGTGCAGACTGAAAACCCCGTCTCCAGGGTTGAACCAGCTGCTGGTCTCTTGTCCTGTGTCCCCTAATCCACCCCTCCTGAGCCAAAAGCACCCAAAACTGCCCCAAATCATCCTCTGGCAGACCCAGCGCTGCCCCAGGGCAGTGAATTAATCCATCCCCAAAGCAAATAGAGGGGGACACCCCAAATGTAGGTACCCCCTCATCCACTGGGGTTCTGGGAGAAATGAGGCTCCTTCCTCTCGGCTTTGCAGACCCTGAAAGGGGGGAGCCCTGCCAGAGGAGGGGGGTCCTGCCCCACGGCTGGTAAGGATCCTTGGAAAGGGTAGGGTGACCCTCAGCACCCCACAAAGCCCAGCTCTGCTGAGCAGGTGGTGTTGATGGGTCTGTGCCTGCCCCCCCACCCTGCAGCTTCCCCCCAAACCCCTCAACCTGCAGCAGCATCTCTCCTAAGACCCCCAGCATCCCTCCCTATCCCTCCCAAGCTTCCCTCCTAAGTCCCCGCAGCACTGCTCCCCAAATCCCTCTTCAGCACCCCCCAAACCCTTCACCCAGAGCACCCTTCCATCTTCCCCCTGCCCAGCATCCTTACAAAGCCCCCCACTGCCAGTATCCCTCCAATTCCCTCCTGAATCCCCCTGTAACCTCCTCCCAAACCTCCTCAGCACCCCACACCCACCCCAACCCACCCAGCACCCCTCAACACAACAACATATGTGGGGGGGGGGGAGAAGAGAGAGGGGGGAAAAGGCACGGAGTGGAGGGGACTGGAGAGACCCCAGCTTTGCTTTGGGGACAAGGGGGATGGTTGTGTCCCCCCCCTTTCTTCTACTTCCAGACAAAGAAAACCCAAAACAGCTATAACGTCGGGATCCACCTCAGCCCCCCCTCAGCCCGGGGACCCCCGGGACGTTTGGGGCCGCCCCCGCAGCCCTCGCCGGCTCCGGGGGTGGGCGACAGGCAGGGATAGGGGAAGGCAGGGACCGGGAGGGATGTGGGGACAGACAGGGGTTGGGGTGGGGAAGACAGGCAGGGACGGAGGGGAGAGGCAGGGATGGGGAGGAGGGAGCGCAGGTCCAGGGACCTGGGTGGTGGGAAGGGAAGCAGGAATTGCGGGGGGGGGGCGGGGGTAAGGCAGAGGCTGGGAAGGCAGGGACCGGGAGAGGAGGTTGGAGGGGATTGGGGGAGAGAGAGACAAGCGGGGCGGGGGCGGGGGGCGCAGGTAGGGATCCGGGGGGGAGAAAGGCAGGGAGGAACGGAGGGATGGGGGGAGGCAGGGAGGGAATGAGGGGGGAAGGCAGGGATAGGGGGGACAGGCAGGGATGGGGTGGGAGGGGAAGGGATGCGGGGAGCAGGTAGGGATGAGGGGAGCAGGTAGAGAGAGGGGGAGCAGGTAGGCATGAGGGGACGCAAATAGGGATGAAGGAAAAAGAGACCGGGGAGGGAAGATAAGGATCTGCCGCGGGGAGGAAGGCAGGGACGGAGAGGGAGGGGGGGGACAGGTAGGGAGCAGGGGGAGAGGATAGCAGGGAAGGAGCGGGGGGAACAGGCAGGGAGCGGGGGGCTGCAGGCGGGCGGGCGGGCGGGGGGGGCGGGCAGGCGAACAGGACCGCCCCCGGCCCCACGTGGCTCGGGGGACACGCGGGTTTATAAAGCGTCCCCGGCCCCGCGCGGGTGCGGGAGCGGCATCGGCACCGGGCGGGAGCGGGGCTCGAACCCTCGGCGCTCGGGTGCGCCCCGGGAGCCCCGGCGGGGCCACGGCAGCCCGCGGGCCATGGAGCTGCCCATGGATGTGCCCATGGATGCGCCCATGGATGCGCCCATGGAGCTGAGCACGGTGCTGCCCTCGGTGCTGCCCTCCGTGCTGCCCTCGGCCGCAGCCACCCCCTGGGGCAACGGCACCGCCTGGGCCCCCCTGCCCGGGCACGGGGGCAACGAGACGGGCCCGCAGAGGGCCAAGAACGCCACGTCCATCCTGATCGCCATCGTCATCACCGCGCTCTACTCCGTGGTGTGCGTGGTGGGGCTGCTGGGAAACGTCCTGGTCATGTACGGCATCGTCAGGTGAGAGCGGGGCACGGCGAGGGTGGGCACGGGGTGGGTGGGCACCGGGAGCCGCGGCGGGCCGGGGGTGGGTGTGCAGCACGTGCGAGGTGTGAGAGGGCAAGAGGAGCGGGTGTGCACCGAGTGTGAGACAGCGGCAGGGCTGAGCGTGCAGAGAGGGGTGAGTGTGCACACCGGGATCGTGTGGGCGCGTCAGGAGCGAGGGTGAGTGTGAGTGAGGGTGAGCGTGAGTGAGGGTGAGTGTGCACCGGGGGTGAGACAGCACCGGGACCGAGTGTGTGCCACGTGTGAACCAGCAGCAAAGTGAGGGTGCACGAGGGATGAGTGTGGGTGTGCCCGGGGTGTGAATCTGAGTGTGCCCGGGGTGTGAGCCAGCGGCTCAGGGAGGGAGGAGGAGGAGGGAGGGTGGGCGCGCACCGGGTGCTTGTGAGCGGGCGGCACCGAGATGGGTGGGACAGGTGTGTGACACGCGTGCGACACGCGTGTGTGTGTGAGGAGGGGTCCAGGGGCTGTGCGAGGGGTAAAAGCAGAGGCTGTGTGTGGACGGAGCAGCTCGGGGGGTGCAGGGGAGCCGTGTTTGGGGGGACGGCCCGACCCCAGCAGTGCTGAGTGTCCCCTCGCCCCGTGTGAGGGAGAGGAGCCGCAGGGCTGGTCGCGCCGGGGGCTGGGAGCTGCTCTGCCCCCCGCAGCCGGGGATAGAGGGGCTGGTGGGCTCCCACTGGCACCACCCCACTCCGTGAGTGGGAATTACCCATCCAGCCCGTTCCCAGCTCCCGCTCGTGCCGGCAGCTCCCGCAGCCGCCTGACTCCTGCTTTGCTCTAACAAAGAGCAGGAGCCGCGTGGCCCGGCCCCGCTCCCACCCCGGCCGAGCTGTCCCTGAGCCCCTCGGTGGGGGGTACCAGCTCCAGCGGCACAGAGACCCCCCCTCCTGTCCCGGGGGACCCCAAACCCTCCTTTGGATCCATCCAGGACCTCGGCACCTTTGTTGAGGCTGTCCCTGGGCAGGGAGGGGGGCTGAGGGGTCTCTGCACCCCAGGACAAGCAACAGGACCCCAACTCCCCCCATGTTAAAGACAGGGCACTGCTGTATCCAGCCTGGCACTGGTGCTGAGGTCCAAAATCTCCTGCCAGACCCTTTGTCCGAGACACTGGTTGGTCCTGCCTGAACAAGAGGGAATATGGGACAATAAAGCCGAGTCTTGCAGAGCACAGGACCAGCACCAGCAGTGGGGTTGGCAGAGCCCACTCCATGGCCCCCAGACCCCGCTGGCAGTGGAGGACTGGGCTGTGCTCACTGACACACTGCTGTCACACTCTGCACTGGCACAGACTCCAGCACCTCCAGCCTGGCAAGAGGGAGCACGAGGGTCTCACTGGGTGCTGGGCTTTGCAGCTCCCCCTCCCACACTGGAGGGGTCTTTTCCTGGGCGTCCAGGATTTGTGGGATTAATCCCAATCACCTCAGGGGTTGTTGTAACCCCAGCCTGGCCAAGACCCTGGGGCCAAACCAGAGCTGGTGGCTTGATCTAAGCAACCCTGCCAAATCCCCACTTTTTAACCATTTCCACACCCCTTTTCCCATCCCTTTCAGTCCACGGGGATGGTTACAGGAGGTCAGCACAGCCCAACACTGCCTGTGCACGGGGATAAATGTGGTGACTCACCGGAGGGGAGGAAATGAGCCTGAAACGTGTCCGTGAGCCACTCTGGGCTGACCATCACCCTCGTGAGATCACCCTCACCACCCCAGCTCCCCACTCTTTGGGTTATGCTTTCAACCATCCTGCGGGGTGGGTGAGGGGGACGGGGGTTGGGGTGTCACTCCCTGACCTGACCTGACACCCGACAGGATTTTTCACCCGCTCGAAGCGGAGTTAAAAATGAGCCCTGGTCTGAAAAAGCAAACTGAGGTAATTGCAGCAGAGCCAGAGCCACGAGCGGTGTCAGGGTGAGGGATGGGTGTTATTAGACCCCCTCCAGCTGGTTCTGCTCGGCAGGGAGAGGGGAGGGCGTTTTAAAGAGAACAATGTCATGTGCAAACAACATCCTCCCTGTTTTACTCACTGAGTAACCTGATTCTACTGATCCACAGATCCCATCACCGTGGCTTCTAGCCCCCCCTTTTCCACCTGATTCTGGAATTAAACACAGAATCATAGAATTATGGAATGGTTTAGGTTGGAAGGGACTTTAAGACCATTCGTTCCACCCCCTGCCACTGGCAGGGACACCTTCCACTATCCCAGGTTGCTCCAGGCCCTGTCCAGCTTGGCTTTGAACACTTCCAGGGATAGGGAATATCTCCCAAGGAATGAATAAACACTGTCCTCCTAGCTCCTGGGTCAGGAGTGGCTGTGGTGACGTGCCCTCGTCCTTTCCATGGCCAAACCTGCCAGGAGTCTCCCAGGGTTCCTTGGCAGAGTTGTTCCACACCAGCAGGGTTTGGGCCAGGACTGGGGATGAGCCGTGTCCGTGCAGGACAGGGCTGTGAGCTGGAATCAGCTCGGGTTCAGACCTCACTGCCAGGGAGATGTTGGTGTTTGCCTTGTGCCATCCTCCTTGTGCCAGCTCCTGCTGTCTGGGCAGGGTACCTGGGCAGTCTGGAAGCACGGCTGGAGCACATCCTGCTGACTCAGGGACCCCCGGGGACCACGCTGAGTGCCAGGAGCAGGCGGACACAGGACCTGCTCCACAGCTCCCAGCTCCCATCCACGCACTGGGAGGGAGCCCAGCACACCCAGCACCCTCCCCACCACAGCTCTGGCCAGCATTGCCATTCCCACTGCTTTTAAAAACACCCTCGGAAGCAATTTGCAGCTGCGAGCTCAGGCCTGCGAGTGCCCCCCATCCCTCTCGAGCCCATCAGCCCCCTGCCAGCTCCCACACAGGCTGCAGGGACAGCTGGGTGCAGGCTTTGTTAAGCCAGGCTCTGCCAGGCAGTGGCTTTTTAGCAGCTCCAGGAGTTTTTTCTTTCACTTGTTATTCACTTTTTCTTTCGCTTATTTATTTTCCGAGAGGTTTGGAGAGGGGGGGTCCCTACTTAGGAGTCCAGCCTGGAAAGCAGAGCTGCCCTGTGCTTGTTCCATCCCCTCCCTCCCCTCCTCTCCATCAACACCTCCCAGACTGTTCCGTTCAAGTGCGTGGTAGCTTCCCAATCAAGGCACTCGCTTAATTACGAAGGGTTTGGCAGCCTAGGGAGCTCCATCAGCAGCAGAGGATGGTTCTCTCTAATGGGGGCAATAAACCTCTTTTCTGCAGCAGCAGCTTCGTTTGCAGCTCGGGGGGGTCACCAGGATGGACCCCCCACCCTGTGCAGTGGGTTGGAACCTCAGCCCAAGCCTGGAAGGGGCTGAATCCTGCCCCAAAACCCCGGTGCTGAGGGATAAATTGTCATCCCCATCATCCCAGTTATCCCCATCCCCATCTCAGTCAACCTCATCATCCCAGTCACCTCCTCATCCCAGTTATCCCCATCACCATCCCAGTCAACCCATCATCCCAGTTATCCCCATCATCCCAGTCACCTCCTCATCCCAGTTACCCCCATCACCATCCCAGTTATCCCCATCATCCCACTCCTCCTCCTCATCATCCCACTTATCTCCATCATCCCAGTCGTCACTGCTTTGCCCTCACCAGCCCCATCCTGCCCGGGGAGGGGGCAACAGCCTCAGACCCTCCTCTCCCCCACCCCTGGCACATCTGGCAGGGGTTGGGAAGTGCTTACCCAGCACATCTGGCAGAGCACAGAATGAATAGCTGATTTTTTTTTTTTTTGCCCCATTTTACTCAAAAACCCAGAGCCCAAGGACGTGTGAATGTACCCGAACCGACCGTTTGTTTGCAGGAGAGGCAAAACCTGTCACTGCCACAAATTCTCAGCTTTTTTTTTTTGTTTAACCTGGAAGGAAACTTTTCCGAGAGATGCATTTGCAAAAGCGCCTGGAAAATAACACTAAAGAGAACTGAAAAGGACTTTTCAAGGGCAAGACATTTTTAATGCCGTATTTTAAACAAATAAATAAATAAATAATAAAAAAACCCAAAAACGAAAGCTCAACTCGAATATTTCCACCCTTGGGCAAGGGGCTGCCATTTGCAGCCGTGGTGAAGGAGACAAGGAACACTGTTGGAGCTGGGATGAGCTGCTGTTTTCTATTTTTTTCCCAGACAGAAACGGGTTTTGCAGCCTCCAGCTCCTGGTCCCCACTGACACGCTCTCCTGACCTGCTGAGAGGCAGAAAAGACAAATGGAAGGGGTTGGGCAGCACCACCAATCCCAGTCTGATTTCCATCTCTCTTGTAGGTTCCCTTCAGGGACTGGAAGGCCACAGTTAGGTCACCCCAAAGCTTCTCTTCTTTCCTACCCCAACCTGCTGTCCTGGGGGCAGGAAGGGACCTTAAAGTCCATCTTGTTCCACTCCCCTGCCGTGGTCAGGGAACACCTCCCACTAGCCCAGGTTGCTCCAAGCCCCATCCAACCTGGCCTTGGACACTTGGGGCAGCCACAGCTTCTCTGGGCAACCTGTGCCAGGGCCTCCCCACCCTCACAGGGGAGAATTTCTCCCTAATACCTGATCCAAATGTGCCCTCTGCCAGTCTGAAACCGTCTTGCCCCTGTCTGCCCATATAAAAAGTCCCTCTCCGTCTATTTTATAAGAACTCCAAGGAAAACCACCTTTTCATCCAGCAGCCAAGGGTTTCTCTCCCCGCTCCCTGACCCACCCCAGCGATGCCACGGGCAGGTTTAGCCATGCACAGAGATGCTTGTGTGCAAAGCCCGTTCTTAATTAATTAGGGTGCATCCAAACGAGCTCGAGGCTGCCGAGGATGCTCAGAGCTCCAAGGATTTGCTGGGAGGGAGTTCAGGGAAGGGCTGGAGCTGCTGGTGTAGCCCTGCCCTTAACCCAGTAAAGAGCCACAGAGCTGCCCCCACCCCACGTGTTGCTCTTTGGGGACCCCCAGCAGACCCCTTGGCATCCACTTCCAACCCACCACAACACTCAGAGCATCCTCTTGAGCAGCTCCTGCGGGGCTGGATGCTCCCAGGGTGCACACACACACATCCCTGCTGCCCTGGCATCCACCAAGACTTCGCCTCATCCCTTCAGGAACGGTTTGGGCACGCAGGACCAGGCGTTTCTCTTGCCATGATGTGACAAGGACCAGAGCCAGCCCTTGCCAAATGCCCCAGGAGAATCAGCCAGGCTTCCCCAAAGGTTCTGGAGCTCCAGGCTGGCTAATTGGGCTGCTTCCAGATGGCCTGTTTCCGGGGGTAATCGATCCGATTTCTGCAGGGAAGCAGGCGGGATAATCACGGGTTACTGGGTGGAAAATCAGGTGGAGGAGGGTTAGGGGGGGATAAAGGACGTGGATGCAACTGAGTCAGGGAAACGGAGTAAATTGATCTCTTCGGAGAATTGACTTCTCTGGAAAGTTCTTTATTCCTTTGAATAGAGACAGGCATGGATTGAGTGCCACGTCCCTGGACATGGGATGACCACTGTGGCAGGGTCCGAGCCCCATGTTCTGTAGGGTCCCAGCCCCATGTTCTGCAGGTCCCAGCTCAGCACGTGGGAGTGTCACCCCCTGCTCAGGCACCAGGATTCAGTGGGTGCCATCCCTGCCTGTGACAGAGGGTGGAACTGCATGAGCTTTAAGGTCCCTTCCAACCCAAACCATTCTGGGATTCTGTGATTTTATGACTTTAACACACACTAAACGCCTGCAAGAACACAAGTGTAGAATCATAGAATCATGGAATGGTTTGGATTGGAAGGGACCTTAAAGTTCATCTCATTCCACCCCCTGCCATGGGCAGGGACACCTCCCACTGTCCCAGGTTGCTCCAAGTCCTGTCCAACCTGGCCTTGGACACTTGCAGGGATGGGGCAGTCACAGCTTCTCTGGGCAACCTCCCCACCCTCACAGAGAAGAATTTATCCCTAATATCCCATATAACCCTGCCCTCTGGCAGTGGAAAGCCATTCCCCCTTGTCCTGTCACTCCAGGCCCTTGTAAACAGTCTCTTTCCTGTAAATAGTCCCTCTCCATCTTTCCTGTCAGCTCATTCAGGCACTGAAAGGCCACAATTAGAACACCCTGGAGCCTTCTCTTCTCCAGGCTGAACAACCCCAATTCTCTCAGTGTTTCCTCACAGCAGAGCTGCTCCATCCCTCTGATCAGCTCCGTGGTCTCCTCTGGACTCGCTCCAACAGCTCAATGCCCTTCCTCAACGTGCTCCCTGGGGCGCCTGGAAGGGCTCTGAGCACCCTGATGCTGCAGAAAGGTCCCATCACGACACATCCCTGTGCCCCCCACCCTGACCCCCTGTGGCCTCTCCCTTCCCCAGGTACACCAAGATGAAGACGGCCACCAACATCTACATCTTCAACCTGGCGCTGGCCGACGCGCTGGCCACCAGCACGCTGCCCTTCCAGAGCGCCAAGTACCTCATGGAGACCTGGCCCTTCGGGGAGCTGCTCTGCAAGGTGGTGCTCTCCATTGACTACTACAACATGTTCACCAGCATCTTCACCCTCACCATGATGAGCGTGGACCGCTACGTCGCCGTGTGCCACCCGGTCAAGGCCCTGGACTTCCGGACGCCGGCCAAGGCCAAGATCATCAACGTCTGCATCTGGGTGCTCTCCTCCCTCATCGGGGTGCCCATCATGGTCATGGCGGTCACCAAGACAAAAGGCAAGTGGCTTTTTGGGGACATGTCCCCTCCTGTCCCATCCGTCCATCCCAGGGGTGATCTGGTGAACCTGACACCCGGCCCTGTAGCAGGTTTGGGGTCAGTGTGGGCACCTCTCCATGGGACCATAAGTGTGCCATGTTGTGGAAAAGGCATCATGGTGTTAGTTTTCCGTCTTGGAAACCATCCCAGAAATTGCCTTCCCTTCCCCTTAAGGCTGGGACACCACACCCTTCTCCAGTCCAACCAGTGCCTCTTCCCCGCTCCTGGGGTGCAAACTGGTTAGAGTATGGAGCTAATAATGCCAACCACTGAACCAAAGGTTCAACTCCCATGCTGGCCATTCCCTTAAGAGTTGGACTTGATGATCTTCATGGATCCCTTCCAACTCAGAATATTCTATGAATATCTGAAATCAGGTTCCTAAAAACACCCCCGGTAGTGCTGTGAAGTCCCCAGCTGGCCCACACTGAGATCTGCAGTTCCAGTGTGGGGACAGCAGCCCTTGGCTGCTGGGAAAGCTCTGGGCATCCCGAGGAAGGGGACAGGTCTCAGTAAAAGGTGACATGGGGATGTGTCCACCACAGGGGTTGGGAGGATGCAGCGTGGGGATGGCCCAGGAGGCTCTGCAGGGAAGAGGTCACTGCACCCCCTGTATCCCCTCAGCACCCTGTGGGCTGGTGGCTCTGGGGAGCCTCTGCCAAGAGCTGGCAGGTGGGAATGCATCTCCCTGAGGTTTCAACATGCCCAGCCACGACCAGAAGGCCGAGTATCCAGAGCAGAGCCTCCCCCAGCTCCCTCCCTGACCCTCCTCTCCCCCGCAGACGGGATGGTGCTGTGCACCCTGCAGTTCCCCAACCCTCCCATCTACTGGGACACCGTCACCAAGATCTGCGTCTTCATCTTCGCCTTCCTGGTGCCCATCCTGGTCATCACCATCTGCTACGGGCTGATGATCCTGCGCCTGAAGAGCGTCCGCCTCCTCTCGGGCTCCAAGGAGAAGGACCGGAACCTGCGGCGCATCACGCGCATGGTGCTGGTGGTGGTGGCCGCCTTCATCATCTGCTGGACCCCCATCCACATCTTCGTCATCGTCTGGACGCTGGTGGACATCGACAAGAAGAACCCCTACGTGGTGGCCAGCCTGCACTTCTGCATCGCCCTGGGCTACACCAACAGCAGCCTCAACCCCGTCCTCTACGCCTTCCTGGACGAGAACTTCAAGCGGTGCTTCCGGGAGTTCTGCCTGCCCTTCCGAGCCCGCGTGGACCAGAACAGCTTCTCCCGCGCCCGGAACACCACGAGGGAGCGGGTGTCCACCTGCACGCCCTCGGAGGCCCCCAACAAGCCGGCATGACTAGGCGTGGGCAGCCCCCAGCGGGGCTGCCGGGGCCGCGGAGGGGACGACCTGCGCTCGGAGGTCACCCAGGTCACCACCACGGAGTTCTGAGCAGAGCGGTGGCACCGCTGGGTGACGCCCCGGGGGTTGTGCCCACAATGACTGCAAAGACTTTGGTCGTCCCGGAGAAGCGGGATGGGGGAACTGGGACTCGCCAGGCAGTGTAAGGAGAGGATCGGGACAAGAGGTGACCTGGGCAGAGCTGCTCTGCTGCTGCTCCCACCTCAACCAAGGCCACCCAACAAGGGCTGTCACCCTCCCAAACGTGGCTCTCTGCAGAGCCCAGGACACCAGGACTGCAATGTCCATGTGCTTCACCTCCTGGGCCAAGGTGGCACCATAACCCATGGCAAGAGGGGAAACGCTCCCGTGGCATAAGGGGACTGTGCCAGGGGGTGATTGTGGGACCATGGAATCATTCAGGTTGGAAAAGCCCTCTGAGATCGTGGAGTCCAACCATTCCCCCAGCACTGCCGAGGCCACCACTGACCCATGTCCCCGAGTGCCAGATCCACATGGTTTTAAATCCCTGCAGGGATGGGGACTCCACTACTGCCCTGGGCAGCTGTGCCAGGGCTGGGCAACCTTTTCAGTGAAGAAATGTTTTCTAATATCCAACTTAAACCTCTCCTGGCATGACCTGAGGCTGTTTCCTCTGCCAGATCATGGGACTTCAGTCCATCCCTCTCTGAGCTGTGTCCAAAAAAACAACCAGAGCTGGGAAGAGAAAATGATGCCGCTTCAAAGACTGTAATTAAAGAGCTCCAGCTCCACACCTGGAGTCCTTCAATCTGGGACTGCTCCCAGAGAAGAACTTTCTATCAATAATGTCATTAATCTGTTATTTAGAGACCTCTGACTGCAGCCAGGGCAGCCCTGGACATGGGTGTGATGCTGGGAATACGGATACAGCCAGGGCACACCTGAAGCTCACCCTGTACCATGTGCCAATGCCAAATTCCCCATGCCCCCTGTCCATCAGGGTGACAGTGAACTGATGAAGATATTAAGCCTGAGAAGAACCTCATTAAGGGAGCAATTTGTGGGAACTCGAGTTGCTTCTCGCAGTGCTAAAGCAATTAGGATGGAATAACAGGCAGTGCCAAGGGCTCTCCCTTCCCTGCCCATCAGGAGAAGGATGAGCAACAGCACTGCCCAGAGTTCCATAGCAGAGACAAAAAGGATAGGATGGGGGTTGTGTTATTTTTTTTTAAGGAGAAGATGAAAAAACTATCCCCTTTCTTTCACAGTTCCCCAAGCAGGGACAGAGGCTGTGCAGGCACCGAGAAAGGACCCACAGCCTGCAAGAGGCAGAGGTTTGGGGGTTTCAGCTCTCATCTGGATGGAGCAGCATCCCCCCAGAGGCATGGCTGAGCTCCAGCTCCCATCACATCCTGCAGGAACCACCATCCAGGAACCTCTGGACCACATCACCTGCAGCTGAACCGTGACTGATGGGTCCTCCCACTCCCTGAATCCCCCCGTCAGCCCCGCCCCACATCCCTGAGCCACCACTTTTCCTTGCTGTCCCCCTTCCCACCGTCATTGCCAGGCAGTCAGACAGCCCGGGGAGGAGGAGGGGGATGCTTGGAGGAAGCAGGAATGGCAGTGACTGGACAAATTGGTGCAGCTGGAGGAAGCAGGCGAGCGCTGGGGGCACCTGGGGCTCATGGGCTGGAGGCAGAGCCTGTCTTGTGTCTGGTTTCTCCAGTTGCATCAATTTAGGCTAATAACGGCCATTACCTCTCCTCAGCAGCCCCACCTTTCTCCAGAGCCTGTGGAAATTGCAGCCTTCCCTGTTAGGAAGACATGAGGCAACCAAAACCAATTTCTTTTTCAAAGGAATCAAATAGGGTGAAATTGCCCATTTGGGTCTCAAATTGGCTGTGCCAGCGGATCCTCCTCCTCTGCCTGCACTCTGTCAACCTGCCACAGGCAAAAGCCTCTTGCTCAGTGTTACATCCACTTGGACATCTCCAGCTCATGCCCAGGGCTCCTCAGGATCCCTCTGCAGGCACAGATGGAGTCCTGGATCACTGGCTTGGGTTCCTCATCCTCTGCTGCCACAACTCGTGGAGCATCGGGCGAGGGAAAGCAGGGTCAGCTCCAGGGCAGGAACTGGGGGGAAACCCCCGAGGTCCCACAAAGCTGAGCTTCAGCTCCTTGAAAAGAGAGACTGAAGTGTCCAGAGGATTGCAGACCATCCTTTAGCTGTCCACCCCCACCCACCCCCAGGGCAGAACTCTCAGCAGCCTGTGGTGGGAAAGGTTTGGAGCTGGTTGATGGCGAGCACTTGACCATGGTGGGATTTCAGGATGTCCCACCAGGCTGGACATCCCACGCTGTGGAGCAGGACATCTCGGGGTTCTCTCCTGGCTTGAGCATGAAGCTGAATTCCAGCTTGATATCTCAATTTGGGAGGCACCCCTAAAAAAACGTGGTGACCCTAAATCAGTGATCTCTTCAACCCGCCAGTGCCTCAGTGCTCCCTAAAATCCAACCCCGTGATCAAGGCTGGGAATGGCACAAGGGAGAGCAGCTTTTCCCACCACAGGGAAGGAACAGGGACACAGGGAAGGTGAATCCTGCCATCAGGGATGAGGCATCTCTGTCCTGGTGCAGCCCCTCCGAGGACATGTCATCGTGCTGGGGAGATGAGGGAGCCCCCCACGAGTGCTGGGGCCCGTGGGCTGCCCTGAGGCTCCGAAGGCAGTTCAGCCCCCCCATTTCCTGTCCCCACGGGGCCTTTTTTCCATCTGCCGAATTCCCAGCCTGCTGGGAAACGTGCCTGCCATGGCCTTAAAGCGGGTTAAGAGGCTCCAAGTCATTATTTTTTAAAATGCCACCGTGCTCGGGCAGAGCTCTGAGCCCGGGACACAGCGAGGAACGTGGCTTTGCTGAGCTCCGGGCTTGCTGACTGAAAGAAAGGCAGAATATTCCCGGGAAAAACAGGACATGGAGCACATGGGGTGACATGTGGATCTTGAGCATCCCGAGCTGGCAGCAGCCCAGCAGGGATCTGGGGGCTGATCCAGCTTCTCCCCCCCCAAAAACGCAGCTGCTCCAGCCCAAGGTTTGGGCTGGGAAACTGAGGACAAATCCTGGCCCAGGGAAACGCCACTGGGATGCTCAGAGGGAGCTCTGTGTGTATTTATATAAATATATCTGTGTGTATATGTGTCTATAGGTGTATGAAGTCAAAGTGACCCCCCCACCCCACCCCCTGCTATAGCAGCTGCCCCGTGTGTGATGGAGCTGAGTCCGCCGGGTCCACAGCACCTCACAAAGTGCTTCAGCCACTATTTCCAGCTCCAGCCCTCGGGATTTTGGGCCTTTTCAGTGGCATTTCTGTAAAGGAACCCTGCTTTCTAAAAAATAAAATAATAAAGCAAAATAAACTCGGAGATAGGAAGCAGTTTCCAGCTCTCCCGTGACTCTGGGGCATTGAAAATGAGCAGGGTCTGGCTCAGGGGGGTGTTTTGGGGAGTGATGGGAGAGGAAACACCCTCTAAATTTACTCTTTACTCTTCCCCGTGAGGGTGGTGAGGCCCTGGAATGGGTTTTCCAGAGAAGCTGTGGCTGCCCCATCCCTGGAAGTGTCCAAGGCCAGGTTGGACAGGGCTTGGAGTAACCTGGGACAGTGGAAGGTGTCCCTGCCCACGGCAGGGGTGGAATGAGATGAACTTTAAGGTCCCTTCCACCCCAAACCGTTCTACGATTCTAAATTCAAGTTCTAAAAGCTCGCATGGACTTGGAAAAAATCACCTTTGTGAACCCCTGAGGCCCTTTAGCTGAAGTTATTTCCAAGCCTTGAGTAATAAAAAGCCTCTGTTGCTGCTGGTCATCAAGATACAATTTTATTTTAACAGCCCAGCAGCTCAAAATCTGGCCCAAATTACATTTTTTGCAATTTAAATGCAAATGAGGATTTAGTGAAAAAGCAACAGAAACGGGTGTTGGAGCCTGAAACTCCTCTTGGGCTTAATGAGACTTTGCATTTTAAGGTATTTCTCACTTCTGCCCTGTCGTTTGTGAGTTCCCAGGGAAAGGGGGAACCATAAAGAGCACAAGGTGGGCATGTGAAATCCAGAATTCCAGCCCCGGGGTGGTGGAGCACCACTCCAGGACCCCTCTCCATCTCCCAGCTCCCTGGGAAATCGGAGCCAGGCACCGACTCCAGCGATTTCACAGCCCAGTTAAACCAGCAGCTGAATAATGCAGCGACCTGTGCCAGCACACGGGAGCTGCCACTCACCTCCCAGCTATTCCCAGGGACTTCTTCAGCCCAAAATCACGTTTTCTACTGCAGAAAACGTCCTTTCCCCCTTTTTTTCCTTTACTTAACCCACCGAATAATGAGCCCTGATGTATCAGGCTTTATTTTTACACGTGTGATTAATTGTGATGACGCTGGTTCCTTTGTCTGCAGGTTTAGGTCGATTTTGGAATTGCATTAATAATGCAGATGGCAATGAGTGGATTTGGCTTTTCCTGGGGAGGATTGGGCTGAGATCTCCCACCCTCCTCGCTCTGGAGTAGCCAGGGATGCATCCAGGCTCTCGGTCCTGCAGGGACGCTTGTCTTGCAATTCATCATTTAAAAGGGGAGAAAAAAAATCATTATGAATAATTCCTAGAGGGTTTTTTTTTTTTTTCTCCTTTCAGAGTTACAAATTCTCTCAGTCTGTGTTTTTTTTATTCCCTGGGCAAATGGGACTGGGAGGAAGGGAAGGGGGATTATGGGAGCACTGGGGCTCCTCCGGGCAGGGATGGAGCCACAACCCCATTCCCTCAGCTCCCAAGGGACGTCCTGAGCTGGGTGAAAAGTTTTCCTTCTTTTTGCCCTGTTGTTACAGGAGATGAACCAGAACTTCAGCAGTTCTGGGAGGGGGCAGAGACACCCACACATCACTTATTTCAGCCCAATTCCCGTCCCCAAGACACCCAACACGCTCCTCTACCAGGAACCACACCAGATAATTACTTATTCCAGTTATCCTGGGATGTACTGGCCAGATTCCAGCCTTAATGACAGGATTCAGGGAGGTGACATAGCCCAGTGCAAGGACCAAACCCTCTCTGTCGCTTGCAGACCCATCATTAAACCCCGACAACAGGCAGCTTGGCCATAATTAAAGCTCGTTTCCTCTTCCAGGCAGGAAAGGGAGAACAAGAAAACAATCCAGTGTCCTCCAAACCCTCCTGAAGACGCAATTCCCTCCTGCCAGATCCTGCAGTACCACTGCATAGGTAGAGTTTTTGCATCCAAAACAGCAACATGTTGAAAAAACACAGAAAAAAATCCCCCACAAACCCTTCAAACAACACCCAAAGTGCTTTTATTCTGGGGTCAGAAGCGCCCCACACCGCCAGGGCTGATCCTCTGCAGAGGCTAAAGCCCCCAAATTCCACTTTCCCACCTTTTGTCTGTAAATTAAAAGCCTTTTATGCACTTCCAATAGCAACAGATGGGGACTGGGAGTGCAGGGTTGGAGATGTTGACTGGGACCCCCTGGCAGTGAAGAAGGGTCTGGAAAGGTGGAAAACCTCCACCATGGACCGAGGCTGGATCCTGACACAGCCAGGGGTCCCCCCAAACCCTCCCCCAGGACCCAAATTCCTCCTCCTCATCCCCAAAACGCCCCCGATTCACTCAGTGAGTGCAAAACCTCGTTAATGAGACATTTCCCTTTCCTCAATTAAGTTATTTTCCTTCATCCCCCCTCTCCCCCTGCTGCGTGGGGGCTCATCCTTCCCCCAGTTTCCAGCAGCTTCCCACTGAAGTGTCACTCTGGCTCCCAAGACAACGGTGGCTGATTCATCAGCTCCGAATATTTTAAATCCTATTGTTCTCCTCGGCCCTTCTTCCCCCCCACCACCCCCGTTTCTTGACAATACCAACAGGTTCCTCATTCACAAGGGGATGATCTCCCCCCCAAAAAAAAAGGGAATTGCCCACACCCGGGGGATGGACACAAAAACCTGCCTGGGATGGGGACGGGGAGGGACTGGGAGCACTGGGATGGGATGGGAGGTCTTGGCTCCCGGGTTCCTGGCAGCTGAGGCTGGTTTTGGAAACAAGACCTTAATGTTGAGCTTGTCACTGGGAATCTGGCCCAAGACAAGAAGCAGTTTCTCCATCAGATATCCAGGTCCCATTTCATGGAAGAGCATCAAATGGTGATGGTCCCCAGGGAGCAGCACTAGCCACAGGATTAGGGAACACAACCCACAGCGAGGGCAAATTCTGGGCTGGATCCCTGGCAGCAAAACATTCCCTGTGGGCCCCACACCCAAACTTTAGAGGGGAAAATAAAGCCTTTTGCACGCCTAGGACTGAAACCACCAACAGAAACACACCTTGAGTGGTGGAAGGTGGGAGTCCCCAGCCCCCCCCAGCCCGTGCTGGACCCCCACGAGGCTGTCCCTGACTGTAATCCCAGCTCATCCCACAGCTCCCGCTGCCCAAAGCCCATCCCAGGCCAGAGGCTCGTTGAGGAACCAGCTCCTGCCCAAAGTAATTAAGTGTAAACAGATCTGGGGCTCAGGTCACACGAGGATGTGGGAATTTGCTCCAGTCACACCAGGATGTGGGAATTTGCTCCGTCGGTGCCAGTCTCCGTGCTGGAGCACAGGATGTCCAGCCCAGCTCCAGCTGTGCCAGGACCCTCCCGGCCGTGCCGTGGGCTCGGCTGTGTCCCTGGAGACCCCGCGGGTGGCCGGTCAGACAGGCAGGGAGCTGCAGGGAGGGTGACAGGGACGGCAGGGACCATCCCCTCTCCCTGTTCCCAGTTCTCCCAGTCCCGCTCCCAGGAGCTCCCAGCGCCTTCTCCTGCTGCCATCCCGCGGCCGTGTCCCAGCACTGCACGGGAACACCGGGACACGGCGGGGATCACGGCACCCCTAAAACCAGGCACAGGTCCCAGGGGAGAGGGCTGCCCACCATTCCAAACCACGGGAAAAGCCTGAGCTTACAAAAACTCAGTTTATTCCAAATGTTAAAAGATGACACGTTTTTCTGTTCTTTCTGCCTTGATTAATCGACCAAAATACATTTTCTTTTTAAAAAAAAAAAAAAAAAATTCCAACCCCTTCTGAACCATTGTACAATCCCAGGATTCACACATCCCACACCCCCCCTCCTATTGCTATAATTCAGCTCTTTGCAGGCTCCTCCTCACTCCAGGTACCTGGAAGGCACCTCCTGGAAGGAGAGGAGGGGGCAGGCCAGGCACAGGGAGCGAGACCAGCTGGATCAGGGAGGTGATGGGGGGGAGGAGTCTCATTGTTTCGAGCTACTCGAAACATAGCTGGGGGTTGGGTGTCTGCTCAGCGAGGCCCTGACAGCAAATAAAAACTCTTTCCTCAGCAAGGGAAAGAGGAAAAAAAAACCCTAAGTTCCCACCCGTGGGATGGATTTTGTTGGGTTTCCAAATGGAATGGGAAGGATGGAGAGTGGCCAGGCCTGCAAAAAGCAGTGCTGGAGGTGGCTGCTCCAGGATGGAGCCTCATTGCCTGGTGGGTTTTGGCTCAGAACTGTGAGGGGTGGGAGGCAGGAGCCCCCCTTCCCATTCTCTTCCAGCAGTCACAGTGTGCCAGGAATCATGCAGCAGCGTTCCCCCTTGCCAGGCAGGATCTCCCCACTGCACCTGGATGCAAGGATAGAGCTCCCTTGGGAACGTTCCTGCTGGGCTGAGATCCCCCTGGAACGAGCTCAGAGGAGTTTGGTGGGTGGCAGTGGACAAATCCAGGCTGGAGAGGTGAAAGGTGTTTGGGTGAAGGAGATGGAGGAGCACCCAGATGTGGGGAACATGATCAGGGAGACGCCCAAGCCTGACTGTGCAGTGAAGAACAAGACCTTCGGCTTTGCCAGGCTGGGAAACATTAAAAAACCAAGACGAGAAGAAGTGCAAAACCCATCCAGGCACAGAGTTGGGATCAGTTTAGGACCAAGCCGATCCCGGGAGCTGACAGAGCACCACGGGCAGACAGACACAACACTTGCAGGGAGAACACAGGAGCACTCCCTGCTCCAGCAATGCCGGGCCCGGTCCCGGGAGCTTCCTGCCCTCCCAGAGCTGGAAATCAGCCCCCCCGAGGGGGTGGGAGGTGTGAGGGGTGTGTGGGTCACTTCATCAGCTCTGCTCCCTGTCCCTGACCAGCAGCACCGTGTGCTGCCCTCCGCTGGACACGGCCAGCACCCGCCGGTTCTCCAGCTGCTTCCCTGTCATCTCCACCGGGCTCCACACGTCGTCCTCCTCCCCGGTGCCCAGCTGGTAGTTGGTGCCCATTCCCCAGGCAAACGCTCGTCCTGCAGCAGAGGGGAGGCAAGGTTTGAGTTCAGGATGGGCTGGAAAGGGGACCCAGCACCCAAATGCAATGAGACTCAGGCTTGGTCCTAAACTGGATGGGTTTTCCACTTCTTCTGAGTTCCCAAGGGAACCCAGCCCCAAACACAAGGGGACCCAGCACCCAAACCAACAGGAACCCAGCACCCAAACCCAAGGGAACCCAGCACCCAAACCCAGGGGGACCCAGCACCCAAACCCAGGGGGACCCAGCACCTCAGGCAGTGGGTTTCTGTGTGCCAGAAACACAGACAAGGAGGAAGAGGAGCCTCAAACAGATGTTCCATCATGCAGCCAATTGGGAGAAATTACTCCTTTTGGGAAGAAAACCAAAGCCACGGCCCCCTCCAAACCATCATTCCCACAGACACTGTGCACAGGCACAGACACAGCAGCAGAACACAGGGCTCTGGCAGCAGTGGAGTCAGAGAAGGGACTGGCAGGCCAACAAGCCCCTCCTGGTAGACACCCCGTGACCAACCCTGTTGCCACGGGCACACAAACATATCTGAGCAGCCACCGCCCAGTTGCCCACAGGAGACCAGCACCAGGGCCTGGCTGCAGTCCCAACCCCCTGGGCAGCGTGTGTGGGGCTGGCTGGATGCAGGGGGGCCGGGAGGGAGGGATGAGGGGCACTGCCAGCCCCCACTCACCGTCACTGCTGACGGCGTATCCGACGGACGCTCCGCAGGCCACCGAGATGATCCTGGGGAGCTCTGGGATCACCGTGGGTGTGCTCTTCTCCTCTGCCCCCGTCCCCAGGCCCAGCCGGCCGTACTCTGCCCTGCCCAGGCTGTAGGCTTTACCTGGAGCACAAGGGACACACGGGACAGGTGACCTGAGGGGGGCAGAAGCTGCAGCAGGACACAGCCAGGCCCTCTCTGCCCAGGTGTGACTCCTGAAGGAGCATCACTCCTCCCTGCCAATAGGGTGGGTGGGCGCAAGAGCAGAGCCCACAGGTGACTCCAGGTTCCTCCCTGTCCTTTGCTGCAACCTCACACCATCCTTCTTGCCTTGAATACTTGGAGGGCTCCAGCACATCACCCTCACCCCAACACCTCCCTGGCCAGGACGAGGGCCACGGGAGTCCCCCTTGTCCTGCTCAGTGTGATTCCCAGTGCCACTCACCCTCGGAGTCGACGCAGACTGTGTGGTGCTGCCCACCAGAGAACCCGACCCAGGACTTGGTGGAGTTCTTGAAGCAGGTGAGGTTCTGCGGGGAGAAGCAGGGCTCGGTGTCCTGGGTCCCTGCGGGGTGGGACGCACAAACCCGGCCGGATCAGGGCCACGGGCACTCACAGCCCAGGCCAGGCTCCCCCTCTGAGCCACCCACCCTGGGGCTCACCCCCCAGACACCAACACAGCAACCCCCCTCCTGAGCCCCCAGATCAAATTTCTGCTCAAACCTGTCGGTTGCAGGGACTGTGATCCCCCCACCCCAATTTCCAGCTTCAGTCTGTCCCTAGTGTCTAGGATTTGGGGCACCCAGGGCAGCACGAGACTGGCAGGAGATCTGGAGGGACTCACCCAGCTGGTGGTAGTTGGAGAGGCCAAATCCATAAATGTGTCCCTCCTGTGTGACAGCAAAAGTGAAATAGGCCCCACAAAAGGTGTCCTGGAAGCGCATTTTGGTTCTTCTCCCTTTGCCTCTGACAGGGACGAGCTGGGGGACCAGCAGCCTCTCTGGGGACAGGAGACAAGGTGTTACACAAGGATTATTCCCTGGATCTAAGGACCCAGCTCACTGCATTCAGGTCACTGATTACACACAAGCACCAGTGACTGGGTCCCTTTGCTCCTCTGGAAAGGCCAGAGCTGGGGCAAATGGATGCAGCCCAAAGAACCAAAGCCACTCACGCAGCCCTTTCCGTCCTCCTCGGTTGGCAAAGAGCGCTGGCACCCTGCCCAGCTGGCCCTGCTCGCCACAGCCACACGTGAACAGGTCACCATCCACCGTCAGCATCACCAGGTGGTCATTCCCTGGGAGAGGAGGGAAGGAGGAGTCATGGAGAAGTGTTCAGCAAGCCCCAGAGGCTGGATCCCACAGGCAAACCCCAGCTTGCTAAAACTCAGAGGAGTTTTTACTGCACCTCGACACCACTCGTGGCACAGCTTAAAACCCCAGGATTTCCCTCTTCCCGATCCCAGGAAACTTCAAAGCAGTTTCTCTGGGAAGGTTTAAGGGCACAGGTGCCCCCCAAACTCCCCCATGCTCTGGACAAGCTCCATGGCTGCTCAGCTCAGCTTCCCCAGGCTTCGCAGGTGAGCGCCGTGACCTTGAGGTTGCGGTCAAGGCGTTTTACAGCAGATTGGGTCAAATATTAACTTGATACGTTAATCTGTGGGGGGCAAAACCATCTGTTTGGGCTAAAAGACACACAAGAGAAGAGCAAGCACAGCCTTGCACCAGGCTTGGAGCAGCCAAGAGGGTGGAAAAGGTCACGGACCTTCTGGACCTTCACTTTCCCCCGAGGGTTGCGACACCCTCGTGCACCCTCCCGACCCCGCACCCCCCAGGGCTCACCTGAGGCTATTTTAACAACGGGGGCATCCAGCTGGAGCAGCAAAGGAGTGGAGCTTGTCTTCATGGGCTCCAGCAGGCCAATCACCCCGTTGTTATCCTGGGTGGAGAGACAGACACAGGGATGTGAGTCACCGGAGCAGCTGCCAAAATGGGAGCTGCCAGCGCCCCAGGGAGCAGCGTACCCGGAAGGAGCCCCACACGAAGACCCTGCCGTCCTCGGTCAGTGCAGCCGTGTGACTGTCCCCTGCTGACACCTGCACCACCTTCTCCTGCAGCTCCACTGGCCCCGGGGAGGTCTCAGACCCTTCCTCCGAGGTGTCGCGCCCCAGGGCACCTTCGTCGTTGCAGCCAAAGGTGTAGATCTGCAGATGGAGAGCGAGGGGTTGGGATGGGGCAGGGACACCTTCCACTATCCCAGGTTGCTCCAAGCCCCATCCAACCTGGCCTTGGACACTTCCAGGGATGGGGCAACCTGTGCCAGGGCCTCCCCACCCTCACAGGGAACAATTTCTTCCTAATATCCAATCTAAACCTACTCTCTGTCAGTGTGAAGCCATTCCCCCTTGTCCTCTTTCTCTTGTCCAAAGTCCCTCTCCAGCTCTCTTGAGTTACTCCCTCTGACACTCTAAAATTTCATGGTCCACGTGAGACCACACTCACCCCAGAGCTGCAACAAGACACGAGCAGAGCAGTGCCCAATCCACCCCCCCTGGCCCAGAACATCCCCTAGGGCTCGGGGGGAAGCTCAGCCCCCCTGCAGTGCACCCACCTTGCCCGTCTGGCCCAGGCACACCGTGTGCATCCCTCCAGCCTCCACCTGCACTACCATCTCCGGCAGCGTCACCAGGGCCGGCTTCTTCCTCTCCATGATGTCCTCACCCAGGCCCAGCTGGCCCACGTTGCCCTGGCCCAGGGTCAGCACCAGCCCCGGCTGCGTGCAGTGTGATGGGTGGCTGACTGTGGGGAGAGAGAACATGGAGGGGTTAGGGGTACAGCCTTCCTGGCAAAGTTCATTCCTGGGGAAAGGGGAGGGGAAAACCCCCCGGGGTTTTCCTTACCTTTAATTTTCTTCCTCTCCAGAGGCTCCTCCTCCGGTGCCGGGTTCTTGGCGGTGCGTTTCCCCGGCATGGTGGGACCTAAAGGTCACAAACAGGGGTCACCCACAGGGCCACTGGTGTTTGGGGTGTCCCCTCCTGCCCTAGAAGCCACCTGAGGGGCTGGGGAATGAGCTGGGCTTTGAGAACTGATCCCTGCTCCCGTTCTGGGAGAACGGAGGGTTGTTCCCTGCAGGTTTGGTCCACACTCCCTGTCCTCACTCTGTCAGGTCCAGGAAGGCAGGGAGGGAAGGGGAAAGGTGGAGGGGAAGGAGAAAGGGAAGGGAAAGGGAAGATCGAAGGGGAAAGGAGGAAATGAACGGGGAAGGGAAGAGAAAGTGAAAGGGAAGGGGAAAGGAGAAAGGGGAAAGAGAAGGGGAAACGAAAGGGAAAACGAAGGGGAAAGGAGGAAGGGAAGAGAAAGGAAGTGGAAAAGGAAGAGGAAAGAAGAAAGGGGGAAGAGAAGGGGAAAGGGATAAGGAGATGACGGGAAGGGAAAAGGAGAGGGAAAGGGGAGACGAGGAGCCAGAGGCAGCAGCACCCCGCGAACTCCCCCTCTCCCTAGCCCAGCCGTGTCCATGTCCGTGTCCCTCTCTCCCGTCCCGACCCCCGAGCCCCCCCATCCCAGCCCCTTCCCGCCATTCGAATTCCCCGCGCCGCCGCCTCACGTGGGGCCGCGCAGGCCTCGGCCGGGCCCAGCCTCTCCTCGCGCGGGTCGCCGCTGTCCTTTCGAACCGCCCGGCTGCGCCGAGGCCGGCTCGGTGCCCTCCGTCCCCGCCGTGACCGCGTGCCCATCCCGGCCCGCCCGTTCCCGTTCCCGCTCCCGTTCCCGGCCCGGCGCCGCTCCCGCTCCCTCACCGCGCCGCCGGCCGACCTGCGCATGCGCCAGCGCCGCGTGCGCCGGGCTCCGCGCGCGGCAGCGCCCCCTGGCGGCCGGCGGGCACCGGGCAGGGACAAACCACCCCGGGGGGACAGAGGGACCGACA
The DNA here is from genome assembly GCF_003945595.2 of Pipra filicauda. NCBI lineage: Eukaryota > Metazoa > Chordata > Aves > Passeriformes > Pipridae > Pipra > Pipra filicauda. The sequence goes on from NW_024104331.1 coordinate 78,083, forward strand.
GTGGGGACAGAAGGACAGGCCGGACAGGTAGGATAGGACAGAAGTACAAGTGGACTAGTAAGACAGGTGTCACAGGTAGGACAGACAAGGAAGAAGGACAGAAAGGACAGGAGCACGGGTAGGGCAGGACAGAAGTACAGGTGGGATAGGACAGGACAGGATGGACAAAAGACAGGGCAGAAGGACAGGCGGGACAGGACAGGCGGGACAGACAAGGGAGAAGGAAGAAAGGACAGGACAGGAGGACGGGTAGGGCAGAAGGACAGAAGTACAGGTTGGACAGGAGGACAGGTAGGATGGGACAGATAGGACAGAAGGAGAGGTAGGACAGGACAAAAGGACCGGTAGGACGGAAAGACAGGTGGGACAGGACAGAAGGATAAGTAGGACAAAAGGACAGGTTTGGCAGAAGGACAAGTAGGACAGGACAGGTAGTACAGAAAGACGGGGCAGAAGGACAGGTAGGACAAAAGGGACAGGGCAAAACCAGAAGACAAGTAGGGCAGAAGTCCAGGTGGGACAGAAGGAAAGGATAGGTGGCACAGAACAGTAGGACAGAAAGGGCAGAGGGACAGGTAGGGCAGGAAAGGACAGGTGGGATAGGACATGCAGTTCAGATGGGGCAAGGCAGGTAGGACAGGAGGACATAGGGCAGGAGAGGTAGGATAGGCCAGGTAGGACAAGCAGGGCTGACAGCTGCCACCCTCAGACAATCTGTTGCCCCCCCGGGCAATAAATCCTGTTAGTGTAACTCACTCTTCCTGCCTCTGAACCTCAGCGGTGCCTCCAGCCCAGGCTGAGGCGACAAGAGCTGCTCCCACATTTTCCAGCATCCCACTGCTTAATGTGGAAAATCCACTTTCATTCTTGAAGCAGGAACCAGACTGAGTGTCTTGGGGTGATGGGAGGACAGCGAACTTTCAAGTTTCCCCCCTTATCTAATGGGATGAATCTCCATTCCACTGATTAATTCTGCTCCAGTTAACATGCAAATCCAGCCCCGGGGATGTTCCACACCAAGGGCCTGCAGTTTGGCATTCAAAGGCACTTTTTTAATGAAATCAAGCTCCCAATTGCACCCTCAGCTGATTAAGTTAGCTCATTTACACAGACCCCAACCCCGAGGTGCCCTGCACAGCATCCAGGCCATCAGAAAACCCTTCTGGGAGGGGTATAACCCTGGAATATTTGTTATCCCAGGCTCATGCTGGATCTCCTCAGGCGAGCAGGGGCACAACCACCCCCTGACCCTTTGCCCGTGGATTTCACGTCTGGGGACAGGACAGCCAGGCAACTGCTGGAAGGTATTTTAACCAATCCCTGCAGAACCTCCCCAAAACCACTCCCCCTAGAACAGGGTGCAGAACTCGTGATCGCCCTCCCTCCTTCCCCCACAAAAGCCACACCCCCAGAGTACAAACTCCATTACCCTATCTGGGTTCAGCCCTTAATGACAGACTTTTTTGCCTTGATATGATCCCAAGCTGAACTTTAAGTATTAATTACCTGCTCTAATTCAGATCTAACAGAGGGTTTTTATACCCTTTGGAGAGGGACACCACACCAGAATTCCACTTCCACACAACTGAGAAACACCCAACAGGAGCATCAAGTTCTCCTTAATATTGATGGATTAACCAGTAGCTCACTTACCAAGAAACACACACCAAGCCAAAGCAAATCAAGTTTATTATATTCTCTACGGCAGCCAAGTACAGATTTAGAAGCAGCACCGGGCAGGGCTGATTTCAGGGTTTACACACACACACACACAAACTGCTGCTCCCACCCACATCCTGTGAGCCACCCCCCTCCAGGATCAGCTTCCCTGGAATGCCCTTGGCCCACGAGGTCAGAGTGTGGCTTCCCTGGCAGCTGGCACTCCCTCTGGATGGGAGGGTGGTTGGCAAGTCCGGATCCACAGGAGAGCACGTGGCTTCTTCCTTACACCCCTCTCCCCCCTCCCAGTTTCAGAGGGCTCCAAAAGCAGCACCTCTCACAGGTGGGCCATCCAGCCCTTTGCTTTTCACTTGCCCTTTATCCACTCCCACCACAGCCCACTGATTTTTCCCGTGCACCTCACACACACGTGCCCAGCCCCAGGCCCTGCTCCACTGCTCCCCAAAATCCAGGAGCTGCACATTCCACCAAGCGACCAAGTCACACACGTGGCCATTTCCCAGCACAAGCACATGCTCTGGAAAGCCACCAAATTTAAGTATCCCCTGCTCCCAGCCAATTAGTGCAAGAACTGGCCTTCAGCTACCACCCCTTTTAACTATTTGGGCCGATTCTCCCAATATACTCACCTTTTCCCACTAAAAATGTATTTTTTTCTGTCATCTCATACAGTATCTGCAATATTTAAAAAAATAAGATTAGTTTTATTTCCCATTTTTCATATAACACAAGTAAGGTTGCAAACGCATTATTAATCCCCACTTTAGCAGATTTTTTTTTCTTCTCTGCAAAGATTAATGAACGGAGCTTTCTTTTCTCTTAAAGAGCCAGGAACCACCTTTTTTACCCACCCATGAAACCAAAATCCAACAAAAATCTTAAAAGCTAGGAACGGCTGAGCCAAACTTTGTGTTAAGCAACACCTACATAGTCTGGATTGGAGTTTAATCACTTTAAGCCGATTCAACTGTCCCATAAGAGGCTTAAAAACGGTTAAAGCCGATTAAAAGTATGTTTAAATTTTCAAGTGAACAGTGTAATTAAAGTTTAAATTTTAAAGAGAACAGAACACGTATTTACGCACTTACCTTTCAAAGTCACGTTACTCTCAATCGTTCCTTAAGCTTTACAACTGGAAACGGAAAAGAAAGTTTTTTAAGGAATTGCTCGGGAGATATATTTTTCCCCCCCTCTCTCCCCCCTCCAGCCCCGCACGCGTCTCCCGCCCCATCCCGCGTGTGGAATTGTTTCCTGCATGGTTTGTCTCCTCTGTAACGGCCCGGGGGCTCAGAGAAGCAGTAGGAATATGCAGGCTGCAGGCTCGGCGGCCCGGCTTGTTCTCCAACGTCGTGGAAGGGGACTGTACGTCACGGGCCCGAGGGCCTGCGCTCCCGTGCGCCACACGGACAGAGCCGAGAGAGAGCGACTTCTCCGGATATCCACGTTGGGTTTGCGTTTTTATATTTATAACCCCTAAACACCCCTGCGCTCCGCAGAGCACAGACGTGGCCACGCGATACTCACGCTGGAGCGAGCTGGGCAGGCCGGGCTGGGCAGGCGACAGTGTAACCTGTGGAAAGAGGAGCAGGCCGTGAGGGACTGCTGAGGCGCACCCTCCGCCACGTGTAACTCACGGCCTGTTTTAGCGCTAAAAGGACATGCGGTGTCCCTGCAGGCGGCTTCATGGCCACCAGGGCCCCAGAGCATAGCGAAAAAGAGGATTAAAAATGGGTAAAAGAGGATCACACTTACCTGCGACTGCAATGAGACCTCAGTGAGAAAGAGAACGGGAGCGGCCGCGCCGCGGTATTTATAGAACGTGAAAGGGCGTGGCAAAATGCGCATGCGCACCAAGTAGGGGGCGGAGTTAAACCGTACATGGGCATGAGCAGTGAGCAAGGGGAGGGGCCAGACTCCCCTGAACCGTCAGCAAAGAGGCGGGGCCAGCGGCGCCTGCGCAGTGGCGGCGGCGACGGTTGGAAAGGCGGGAAAACCCTTCCCCTCCGGGAGGCGCCGCCATGATGGATCCACCACCCCCAGCCCCGCCCCCTCAGGGGCCGGTCCCGCCCCTTCGGGCCCCAGCGGTTGAAAACACCACAAAAGCACTTTACTTTTTTTTTTTTAAAAAAAATCCTAAAATACTTTTATTCCATAGTTAAAATCTGTTGCTGAGGAGACTGATATACAACGCAATGGTTTAAGTCTACAGGTGGCTGTACAGGGGGGGAGCTGTGAGGGAAGAACCTTCGCCATGTCACACGAGGGTGCCGGGTCAAGGCTGGGGTGTTGCCACCCTGCCTGTGAACAAGGCAAAACCCCTCTCTCTCCATCCCCGCGCTCCCTTCCCTCACAAGTGGCATCTCACACATGGTTTAGGTTTTGTGCATAATACAGCAGTGGCCTATAACAGATTCTTTTTTTTTTTTTTTTTTAAAACCCCACATTTCAGAAGAACTTCTTTCAGAAGAGAAATATCATCTTTTTAAGGTCACTTTTTAAACCTCTTCCTCCACTCCCTTCGACCCACACAGTGAAATTCATCAAGTTTCCAGTAGGTTTAGCTGTAAAAATGAGAAAAAAAGGCAAGTTTCAACCCTGATTTGGGAGAGTAAAAAACATCTGAGAGGAAGCCACAATAAAAAGGATTGACTACTCTCACCTTTTCCCCGAATTAAAAAGTTTTAAAAGGCAACAGTCATTTTTCTGGTTCTGTAATTTGTTAAACAATCCTAGATATCTCAAGATCTGTTATTAACATCACAGCAAGTGTGAGAGGGTGGGGAGGGAATGTTTTATACATCTGTGGTTTTTGTTGTTTTTGTTTGTGTTTTTTTTTTACAAAAAGGATGCAGCATATGTTAATACCTATACAGTTCCCTTCCAGCACAACAAACCGTTGGTCAGTAGTGATTCAGGACATTAAGGACATGACAGAAACAAGCAAAACCCCCAAAAATAACGAGTGACATGTCAGTTGTGTGCCAGGTTTCTCTGTACACAGCTAATATACACACACGTGCTTCCAAGCACATCCTCTCCTCAGCTTCCCAACACTAGAGCTGCCTTTTTTTCTTTTTTCCCCCCCCTTCCTCGTGGAAAAGAGGAGGAATTGCATCCCAAAAAGGAGTCTGTTCCCCTGGGCATGGTCTCCTGGCAGGGGGTTATTGCTGAGCCACACGAGGTATAGTGTCAGTTCCAGCCTGATGGCACGAGAGACGTGTTTGTTCCAGTGAAATGCTACATTCAGACAGGATTCCCCTTTCCCTGGCTGAAAGCCCTTTTCTGGACATGGTTGGAAGGCAAATCTTGGAAGAGCCAGGGTTCCACCCTCGCTGTATTGCCTAGGAGAGGGACGCAGAGAACTTCCAGGCCTCTCGGGTCTCTTGCTCCCTTCTTGGAAGATTATGGTCGATGGTACCTGAAAGCCAAGTGAAAAATCTGTGTGTTGTCCAGGTTAAATGGTTAGGTGGCCAAAGAGAGTAAATTGAATTATCTCAGAGCTCCCAGCCCTCGGGGAAGCTGTAAACATCAAACAATTTCACCTTTTGTGCTCTGCAAACAACTCCACCTCACAAAGCTGGAAGGAAAAAGAATCACTTGGGCCACAATTCACAGGTGACTTCACAGATAATATCCCAGCTCGTTACCAAGGTGTTTTGTGGTTGTGGCTTCTCTAGCCCCAGCAAAGTCCATTCCAGCTGCAAGGTCACACTGGTTTCAGATGCATTGCAAACCAGTCACTGGTCACTTTGAGTTTCCAGGGTGGAAGCCCCAATTTTTTAAGGAAAACCAACCCACTTTGTGTCTGCTACTGCTCCGATCACCCCTCACCACCAAGGCAGGAGGGGACATTCAATCTCCCATTTCTGCACAATTTTTCTGCTCCTCAGCACAGCACCCAAGGGCAGAACTCTAACAGCTCCTACAAGACAAACTCTTGAGTAACATGTTCTCACCTCGTGAACTGCTTGCTCTCCTCATGCACTTCCATTTCAGAGCTCTTAAACTCATTCAGCTCCTTCCTGATGGCCGCCTGCACAGAGAGGGAGATTTTTTTTTTTTGAGAAAGGAAAGGACTCAGGTTGCAGCAGCCACACCAGCTTTGGCAGTTTGTTCACACTAAACTGAATTTAATCTGCCCCACCTCCTCCACCTCAGGGCTGGGCAGTCCCACAGGTGGCCAAGGAGGACAAGGACAGACTTCCCTGCCAGCTTTTTGCCTGAGCCTGCAAGGAACAACATTCCTCTGACCCATGGCCTGCATCCTTGGTGTGTCCAGGAAGGGAATGGAGCTGGGGAAGGGTCTGGAGCACCAGGAGTGATGGAGGGAGTTGGGGGTCTCAGCCTGGAGAAAAGGAGGCTCAGGGGGGACCTTCTTGTGCTCTACAACTCCCTGACAGGAAGGGGGAGCCGGGGGGGAGTCAGGCTCTGCTCCCAGGGAACAAGAGACAGGATGAGAGGAAATGGCCTCAAGTTGCACTAGGGAAGGTTTAGATTGGATATTAAGGAAAATTTATTCACCCAAAGGGTTGTCAAGCCCTGGAAGAGGCAGCCCAGGGCAGTGGTGGAGTCACTATCCCTGGAGTGCTCAAAGAACACGTGGATGTGGCACTTGGGGACATGGGTTAGTGATGAACGTGGTGGTGCCAGGTCAAAAGCTGGACTCAATAATCTCAGAGGGCTTTTCCAACTTAAACCATTCCATGATTTTATGATTCTTACATCACCCAGAAGCTGATGCAGAGGCCATGCTGGCCTGCAGCCCCTGCCCCCCTGGGCTCCACCTCACCATGAGGCAGCAGGAAGCAGAGCTGGGACAGCACACACGGGTAAAGGGACACTGGTGGTGCTCGGTGGGAGGGCAGAGGGAAAGATGAAGAGGTGAAGCAAGAGGAACAGAGCAAATCTCCTTGGCTCCCACCCTGGTGTGGCTCCCCTCCCCACCTGGGGCCAGGTCACTCCCCGTTACCTTGTCAGCTGGTGTCAGCTTTGTCCACGGCTTATCCGCTCGCCGGTCATAGTCCTGAGCATCTGTTACTTCCACGTATTCATTAAACCTCAGGATCTTCCTGGCCTGCAACTCTGCCACCGTAGGCCTTTGGCTAAGCTGAACACCAGCAAGAACAAAGGAGGTTAGTCTGAGCCTTGTCCACGAAGCAGATCAGGGCTAAGCACCCTGAGCAAAACTAAAACCAGTTCCCTCGCTGGGGCTGAGCCACAGACCCTGCCAGGTCCTGCTCACATCCTGCAAGGGAGCAGGCAAACCCTCTTACAGACTGGATATTCCCATTTGGATCATCAGGCCAGGATAGGGCAGAACCCAGGACACATTGCCACAAAGAAGGAAGACAAAAGGTTTGGGAATATCTATTAAATGGTGAGCCCTGCATGACACCCCTCAACTCAACCCCAGCAATGGCAACACTCACATTTCACACCCACAGGCCCCGAGGAAGCTTTTCCCAGCCATGAGTAACAATCCCAAAGTAACCCGGACGTAACAGCTCAAAGCAGCTGTTGCTCTGCTCAGCTCCCACACCGCTGTTGCTTTAGAAATGAGTTTTAGGGAGCCTGGTGTGAGCCGTGGCCGCTGAAGAGCTGTGCTAGAGCAGGAAGGTTTGCCGGCCTGGCAGGTGCCAGGTGCCAAATTTAGTTCTCGTCTCTCTCGTTACGCTCGCTGCCAGCTCAGATCTGTCACTGCCAACAGCGCCAGCGGCTCCCCGCGGGTGACAGCCCTCGTGCCAAAGTCCCCGCAGCCCAAGGGCGCTGGGGACACTTACACAATGGCCCCGTGACTGCCCCCGCAGCACGGTGCCCACGCCGTGCCCGTTGCCACCAGCCCTGCCAGGTGGCCGTCACCACGGGGGCCAGCAGTACCTTTCTGGTGAGCCGGCGCTTGATCTCGCGCTTCTCAGCTTGACGGTCAGCTTCATTCTTTGCTGCCAAGGGGGGGAAAAAAATACATTTTTCATGTAAGCATCGGGCTTTGAAAAGGGAATTCTGGGTTTGAACAAAGCAGAGCGTGGAGCTGCATGGGATTATCTACACATCTGAAAGCTCACTGTGGCATGTCTGCGCTTAGGACGGGCACAGAGCGCAGCCCAACTCAACACAGAGTCACCTCCTGGACTACGAGGGGCCATACAGCCCTTAAACAGCACCACTGAGTCATTCTCATGTTAAAGACTAAGGCCTGTGTTGCCAAAATACATCCCAGCCACTCTGCAGCTCGGTCCTCCCCAAAGCTTTTCGAGTTTAAAAGAAAATAAAAGCACAGATAAATATTTTAAATGGAAACTTCCTGAACTGACATTTCCCTTTCCTCACGATGTTTATTTAAAACTTTTGCAGAACAAGATATGGCCAAGAGAAACAGCCCTGACTGAGCGATGCACTGCTGCTTTTGGGATCATGCAATGCAATGCTGTAATGTCTGGACCACAAATGAAAGTCCAGCCCAAACAAAACACCTTTCACAGCCCTTGCTGGGTAACAGCAGAGTCTGAACCAGCTCACATACTCTGAGGTGCCAGGCAGGAATGGTTGGAGTTGGAAGGGACATCAAAGATCACCTGCCGTGGGCAGGGACACCTTCCACTAGCCCAGGTTGCTCCAAGCCCTGTCCAACCCAGCCTTGGACACTTGGGGCAGCCACAGCTTCTCTGGGTAACCTCTGCCAGGGCCTCCCCACCCTCACAGGGAAGAATCGCTTCCCAAAATCTAATGTAAACCTGTTTCAGTTTAAAACCATCCCCTCCCAATGAACTAAGACATTGCATTTCTCAGGACCCCCACACAAGTGCTACTCACGCTGCAGGATGTTCCTCTGCTCCAGCTCTTCTGCTGTGGGTCTCTGGCTCAGTCGCCTGAAAAATGTGTGACAAGAGCATTATGTTGTATCTGGTCACTCCTCAGCAGGGGATGAAGGACACAACTGCCTGGTTTTGGTGCTCTGGAGAGCCTCCTCCACACCCTCATTCGCCAGTGGGGATCACTGCTGCCCTGTTTGTGCTCTGCTCTGCTCAAACAGCTGCTCAGCCCCCAGCACGGGTCTGGGAAGGGCTATGGACCCTCAGAAAGCAGCTGTGCAGGGAACTCAAGCACAGAGCGGAGCCTGGACTGTCACCAACTTTATCCACCCACCCTGCACCCATCCACACCTTTCTACACCATCTGTATTTTACATTTCTGCAGCCCTTGAGATTTTCCCTTCCCGTTCCACTTAACCTCTGGAAACAGGGGCCTGTCAGGGGCTATTGCTCAACTCCAAGAGGAACTCCCAACTTTTCTAAGCAGGAAGGAACAGCAACACTCATCCTCCCAGCCCTGCTCCAGCTGCCACGCCCAACCACCCACCCTATTCCAGCACAGACAAGGCACCAGCTTTGCCCATTCCCACCCCAGCCAGCAGCTCAGACAGAACACCCTCCTTGTTCTCCGTACCTGATGAGCGTTGTCCCGATCTGGTGCCGGATCTCATTCCACTCCTCCTTGCTCTTCCGAGGGAAGACGATCTTGTCCTCCTGCGGCGCGGTCGCGTTCCCCAGCTTTATAGCCAGCGTGTCTTTCCTCTTCACCTTGTTGGCCAACGTGCCTGTGGGGAGGGAGAGCAATGGGATGCAGCTCAAGGCTGCAGAGCCTGAGCACAGCGATCCCAGCCACGATCCCTGGCAGTTGTGCTCCCCCTGAGGGAGAACCGTCCCCTCTCCTTGTGTTTCCCAAGCTCTGTGCTTCGCAGCAGCATCCAGCGCTCCTGTGTGACGCCACATGCTCACCTAAAGCTGTCCCACCCGAGGGGCTGGGACAGCACAGGCTGCTGCAGGAGCCATCTGCAACTGGAGGGGTGCACTCAGCAGGTGAGAGCACAGGTTTGGCTGCAGAGCCTTGCCAAAAGCGAGGCAGAGGACATGTGGTACATCATGAAACCGAGAACCAGCTGCTCTGCAGCGCTGTGGGAACCAGCTCTTTGATCCAGAGCTCACTACAGCCAGGCACGGGTTCAGCAGAGAAATAAAAAAGCCAGCTGCAATGTCAAAGCCTTACTGTTATGGCTTTCATCTTCCTCCTCATCCTCATCATCTTTGTACAGGATGGGCCCCTCCGAGTCAGAGTCGCTCATCCCTTCGTCTCCTTCCTGCTCCTCTGGCAGGACCTGGGGTACCAGTTTGGGGATGACTGTGACAGATGGCACATCTCCAATATATACACGAGGACCCAGATTCTGTTCCTCTTCCTGGTCGTCTTCTTCCTCTTCCTCATCGTCTGGACTAACGAGAAGCACACTGTTACACCTCTTAACACATGGCACAGGGGCTGGGGAAGATCCTTGGGATCAACAACTCATTAGCTCTCCCCAAGGGAGCCCAGGAAACAGAGGTGCAAGAGCCATCCCAGGATCCTGCACTGTCCCCTCTCCCCAAAGCACAGGGAACTCTGGCAGAGAAAATGCCTGAGGCAGGTTCTGCAGAACCAAACAGCCCTCTGACCCCACTACTTTGGGACTTGCAGGTTCAGCTCTGCTATAACAAGACAGCCCTTTTCCCACTTCAGTTTTGCAAAATGAAAGGCTAAGGAAGGCCACAAATGGATGGAATCCAAGACCTTGTTTTGTCTTGGTGCAATAAAGACAGGCCAGGCCTGGATTCCTGGCATCAGCCTGTGTTTGCAGTCTGGAACCCATTTCCCTTTGTGAGCAGTAAAATCCCAGAACCAGGGGTAATTTCGCCGGGAAGTTGTTCTGGCCCTTAAGAGGCTGAGACACAGATTTGGCCAACACAGAAAGTGGTTTCAGCAGAGACACCAGGCCTGCCCAGAGCCCTCCTCACCACCACAGGCTCTCAGAAGCTGCCAGAGCCAGCACACGTCCGGGGGTACTCACACTTTGAGCATCTCGATGGTGACGGGCAGGGACCTCGTCCTGCCCAGGGTGCCATTGTCATCCCCGAATCCATCGTTCTCAAAGAGCAGGGAGTGAGCCCTGTGGGACCCCTCGGGAGGGGGGGTGACGGGCAGGGGGCTGTTCAGAGCCTGCTGGATGCGGATGTGCAGCGGGATCTGGGGCAGGCGGGGCAGCACGTGGGGTTCTCCAAAGCCTTGCTCCGCCGTCCTCTTCAACACTTCCACGGACCTGAACTCCTCCGGGGGAGGAGGGGTCTCGCTGGGCAGGTCCAGGGAGTGCGGGGGGTCCGGGGTGGGGGTAGGGGCGGGCAGGGGCATGCGTGGGGGCTCGGGGGGCACGTGTGTGGGCAGGGGTGGGGAGGGCGAGGGCGGTGGGTGAGCCGAGCTCATGTGCAGCGGGATCGGCGCCGGGCGAGTCGCCGTCCCCGTCCTGTCGTTGAGGGGCTTGGAGGGGACAACTTCTGACGTGCTGTTGGGCACGATGCCCCTCTTCGGGGGGAGAGGAGGGGAAGGCTTGGACAAGGCGGTACCACTGTTCATTGCTTGGGAAAGTTCAGCTGGAAATGAAAACCACAAAAGCCACGGTGTTTAACGGGGAATTTTCCAGATACCCTTCAGCAGTGTGGAAGAAGCACGGCAAGGCAGAGCCCAGGACTGAGCAGACTCTGCTGCTTTTTACTGCAACGCGGTGCCAGAAATAACCAGGTTGCAAGGCTCTAGTTTGTCCTTCCTGCAGCAAAGGTAAGACTTGGGAGAGCAGCCAAAAACAAGCAGGCTGGGAGAGATCCTGCTGCTCTGGAGAGAGAGGAATGGCACCAGCCCTCAAGTGACAGCACAGGGAGCTCGCCCAGGAACGCGGGCACTTTATGGCTGTATTTACACCAACAAAGGAATCTGACACATCCAGGACACCCTAGACTCCAGTTGTGTTAACAGCCCCCCTGCACATTAAAGAACTTTTTGGGAAGTCTCAAAAAGTCCTAAAGTCCTACCTTTTGCTCAAAGGCAAAAGTCAGCAGAGCTGCAGGTAGCAGCGTGCTCTTCCCACTTCCACTCACCCATCAGACCCAGCCTGAGAACACCCTGCTGGGCCAGCAGCTCCTCAGGATGAGATTCCACCCTACTCCCTCTGAACTCTGTTCCTTAATGCCCAAATAAACTACAAAATAACTAGCAAAACTTCCCAAAATACCTGAAAGCCCTGAGCCTACATATCTGCTGTGTGATGGAGGAGAGAGGGAGAAATGGAGACCCAGGAAATGCCTGCAGTGGGCAACCTCAGGTTCCTCAAACCCCGCTCCACTCCTAGGGAAGAAGCTGCACCAGTGAAGACAGCTCTTCCCTTAGGAGTTTGCAGCCTCTAACATCCGCATATCCATGGCTCCTGGGGCTTGGAAAGGCTTTGCCTGAAGCGGGTGAGACTCGCTGCTCGTTGCCCCGGAGCGGGTGATGTGACACACGCATGTTGTGACACACCCGTGTTGTGACACACCCGTGTGCCCAGCGCGGAGCCGGGAGGAACCCGCAGCGCAGGCACCGCGAGAGGGTGCTGCGAGCAGGAGCGGTCCCGGAGATAAGGCCGAATAGCTGGAGAGAGGTGGGCACATTTTTGGGATGTTTAGCATTTTCAGACTTTTCCCCCCCCCCGTAGATTAAGGGCAAGATTGTGCAAAACACCGAGTGCCCTCAGCTCCAGCACAGGGGGCTCCAGTGTCTCCTGAAACATGCCCTGGGGCTGCTGCCAAGCTCTGGGACAGCAGGACAGCACCCCGTTCCCTGCTTGCTCGTTCAAGCTGCTGCTGAATAAATTCCCACTCCCCAGAAGGCTTCCCTGAGCCTTATTTTCAGCTGCTGCATCAGACACAAGAACTGCTCCGAGAATGAGCATCGTCAGGAATTTTAGGACAAAGGGGTGACCTTTCCTCTCCCCTCCCTTCCCCTGCACACCCCGTGGCTGTTGGGAAAAAGCAGGATGGCTCTGAACAGATGTTGGACACACTCCTGTCTCCAGCCACACTTCTCGTTCCACAAGTACCTCCCGCAATTAGCACTGGGGCATTTCAAATGCCATCTGCAGCGTGTGCAAGCAGCTTAAAGAAAACAAGAAGGTATTTCATGGAGTGCTCGGGCATGGCCAGGCTAATCGAGCTGGTCTGGCACTCTGGAGTGTTTAACACCATATCAAGGTCACTTGCAAAACCTGCCAGAGCAAGGTGAGCCCCGAGCAGAGCAGAGCCATCAGCTCACACTGAGAGCTCAGGCTACTTCAGATGGCAACTTGCACATCCACCACTGCCTCCCAAACCACACCTGGGGAACGCCTCCAGTTTCTGTGATAACAGTGCAAACCTGTGGGACTGATCTTCCCAGGAGCCTCCCTCCTCCTCTGTGTCCAAAGATTAGGAGGTGTCTGTGACAGAACTGTCTGAGATACAAACAGACTGCATGGAAGTCATCCCAGCTCTCAACGTTGCATCTTTAAGACACCTCCCAGAACTCCTACAGAGAGCAGAGACTAAAAGAGCTTTAAGAAACTCTCTCCCAAATCTTCTGCTTAGAAAAGTAACAGAGATAAAGACATTTAATTCTCTAAGTGGGAAGATTCAGCTCAAATTACAGTTGAGCTGATTTATCCGTGGGACAAGACTTAAGGGCAAGACTAATATGGCAATATCCCAGCCACAGACCTTAGAGGAGGTGCCTGAGTAGAACCAGGGAAGCCTGAATTATCCCTGCCAGCTCCTGGCCTCTCTGCACTAAGTGGAAACCATGTGGCCCTGCAGTGACAGCCATGACAGACATTTTTTGGTGTGATATGCGTTTTTCGGGTTAGTTTGTTGGTTTTTTTCTTTCCCAAAACCAGCTGAAAGCAGGAATTGTCCCTGACCACAGGCTTGCAAAGCAAAATCTCATCCACCATCCCCCAATCCTGGCTGAATCCCAGCCCTCAGCAAAGCATCAACATTCAGACACTGCCTTAGAGCTGACAGAGGAAAAGCAGGCAGGGACTCCTTCCTGCAGGTAGCTGTTGGGAACAGATTGGATGGCTCACAGCAGAGGACTCCAGTAATTACACTGTTCCCAGCACACGTGTGTCCTGGCTAAACATTGGCAGATCCAAGTCCAAACTGGACTGTTTCCAGGAAAAACGGTCAGACACTCATGATAGAACTAAAAATCTTCCCTTATGAAGGGAAGAGAGTCTTGGAGCAGTGGCTCCAGGAATCCCCGGGTACAAAAATCAGCTCATGGGTCACTTACCTATTAGTGAGTTGCTATTTCTGTTGACAGGTTTGGGTGGGGGGACAGGAGGCTGTTTGGCAGGAGCTGTGCTGGTTGTACTGGTGGGAGCAGTAGTGTTGGCACTGGCAGGAGCGGGGAGCAGAGTCCTGGGGGCTGGGGAAGGGGCAGCTGTGGGATTGACTGTCTTTGCTGCAGTGGGGGCTGTGGTGGAGGGGGCAGTTCTTGTAGAGCTGCTGGCGGGCGTTGGGTCCTTTGCCTGTGCCTCGTTTGCCTCCTGGGAGGTGGAGGGAGGTCTTTTTGGAGGGAGGAGAGGCTGTCTGGGAACATGTGGCTCCTGAGGTGGTTCCAGTTCGGGCCCAGGGTGGCTGCTGGAGGAGCCTGCAAAGGGAGACAGCTCAATTTAAGGGACTGGAGAGTGGAAACGATCAGTTGGGAATTCAAAACTGGTCCTGGGATGACCTAAAACCCCGATTTTGCACGTATCCGGTTTCTTACCCTGCCTCTTTTTTGGTTCCTCTGCTGGAACAGGCTTCCTAAGGCTGGAGGGCTTCGTGGCCTCTTCCTCCTGGCTGGGCAGGTCACAGACCCCGGGCCCACTGATGGGGACTGTGTGGCCATTCTTCAGTGCAGGGGGGTTCAGCTTCTCTGGCTCTTCACCATCTGCAAGGGGATGGGAGGGGAGAGAAGCAAGAACACTCAGAAGGCAGGAGAGAGGAGAGCTGGCTGAGCTGACTGAACCACCAGAGAGCCACACCAACTTCTCTGAAGCAGCTGGTCTTCAGTCACCTTCCACACAGGAGAGCACAGCAACCACCCAGCTGGGGCTGGGAGCCCTTGATTTCATTGTCAACAACTGCACAGCTCTGTATTATCCCATCAAAGGTTTTTCTTCTTCCTGTCCTGCCCTTCCTCCCGGTGTGCCCAGTGCTGTACCACAGCCCAAAGAAATTGTAACTGCAGTCAAAATACTCCAGCAGCTTTTGTATCCACCCACCATCACAGAGCGGCCACCAACTCCCTGCTGCAGCAGATTCCAACACGAGCCAGGGCATCTGTTGCACATGCAATAGTAGATTTTGATAAAGTCTTAAAGTTACTGGAAGCACTTCTGTTTTTCTTCTGTTTCTACTCTGAATTTGGCACAAAAACCAATGCTCGACCCCAAACATTCTGCAGCGAGGCAGAATTCCCCACTTTACCTTTGTTTTAATCAGATGTAATGATACAGCTCCAGAATCTGATGTAGCTCCCCTTGGCTATTTCTGCTTTCACAGATTCTAGCATGGAGTTTCCCAAGGTCAGAAGCAAAACCTCTTTTGGAAAAAGTTCCACTTTCCAGCCCGTAAGTTTGAGAGCATTTTAAACCCCGTGAGGAAATACTCAACCATTCTTTGCAACTGCCCTGGCAGGACAATCTCTTGATGATGTTATTCCCAATATCAGACTTCAGCACTCACTCTAATGGGACCTTGCCCATTTTGATTGCTTTCCCACTCAAGAAAACTTGGATACATCATCAATTTGATTAAAAATCCTTTCAGTCTACCCTCTCTGAACCAACTGCAGCGCGTGGCATCAAGGCCCCCCAGACTGCAGACCCCAGCACACCCTGCTGCTCTGATTTTTGGTCATTTATTCCATGGCCCTCTTTACCTTTCCTCTCTCCCCCAAGTATTACCTCCCCTTCCCCAACCTGGTGTGATTCAGAAGCTGAAAGCAAGGCTGCCAAGGAGCCAAAAGCTCTGCAGGATTTCTTTTCCATGAGCAGCAGCCTGGGTTCCTGGGAGGAGCTGGCAGACGGCGCTGCCTCGCCCGCTCACTGCCCTTCCCTGAAACGCAGGAAGCACAGACAGCAAGAGGGAGTTTCCTCCTCAGACAGGGCTGAAACTCAAGGCATGAGCCAGAGGTTTTTATTGAGCTGCTTCTGGTTATCCAAAGTTTTCAGCAAGGGAGGCAGGAACAGTAAGATCCAGCTTTCCTTACCACTCAACCCTGCCTGC
Source organism: Pipra filicauda (assembly GCF_003945595.2). Taxonomy (NCBI): domain Eukaryota; kingdom Metazoa; phylum Chordata; class Aves; order Passeriformes; family Pipridae; genus Pipra; species Pipra filicauda. The sequence goes on from NW_024104331.1 coordinate 93,904, forward strand.
CCTTCTCAGCTCCCGATGGCTTCTCGCACCACCTCCCTCCTAACTTCAGCTCCAGTGGCCTCCTTCAAGGTCAGGAGATCCAATGCCATCTCCTTTTCCTTACTCTGAGCCCAGTACCCACAACCCTGAGCCCTGAGAGCAGCAAGGCCTCCTCTCCCAGCCTCACCTCCACCACACCTCCTTCCCTACCCTCCTCACTTCCTCATCTCAAAGGGTTTCCAGCATTTTAACCCCGCTAAGAAAATTAACTGACCTTGTAAGAGCAGCTTTTAGAACTGCAAGCAAACACAATAACCCACCCTCACGTCTTATGACTGCCCAAGTGCCTTAAACTCCCAGGAGGGATTTAGATAATGCGCCTCTAATCTGCCCCTCCTGCCAGCACCCACTGCTCCCTCGTGCTGGGGGTTTGCACTTTGGCCACATTACACCCATCTTCTGCTTCTAAAAGCAGAGCAGATGACTCAAAGAAGAAAATAATTCCACCCCTAAGCCAGGCTTCTGTTACACCCTTACAGCGTGGACAATCTCGCTCTCCTCTGCCATCTCCAGTTGGAAGTTTGGTGCCCAAAGTCTTTGATGTCTCTTCCAGTTTCATCCTGTGACCTCACACCTTCCTGTACCCGGTGAACTCTTCCTCCAGCGCTGCACTGACACCCTTGGGTGGGTGTAGAGGCAGCATAACAGCAAAGCTGTGTCAAGAGTCTTTCTCTCAGGTTTGCTTTCAGTGGTTTGGCCTGAAAACCACTTTTTCGCCTCCACTTTCCCACTTTACAGCTTTCTTAGAATGAAATCTGCACTAGGCCAGGGCTGCCTCTGCAGCGTGTCTCTTGAGGGGCAATTACACCCTAATCCAAGGACCATGATCCCACCCAGACAGGTGGGCTGCCACCCCACCTCACCTTCCTGCCCCCTCCCGTGAACCCACACCACCCAACTCACAGCCAGGTGACTCAGTGGTGATCTGAGAACTTATTTTGGCAGCGTGATCCAACTCGGAGACAGCAGGGATGACACAGAAGGGGATCAGACTGCTTAGACTTAGATTAAAGCAGGGCAAGCTTTAATAAGCTTAGTGGTGACTATGACACCACACCATGAAGCATCTTTTGGAGGAAATGCAGCTCAGAATTCATTCATTTTTGACTCTTTTCCCAGCTGGGGCCACGGGGTCAGCACCTCTCCCCTAGTGCCGTTGGGAATGTGATTGGAACAGCTGGAAGTTGGTGAGTGACAGCAGAGGTTGGCAGGACAGGACAAGGGATCTGGAGCAGGACAGGTAGGGAGGGACAGGATGGGAAGTGAGCCACAGCACAGCCTTCCCACCCTGGAATGTGTCCAAGACAGGCAGTGAGCTTCCTCAGCAGCATCTTCCTCCCTGAGCAGGCTGTGAAAATCAGTGTGTGAAAATCAGACCAGAGAAAGCACTGAAAAGGGTAAAACAGACAGGAACCACAGCAAAGAGCCCTTAAATTTGTGTCCCAAGGGTGAGGTTTGGCCAGAGGAAGATCAGCTACACAGACACAGACAGGAGAAGTTGGTTTGCAGACTCACCCTGCTCAGGCTCTTCCAACAGAACCCCTCTTTTTACCAGCTCCTCTCTTGGCTTTCGCATAGAAATCTTTCGTTCTAAAACTGATATTAAATTGAAAAAAGGCACTCAGAAAACAGGGCAAGCTAGAAGTTCAAGATGATAATTTATTTTTTTTTTTTTTAAGGGATCCTCTGGAGGAAATAAAAGGGCTTCAAATTTCACTGGTTTTGCATGGATTAAGAGGAGGGACTGCACGTTCAGGCCTGCACTTCACACCACACTGGTGATCGTGGAGCAAACCCTCCCTCCCCACAGCTGCTTGGGGAGGCTCCTTGCAAGAAAGGAATTTATTTGTCTGAAACTACAGCTCCATGGCAAGGTGTTTGTGGAGAGATTGCAGGTGCCAGCCCATCACCACAGTCACACTTTTGGTTCTGACACATGCCAGCACCCAGGCTGGTGACAGCAAGCCCTTCTCAGTGGCCAGATGGCTCGTGGCAGGTTTCTCTGTGGAGGAAGGGATGCCCACCCAGCCCCCCTCCCGTTACTTTACCTTCTGAAGTCTCCTTAAATTTGTCGCTGCTTTTCTTTTTCCTCCACTTCCAGGGTTTGAAGATCTTGCCAAAGCTTGAGAACTTGCTTTTCCTCTTCGTAGGGGGTGTGGTGTCACCCGATTCCAAAACATCTACCCCCATGCCGCCATCACCCGGGGTGTGATCCACCTCCTCGGCTGCAGGGGAGAGGAGGAAAAGAAGGAAGAATTAAAAAGAGGGAAAAAAGTAAAGAATTATCTCTGTGCTGCAGGTAACAGCTGCCACCTCCCACCAGCCCACCCCACACTGGGAAACAGCAGAGCACGTTCATGCAAAGAAAGGAGCACAACTCCATCCACGGCTCCGTGCAACCCTCACATCAGCTTAGAGAGACGTGACAGGGGCTTCCAGTGTTAACAGGGCAAAAGGAAACTGATAAGGGGCTTCTCGAGACAAGGATTACAGAATTCCAGAATCACTTAGGCTGGAAAAGACCTCCAGGATCAAGTCCAACCTGTGCCTGATGCCCACCTTGTCCCCCCAGCCCAGAGCACTGAGTGACACGGCCAGGCCTTCCTTGGACACCTCCAGGGATGGGGACTCCACCACCTCCCTGGGCAGCCCCTGCCAGTTCCTGACAACCCTTTCTGTAAAGAAATTCCTCCTGATGTCCAACCTGAGCCTCCCCTGGCACAGCCTGAGGCCGTTCCCTCTCCTCCTGTCCCTTGTTCCCTGGGAGCAGAGCCCGACCCTCCCTGGCTCCCCCCTCCTGTCAGGGGGTTGCAGAGCCAGAAGGTCCCCCCTGAGCCTCCTTTTCTCCAGGCTGAGCCCCCCCAGCTCCCTCAGCCACAGATTAGTTCAATTTTGCAGCATCCCAGCTTTGCCCACAAAACACAAACCCCTTTGGCTGGACACAAATCACGACACGAACACAAACACCTTCCAGCCCACCAAGCTGACACTCACAACTGTCTGCACACCCCAAGAATCACCAGACCCGTTCCAGCAGCTGGATGTGCTACAACTCAGCCTCTCGGATTTTTCCCCTCTATAAATAAGGGCAGCAAAGCTGGCCAAGAGCAACAACTCCACAGGAAAGGGACACAATACAGGCCCCCGCTCCACCTACTGCCCTGGAGTCCCTGGAGAACAACACAAGAAGGACACGGAGGTGGGAAGGGACACACACACAAAAAAGAAAAAGCCACAACACCCAACTCAAAGAAAACCACTTTTGAAGCAGAACCAGAGCACGAAAACACTAATCTGGGGACTGTCGATCCTGATGTTGCTGTTCTGGGGGTATTTGATGGAACATGAGGGAACACTTACAATCAGCACAATCCAGCACTGCCTGCAAAAAAATAAATCAGTGCACACAAGCTAAGTGAAGCCAGCTGGTGCCTGCTCATGGCAGGATTTACAGAGCCACAATCCCTCGCCTTCTAAAGGCAGGAACACGCGAGATCCATCGCAGAGCTCCGTGGAAAAAATCCTATGGAAAAAAAGAGACGTCCCCCAGCCCTGCCCGACACCACACACGGCAGGCTGGGGTGTCCTGGTACAAACTGCACCCCTGCATCTTGTTTTGGAGCCTCCAAGTCAGACGTTGTGGAGCTTGGGAGAACAACAGAGCTTTCAGTCAACTGCAGAGAAGCCTGTAGGACCTGCCTGCAGAACAGACAAAGCCCCGTAGGTAACGTGGAAAGTTCAGCCAAGAATCCCATCTCCTGAGGGCAAGAGACTGGGAAAGGAATTTTAGGGGAAAGCCATTTTGCACATAGGACAAAGAGCTAGTAATGTATCTGCTGTATCCTACAAGTATCCACTGAGGATCTGGGCCCAGATGTGAGAAAGCAGATTCCTGTCAGCACTGGGGTGAGCACGTTCAGGGCAGGGAAAAAATAACAAACAGGAGAAAAATGAGTTGTTTGATGGGAGTTCTACCCGCAACCCTGCAGCGCTTCCCAGCAGGAGATCTCAGATCCCAGGAAGGGTCAAGCACAGGGAGCCACAGCCATGGGCTCATGAGGAGCCTGGGGACAGGCTGCAACACAGACAGACCCCAATATTCCAGTCTGAGCACACATGAAATGGAAAAATCACTGAAAAATAGGGAAGAGAAGAACAGCCGAGGGAAACCAGAGAGTATTTCAGCAGGAGGATCTCGATCATGTGAGAAGTGATGGAGGAAGGAAAGCCAGCCCAGCATTCTGGGCTGTGGAGAGGCTGGAGGGGCATGGAAGTGCCGTGGAAGTGCCACTGTGCTAACCAGCCTGACAAACCCTTTCCAAAGCTAACTATGGCCATTCCAGACTCTACCCAAAATTTCTGACCCTGCCAGCTCTGTACAGGTCTCTCCTCTCACTCACAGAACTCCAGATTTCACACGTGGGGGTTGATGGATTTTGTGTTGGGTTGTTGGTTGTATTTTTGTCTAAATCAGCCCCATAACAGAAAGTCCCTCACTCTGAACTGGTCAGAAGCTGGTGCCAGCCAACATTTATTTGAAAAAGCAAGATAAATTCAGCATCTGAGCTGCTTTTAAACAATAAAAAAACCCCAACCCTGGCTTCGTAACAGGAGAGAAATTGGGTGGAAAATAACACACACAATGTCAGCAACGATCTGTGATTTTTCTGCAGGGACAGAGGGAGGGTGGGTAGTTGGAAATGGGGGCAAAAAAAAAAAAAAAAAAAAAAAAAAAAAAAGAAAAAAAGGCATTTCCAGCTCCCAGAAACCCCAGAGGAATTGTCTGGATGTTTGGAGGCACTTTCTTCAGAGACCAGAGCATTAGCCCTGGAGTTGTACATGTAATTTTAACGAACAGTATTCACTGTGTTCAACGGAGCGTTCCCAAACTTCACCAGGCAGGCACGAGCGCTTGCCAGGCACAGGCTGGGGGGGCTGAACGTGGATCCCAAGTGCCATCAGAGGCACTTCCCTCACCTTTCCAAGCAGAACAATGCTGAAGGCAGTCAAACCACGCTCCCTTCACATCCATCCCCTCCCTGCTCTGAGGAATGTCACTTCTGTGCCGCTGCCACCCAAGGTGTCAGAGTACTGCACTAAGCAAAGGAAGTTATTAAAAGTAAACTCAGCCCTCGGGTCCAGGGATTAATGAAGAGCCCTCAGCAGGCTGGGATGTCTCCATTTCCAATTAGAGGGAGAACAAGCAGCATTCCCCCACCACGGTCCCCTCGGAGCAGCCGGGGAGGAGCAGGGACATGAAAGGATGAGCCGAAACTGCGGGAGACACGCGATACCCCCCGAGCGGGAGCAGCTCGGAGCAGGGAGGGTGGGGAGAGCCCACATGCGATTTTTACTCCAGGCAGAACCTCTTCCAGCAGCTCCTGCAGGCCCAGGTCTGGCTGTCAAAGCAAATACCATCCCGGGGTGGAGTTTCACTGCCAGAATTGCAACCACGCAGGTGAACACGGGAGGTTTCACAACGACCTTCGCATCGATCACTCGGTTCTTTCCTCTGCCTCGCTGCTCCCTCGGCCGTGTTACAACTGCTCCGAGGCTCCTGCCGTGCTGGACAACACGAAAACACTCGAGTTTGCTGGTTTGTAATTGGTTTGTTGGTTTGTCTAACAACAGCCAGGCAAGAGGGGGAGACAGGCACACCACGTACCCCTTCGGAGCATTAAACCGCCCAAATCATTTCCCAAACCATCCTTTTGCTCTGTGTAGAATAAAACTCGACACGTTACTAAACATCCCGGGATGCCAGGGAAGCGATTCCCTCCTCAATCCCCGCTGGGATTCCTTTTGTCCAGTTGTTCTCCTGACAGGAGAGCCTGTCCTGCCCTTCCCCGGCACTCTTCCTTTTTCCCATCCCTAATTACACAGGGACATAGACATTTAAAGCCGTCTGTTGTGAAGCAATTGTGACACTCAGTGCTAATGAGCGGGTGGGTCGGCAGCTGTAGGTGAGATTTACTGATCTGTATTCAAATAACCTCATTGTTCACGTTAGACAGTGCTCACATCCCCTCCAAAAAGGGCCTTCCCTTCCATTCACCGCCTGTTTCCAGCTCCAACCTCCAGGGAATGGTGCGGAGAGGACGTTTCTTGGCTGTGAAGGCAGAGAATCCACCTTGCTGAGGCTGTGCCTCCTCCTGCTCTGCTCCACAAGGTACAGGAGGGTCCTTAAGCTGCTTTGCAATGCAAGGGGGAAACTCCTCCTTATCCGAGTCATGCCCTGGGAACCCGGGAAGGAACCACAGTGCAGTGCCTGGGGAAAGAAACGGGGCCAAAAAAGGGGAACAGGACTCTGAGGGAAGGGTGGGAAGCATCAGGATGCCCTCGCCCAACCCAGCCCCTTCTCAGCACCAACGCTGTGCCCAAGAGACCAGCCTCACCCTCACTGTAGTGCCAGGCTGGAAAACCTGCTTTAAATACGTGGAAGAGGTTAAATGAGGTCACACAGGCCTGGGTGAAGCCAGAGTGTCCTCATTAGAAGGTCAAGAGCTTCCCAACTAGCAGGTCCCTAAGGTACCCCCATGCCAAAGCACGACCTTGTTTAACCTTTCTGGAAGTAGTAGCAGCACACACTTTGGAAAAGCAACCCTGGAGCAGGAAGAGCACCACAGAGCCCACCCTGACACCAGCATGATGTGCTTAATGTTCCAGCAGAGCCCTGGCTGAGGAAAAATCCAGAATAAAATATCACTGCAAATTCAACACGTTGCTCCAGGCTCCTGGGGGGCACGTCCTGGAGCACTCAGATCCCAGGACCCAGCTGGTCCAGGGATGGAGCAATTCCCCAGCTGCCTCCTGCCATTTCAGATCCACCCTCCCAAACACTTACACTGTCCTGATCCCCTTCCATCCAAACAAGCAGGTGAATTTGAGCTGTTTAAACAGCACATTTGTGTTAACCCAAAATGTTTAGACTGAAATAATCCTGGGAAACGTCACAAAGTTGGCACAGCCTGGACACACAAGAAGGCAGGAAGCACCAGCAGTGCCAAGCAGCTCGGGAGGCAATTCCCCATGGGTTTGCTTGGCCAGCTGGTCCTTCCAGCCCTTCCCTCCTGACACATTTACGCTTAAATCTTGCTGTTAAATTCCAGGTGGAGAAAAGCTCTTCTCCTTGTGGTGTTGAGCTACCCCAGTCGAGTTGTTTTGTTTCCCAGAGAAACCATTTCAAGTGGAAGGAGCTGGAAACCCACAGTTGGCCTCTCACGCTGCCTGTGGTGATGTGTCACCTGTTCCCAAAGCTCCTGGCAGGCTTGGGGCTGCCATTCCCATTAAAGAAGGCGAAGCTTTCACTTCCACCACTTGCTCTCAGTGGGTCAAACCGGCAGAGCCAGGATCCCTGGGATCAATTAGAGACACCACACGTGGTCACACACACAGGACACCACGCCAGGCAGCTCCCAGCGGGATCACCCACCCATAAATGTCATGGCTTAATGGTCACGCCACAGTCCAGGGAGGAAAAGCCACCACATGAGCAAAGAATTAATCCCCATCTTCAGGGATGCTTTGCTCTACAAAACATTTTGTAGAGCAAAGTGCTGCCAGCCTGGAAAAAGGCACAGCAGGGACTTCAGGGACCAAGAGGAATAACCAGAAAGCATTCATTTCATTAAGGATCATCCCTCATGTGGAAAACACCTGCAACAGTTATATGAAATATAACTGAATATATATGAAATGCACCTCTGATGCACAGTGTTAGAGAATTAAACCCAACCTGGATCTAGTGCAGAATTAGTCCTGGTGAGTTTTAAGCTGTTTTAACTCAGGCCACACACCCTCAAAAGCCAGCCTGGCTACGGAGAAGTTTTGTTTTGTTTTTAACACCATTACTTAAGCGAAAACTCCCTTCAAGATCTGAGTTACAGACCCCAAAAAAGCAAGGCTAAAGGCTGTGAGTAAATCAAAGAATTGCATCCCAGACGATGACAATTCATATTCTATTGGTACATGCCTGGGAGGGAAAATACTGATTTCCAGTGTTCATGAGGAACATGGTACTATCCTTTAAGGATGAAAGATCTGTGAGCCCCAGGACAGGGCTGCAGAACAGAGCTGTTAGGAGAAGACTGAGAACGAGCTGCTTCTCTCCCCAAAAGATCTCTGCAGACATCCAAGTCTAACTCCAAAAGAAGATGGGTCTCACCCTGCCTGCACTACAACAGGCTCTTCGCCCCACTCCTTTTCCGAGATGTAAGAGCTGGTGAATTCCAACTCCATTAAGAGACATCCTCAGAAAGGAAATGAGAAAACATCTGTGTTTTCCTGTGTAGCCAGACTTGCACAGTGTGTAAGTCATGAGCCTGGGCCAGACTCCTTCCACCTGCAAGACACAGTTCATCCAGAACCTGATCCACCTCTTCTCACAGGAGTTACTGCAGGATTTCCATAAATCCCAGGAGTTTCTGCTCACAGGGAGCTCACTGGGCATCTCTGTCTTCGGGCAAACGAGGCACTTCAGTGCCATGGAAGCATCTCTGCTTAATCACCTTTATTTCCCTCAGGAACACGACTCTGCTTAATCACCCCTGTTTCCCCAAGGAACACACCTCCCTGGAGTTCTGCTATCACCCCAGCCCAGGAGGTGCATCAGGAAGCTTTGCTGGGAATGTGGCTGCTCCTTACACACCTCGGGCACCTGGAATACCTCAGGACCTACAGCAGGACCATCCCCTGAGCCATAAACCCTCCTGTGCCAACACAGTGTGGATGCACAGCCTGGAGAACAGCCCAGCTCCCTCCTTTCCCCCTCTGTTGTGTCCAGCAGAGCAGCTGAGAATCCCAAAAGCTTCCAAGCAAACAGTTACAACTCAAAAAGCAAACAAAGGCTCTTTTGAAGGAGATGCTGTTAAAGTATCCAAAAAGCACTTGGGGTAAATGTTTCTAAGCTTCCTATAACAGCTTTAAAAACTTGATGTGCATTTCCTGAATGGTCCAGGGAAGACGTGAATCCTGACCTTAAAGCAATAAAAGGCTGTGGTCACAAAACAGCCCCAAACAGTCCCAGCCCTCAGCTTCCCTGTGTTTTGTACTTATCTAATCACCATAATCTTCAGAGGACTCTTTTTAACAGCATCCTGCCACAGTTAATGCAAGAACCACGTCCTCACGTTCACCATTTAATCAGTAGGAACTGTGGGAGCTGTGCCACGAAAAAAAAGACTTCAGAGAGCAAATGACCAGTTGAGAAAACACCAGGTCTGCTGGCAAAGCACAGTCATTACCCCAAGAGCCCACTCCCCTGGAAATTACCACTGTTACTGGTGCTTGATGAGAGAAAAGCCCAAGACTGGCCAGGCTGGCTTCTAACTGAATAAATCCAAGGAGAAGATGCTGTTAATCTGCACTGACAGTACAGTGAAGACAACTGAAGTTTTACTTCTCCCTTCCACTCTGTCTCTCTATCACTTTATTTTTAGCAGCTCTTGAACAAGACTGTTGGGGAGAAGAGAGTCACTGGTTTCATCTGAGCCCTGAAAATACCAGGTAGGTTCAAAGTTATAGAAGTTAAAAAGAATGAAGAAATATAATGTCTATCTGGGGGAGCTTTGTGCCAATGCTGAGTGTTTCTCTAAAAAAAATCAGATTATCCCACATTACAGATGTGAGAGTGAACGACTCAGCCCAGCCAGGTGACAGCAAGTGGGGATGAGAGAAATGGGAACAGCAGGATGGGAAGGTCTCCTCACTGCCAGTGCCGGGAACAGCACCCACGACAGCCCTGGAATAACACTGTGTCCGGGAAGTGGAGCTGCTTCCAGGGCTTAACACACTTGTGTTTGCTCCAGGCTGTCTGTTACCGAGATACCTCACAGTGCAGAGGGAAAACAAGCAGGGAGATGGTTGCCAAGCCCTTCTCCCCCAAAAAGCTGCTACAGCTGCCCCCAAAACTGGGTGACATCACGCCCAAGGAGGCAACTCCGGGTGCCTTTGGTCCGGGATCACTATCAGGGCTGGCTCCTGCCCCACACAGGTGAATTTTACTGCTGTCCAAGTGCTTTGCAAAGGTGGTATCCCTAAATCCATGCCAGGCAGAGGCTGTCCCTAAAAACAGCGTCCCAGAGTCTGCCTGAGGATCAGGGGAACATGTTGCATGTGCCACGAGCAGGAGGAAGGCAGGAAACGGAGTTATTTCTCTCTGGTTTCTCTCCCCAGCCGGGCACAGGTTACACAAGCCCCGCATTCCACTGCTCCCAACTCCTCCGTTTCACCTGCGCTCCTGCCCCGCCGCAGCCCCGAATTCCCTCCATTACTCACCGGGAGCAGCTGGATTGACCGGTCTGGAGAAGTGCGGCTGCCCCATGGGATCCTGTCCTGAGCAGCTCCCGGGGAAGAGGCGGGAGGGGAGAAAGAGAGAGCGAGAGAGGAAAACTCTACCCTGGGAGCGCTTCAATCCTTTAAAACGATAAATCCACGCCGTGGGCTGGGAAGGAGCCCGGCGAGCCAGGCGGCTCCCGGCGCTCAGGCCACGGCTCCGGTGTCCGACGGTCCGGCACGGCTCCGGCTCTCCCCGGACCCCATGGCCGGGCACTCCAGGCTCATAAATAGGTGTCCGTGCCAGCTCCCTTCACGCAGGAATGCCTGTCATTCCAGAGCCGAGCTGGCTAGGGCCGAAGCTCAGGAAGGGGAGGAGACAGCCAGCCACGCTCCAGCCACTTAGCTGCATAATCCAAATTATCAACACCCCTCGCTCGAGTTTAGCGAGGAGAGAGAAAAGCTGGGAGCAAGGAGAGCGGGGTGTTTTCCTCGAGGAGGATCCAACAACCAAGGGGTTTCGCCTCTCAAAATGGGATCAAAGAGGGAACGCCCCACCTGAGCCCTCTAAACACAAAGCAAGGCACTCAGGGATGACACAGCCCGTGCTCTAAGTGCTGTGGGAGCTGCACTATCCCAGGGCAAAGGGAACTTTAAAGTGCCTGAGCTGATATGCATCTTGCCAGATGGATAGTAAAAGTACAATTTCATAGCAATTCCCCTCTCCAACTAAAGTTACCAGGAAGCAGGCAGCCCGTGTCTTCTTGTTTAATTTAAATTTAACAAAGGGAAATTTAAATTTAACAAGGAAAGTAAGAGTTTGTTACTTTAACCATCAAGCTGTGACACACGGAATAGAAAACAAACATCCCCCTCAGCATTTACATCACAATAACAAAGATCTCCAGAGTTTAAATGTGTCCACTTGAAACCTTTAATTTGTCACCGAAATTTGGGTTAGGACTTCTGTGAATTTACAACTCATTTCCCTGTACAGCCCACTGTGGAGGAGTGGGAAAACCTTTAAACATCCAGAAGCTTAATCTTAACTCGGGGGGGGGAGGGGGGGAAGGAAAAGCAGTTTTCAAAAATATACAGGAATTTGCTGCAGCATAAAAGGGATTAAAACCAGGAATCTGACCCCGTGTGACACATCCAGGTTGGCTCCTTCCCACTGTAGGAAAAGGCAGGTTTAACCACACCAGGATTTGCTGCTGCCCTTGGTGTCCCTGTCCTTGTTGGGGCAGCAGGAGCAGGACTTCAATATCAACCCAGTGAGCAATCCCAATAGGAAAACCTTCTATTCTGGGAAACAACAAGATCCAAGATGCTGATTTGGGCTGGTGCAGGTGAGAACAGTCGATGCTGCTCATTGCCCAGAGCAAACACCACGGGATCGCCATTCCAGCCCCATGGACGGGGGGAGGCAGCGCTGCAGGAACACCCCAGAACAGGTCAAGAGGTCGCTCTGAAATCCAGTAACACCTCACCTGAGCCACAAACACACCTGGGAGACCTGGTGCTCTTGGCTCCCCCACTAACACACTAAATATCTCAACAGGCAGCTTGCAAATCCCCTCCCCTTCCAAAGCAGAGCGGCAAAAACGCGGGAGGAAGGAGGACACCTGTGCACGTTCTCCACCTGCATCCTGCTTGTCCTCGATCCCTGAGGACATCCCCCATCCCATGGACAGCAGGAGCAGGAGGGGAGCAGGGGATCAGCAGACCCACGGAGGCGGATAGCAAATAGCACTGTCCTCCCTCCCACAGGGAACACGGACATTCCTGGAAGTGTTGCTCCTCTCCACCTCCCACCACGGACATCTCCGTGCTGCGGTTCTGTCTGCTCAGGCCACAGCCACCCTCCCAAGCACTTTTGATCTCCATTGTGAGCATTCCCAGGAATGCTCCACCTCACTGAAGACCTTTTTGCTTTGAGACAAAGAAAAGGCCATTTAAAAGCCATTTAAATTCGCTGCCATCTGGCAGAGAGACCCACAAAGGTCAGAGATAGAGGCAGGAAGATTTCTCCAGGTCTGTAAATCAGCTGCTCCAGTTTGGAAGGAGGTCTGGAAAAACATCCCTGCAGCTGGGAATGCTACAGAACGCTGCATCTAGACCTGTTTGGCTTCCAAGGAATTAAAGCCATTGCATTTTATAAGGCATTTGCTTTGAGTTCAGAGGGCACAAAGCTCTGCTGCAGAACAGAGGACAGGTAGGCTGTTAAAGCACAGAAGCATAATCATATCCCTGACCCTTTACTTCTACATTAGTAAAATATGAAACATTAGCTTAAATTTCAATAAAAGATTTATTTAAATGCATTAAAGTCACAGTGGCTGCAGTCCAAGGGATGCACGACAGTTACTCAAGGCTCTGGTTCCACACAGGCACTCACCAGGCTGTAAAATAAAGTCCTTTCCTATTTCTCTATCCTTCATCAGGTCTTAAAGACAATCACAAAGAGAATAACAGGATTATTTGGCAAAGGTTGTACCAGCAGTATTAATATTTCCTTCTCAAACTCAGGGCTGTGGTGCTCAATGAAGAGAGAGATACAAATCTGCATTTCAAATCGCATTTAGCTTGGACTTCCAGCATCCCTCAGGAGTATCAGCCACAACTCTCTCCTCTTTGGGGGAGAAAGAACAAAACCCCACCAGAAGAGAGCTGATCAAGTGCACAAAACAGCAGAAATCCAAAAGTGTCACCAGCATCATTATTTTCTGGGTGGACTCCTGGCCAGAAAAACCTGCCAGTCCATCCTTCAGCTCCACCTCTGGAAGGAGAGGTGCAAACTCTGCCCCAGCAAACACACCACCACCGAAAAATGTTCCTGCCTCAACTGTAGCCCGAGGACAGAGGGTGAGAGCAGCTCTGCTCCCAAGGAACCCTCTGCCTCCAGAGTGCTTTGTTTCACTGCTGGGGGAAAATACGGGACAAAGCAACCTGCCCTTGTCCAACTGGACATCTGGGATAAAGGAAAACCTACATTTCAAGCAAGGAAGAGCAATAAATGTCCAAAATTCCCATAATAATGAGAAGGGCCATCTGATTTGGCTGAACAGCAACCAGAAGAAACCAGAGCAAGTCTTTTGCTCCTCAGGGACAGGTGAAGACCTTTATAAGAGGAAAAGCTTAGAGCAGCAAAGAGCTTTCTAAAGGAAAGCAAAAAGGGAAACAGCTTTTCCCTTCAGCATTTTATTCTAAAATATAATAAGCAAAAAAACCCTAATTGCATGAAAAATTTATGGGATTTCAGGAGAGTCAGATGGCTAAAACAAAACAGGATGGGCAATAAACACCCAAAACTTGGGGTACATCTGAAGTTTCATTTCCTCTCCTTCCAGCCCAGCATCCCATTAAACCCCTGGCATTCCCATGCTAATAATCTGTTTATATACACTGCAAAAGGAACTCTCCTAGGTTGTTTCACTTCAAAAATCTAATGAAGCCCATAATGAGCCCAATATTAGCTCCTCTAATGAAGCTGGTGTTGCTGCCATTTGGGTTCACCCCGACGTGAAACGCCGCATTCACCCGCGGTGACTCAGCCCTCGGTGTTCCATGAGTCAGCCACGGGAACATTCAAAAGCACTCCAGCATTATCCCACCCCTGCACACGGGTATTTAAAACCAGGGGTGCTGGGGCATTTTCCTTCAGAGCCCCATCACCAGAGGCAGCAGGAGCTACGGAGTGTTTGAGGCTCTTTCCTTGCACCCGACTGGAATCCTCACGCAGGGACCACCTCACCAGGAGGGAGGACCCCAGGGCCCTGCTCCTGCAGGGGAATGTCCTACAGAAATGCATTTCAGGGGATCCCAGAATGGTTTGGGTTGGAAGGGACATTTAAGCTCATCTTGTTCCACTCCCCTGCCACGGGCAGGGACACCTCCCACTGTCCCAGGTTGCTCCAAGCCTCATCCAACCTGGCCTTGGACACTTGCAGGGGTGGGGCACCCACAGCTTCTCTGTGAAACCCATTCTATCCCCTCACTGCTCTCAAAGGCAGGAATTTCTTCCCAGAATCCCATCTAACCCTGCCCTCTGTCAGCCTGAAGCCATTCCCCCTTGTCCTGTCCCTTGTCAATAGTCTCTCTCCATCTTTCCTGTAGCTCCCTTCAGGCACTGAAAGGCCATAATTAGGTCACCCCAGAGCCTTCTCTTCTCCAGGCTGAACAATCCCAGTTCTCTCAGTGTTTCCTCGTAGCAGAGGTGTTCCATCCCTCTGATCAGCTTGGTTTCACCACAATTTTTGTATTCAGCTTTGGCAGAACAAAGATACAAATGAAAAAACAAGAACTATTATATCTACGTGTACCAGCACCAGGTGGCTGCAGCAACGACCATCTCTGGGCTGTGCTCTGACACTAAAACAGAGCAGGGGGAATCATTAACGTGCTCCCCTCTGAAAGGGCACAAACCAACACAACGTGACGCTCTTCCTTTCTCCTCACATGGAATGAAAAGCCGGCGTGGAAGTGGAAAATGGGTTATTTATAAGGCAGCTGGCACGGCATTGTTCAGGCCCTGCAGACTCCGGTGGAAAGGGCGCTGGTTTGGATGAGACAGAAATGTGAGGTAACCGCTCCTACAGCACATGATTTCCTCCACGCTTCCTGTGACATTTCCAAGAGGGAAACTCCTATTTCCCAGAGTATTCCAGTCCCCTTGTCCCCACCAGTTCGTCAGCACGGTGCTCCATCCCAGACAGCAAAGGGCAGCGGATCCGGGATGCCAGGAACCACCACCCTGGTAGGGAAGGTGAGCATCTGTGCCCCACAGCAGCCCAGATGTTGGCTGGGATGGAGCACAGCTGGAGGAAGAGCACTCCTCTCCAAGGAGCTGGCTGACAGCACTTCCAGCCCCCCCTCTGGGAAGGTGAGGCCGTGCTCCTGGAAAGCCCCGTGGTCACAGATCACAGCAAGTGGCTGGAACACAAGGAATTGCTTCATTGTCACAAGGAATGGGCTAAAAAAATGATGAATTAAACTGGTCTTTGGGCCCAGAGGAGCTTAAGGCCAAAATACCCCCCAGCCTTGTTTTCCAGTGGAAGTACAGCTTCCAATGGAAGCAGATTTCAGCCAGTACTGGAAATGTTGATGCCTCCCCACCACTCACTGCCATTACAACACAGGCCACGTATTTTCTTGTTTACTAGGGAGGGAATGCTAAGGAATGCAATCCTGACAAAATTAAAGATTCAGTCACATCTTGGCTAACTCCATCACCACGGTGATTCATGGCTTTGCCATCTCCAGGCAAGGGAACCTCCAAAGCTGACAAACGACTTTTTGGAGCACCTTGAAGCAGCATTAACGAGAAACTCTGGTCAGAAGCCAAAGGAAGCACAGATACAGGAGACATTCCAGGAAAGCATCAGCGTATTCCCAACAGCGAAGCACTCGGAGGCAGGATACCCATCTGCCACTTCCAGCTATATTATTAGGAGCACATTAAGCAAAAACACGGAGGAGAAAAATTACATTAATTATTGCACTGTTTAGAGAAGAAACAGGAATGGCATTTTAGCTCAGCTCTGGTTTAACCCTCTCCTGCAGGAAAAACTCAGAGCAGAACCTACAAACGGACATCACCTGAGGCTTCCCACTGCGGAGATGAAGATGCGACCAAACTAAGAGAGCTTTGCACAAATTCAAAATATATTCCCCTCCTTCCAAAGCGCTGCCCAGCACTTGCTTTTAGGGCTGGCCCAGCACAGCACACAGAGCTCTTCCCAAGTGAGCAGCCACCACAAACTGCCTTCCAGGACACACCTAACTCACCAGATTTTACAGCCTTGTGCAGGCATTACCCAAAATAATCGAGTCTTTCAGCAGAGGTGAGTCCATCTATGCCACCTATAAAACCAATGGGACAAACTCTGTTAAGCCCAGCAATGGAGACTGAAAGTTAACAGCAAGAATTATTAGTAAATGTTAAACCTCTAAAATCAGATTAAATTAAAATTAAC
Organism: Pipra filicauda; assembly: GCF_003945595.2. NCBI lineage: Eukaryota > Metazoa > Chordata > Aves > Passeriformes > Pipridae > Pipra > Pipra filicauda. Next base: position 110,190 of record NW_024104331.1, read on the forward strand.
CCTGAGGGGTAGCACTGTAACTCTATAAGTTAGTCTGCAATGTGTAGGTCACGGTCCACAGGTTCTGATCCATTAAAACACTCATCCCAAATTTCTCTTCCTACCCCTAATCCTTCAAGAAATAAGCTGCAAGCTTCTCTGCCTACACACTAACCGAAAAGAAAGGCAGCAAGATTTCTCTGTAAAAGCCATTTCCTCTTTTTCACATTTCACAAGAATCTCAGCGAGTGCATTTGCCCTTCGTACCCAGAGCTGAAACTGCAGCAAAACATCCCTGCTCTGCTGTGCCGCCCCGACGGACTCGCAGCAGCCACACCACACCAATAATTCAAATCACCCTTCAACACCTACAGCTCTCCAGTCTGAACTACATTTTTTCCAAATTACTGCACAAGCCAGGCAGTGCCAGGGCATCCCACCACCCCTCACTCGCTTGGCTCTGCCCAGGGAGACCAACAAAAGCGCCTTGGTTTAGTTTTTGGGGAACACCCAACTTCCCCACCGCACCTGCTCTGCTTTAATTATTGACCAGACCAGAAGCTCCTGATTAAAATGCAAGGCAAGTCTGGCACACAACCTCAGCTTCTGATCATCTCCAGCAGATACAGCTGGAAGAGAAACACAAATTCCTCGCCACAGTTCAGGAATTAAAAGAAACTGCGGATCAATTTGGGTCGAGGCACTTTAATTCGGCAAGGAAAGTACTTTTTGCAACTGAAAACTCGCATAAAATCTGAAATTTTAAACCACAGCTTCAGGTTCACACACAGAGAGGAGGTTTAAAAGCTTCCTTTCAAACGTACTGTGTTTTTACAAGCCACTTCTGCCAGAGTAAATCTAACAGGTAATTACAGGTCTGACCTCCTTCTATTGCACAAATATGCCTTTGGAAACAATGTGGATAAATATTTGCCCAATACAAGAAGACGACTCCAAGAGGAACCATTCCAGTTTATCAACTTTGTGATTCATGTTGATACAGGCTTTATTCTCTATTTCAGGAACAAGATAACACTTAGGAAGTGCATCTGGCCAAGTGATGTTTCATAGATCTACTGTGGGCCACCCTAAACAGTGGCAGGGCCAGACCACGGGTCACACCCAGACAAGAACCATCAGCAAGACAGTGAGTGAGTGAACCTCAACCTCAACTCCTCAAATATTGACTCTTGCTCAACCACTGAGGTGTCTCTGAGCAGCAGCGAGGCTCAAAACTGAAACAGGAGTAAAAGACTGCTGGTAACGTGATTAAAGGGGTTGTGTTGTGAAACGAGAGGCCTTGGGAAAACAAGACGGTGGCACCAAGAGAACAGGGCACAAAAATCAGATGTCACGACTGTGTCCCAGGCCATACAGAGCCCAGGTCCCCCAAACCAAGTGCTGTTTACACATCACTCTGACTCACAAGTGCAGAGACAATGCCATGGGAATTGTTTACGGTGTCAAGGTCGTTTCATATAATTAAAGGAAATGTCAAGAGATGAGATAACACCAACAGCTCCGAAGGTACAGCTGATCTAACCTTGGAGGAAGCTGTTTCTCCCTGAGCTGCTCCCCCCCCTTGCACACACGACCCTTCACACATTCCCAGATTCCTCATTTCACATGATTTCACCTCATTCCCTTCCTCCTGCATCTGTAGAGCACCAGCAGTGACCAAACCAAAACAACAGCCAAAAAAAGGTTGAGAGACTCAAATAACGCTTCCCTCTCCTCCCACTTGGCAGGGCTGGGCATGGGGCTGCACAGTCGGGAGGAAATGGGGTTAAATTCACAGAATCACAGAATATTTAGGGTTGGAAGGGCCCTCTGGAGATCATTCAGTCCAATCCCCTGCCAAGGCAGGGTCACCCAGAGCAGGTGACACAGGGACATGCCCAGGTGGGTTTGGAATGTCTGCAGAGAGGGAGACTCCAAGCCCTCCCTGGGCAGCTGTTCCAGAGCTCTGACACCCTCCATGGAAGGAAGTTCTTCCTCCTGTTGAGGTGGAACTTGTTGTGTTTTAGTTTATGGCCACTGCTCCTTGTCCTGTTGCTGGGCACCTCTGAACAGAGCCTGGCACCATCCTGACACCCCTTGGAAATACGTCATAGAATGTTTAGGGGTTGGAATGGACCTTAAAGATCATCTCTAGTCCAACCCTTTTATACCTCCCTCTACACCTGGTTGCTCATTGATGAGAACCCCTCTGTCTTCTCCTCTCCAGATTAACCAGGCCCAGCTCCCACAGTCTCTCCTCATCATCTTTGTGGCCTCTGCTGGATCTTCTCCAGTAGCTCCCCTTGTCTTTGTTACACTGCAGAGACCAGAACTGAACACAATAAATTAAACCAGACCTATTTCTGAACCACAGACCATCAAGGACGGGCTTTGAAGCAGCAGCTCAATCCCCCTGTTGAACAGCCCTGAGCTTGGGGGGAGTGAGCTCCTCAAATATTTACTCACCCTCCCAGACAAATTCTGCAGCATAAGAGTTACAGCACACGACTATTTCAAGTATGTCAGCAAACAAGCTCCCAGCCAGCCTGCTGGGAGCTGCAGTCCCACCTTCACTTGGATGCAGAAACCCCCCAGGACAGCAGGGTAGACAGAGCAGGATTCACCCCACTCCTGCCCAGGGCAGCCTTTGGGAGCCTCACACCTGAATTAAACACCTTGAAACGGGGGCTGGGATCAAAGGATGATGTGATGGCACCCACAGAGCCCCACTCTGCACCCCATGGCTCCGTGAGGCTACAGCACATGCTTCTCAGCCCTCAAAGAGGGAACGCTGCTGATTAGGGAGAAAGATTTGACAGGAGAGTATCAGCACAAACTCCTCAAGATCTCCCTGCCTGAGATCTAGAACATACCAGACACCAAAACTCAAGTTCAGGGGTTTTCAGCTTGCAGGAAGAACAAGCAAGATCTACAAGAAGTTCAAAGGGAAGCCACTGAGAAGAACAGTGGGAAACACTTGGATGAATTTATTTATGAGGGCTCTGTGCCTCCTCTGTCAGACCACGTTCAAAGGTGCATGAAGGAAAGCTGAAATCCGTGGCTCCAGTAAGAGGATTCCTCAAGAGCAGTTACAGCAAGGCTACCCTGGAGCACAGATACGGGGCACGAGAATTAGGGTGTATAAACATAAATATCAAACCACTCCTCTGTGCAATTCAGGCTTGAAATCTGGAGTTGGCTCCTGTGCTGGATTCCCATCTCAAAAAGCTCACGGAAGGCACCAAATCCCTGGGTGTGAGAATTATCCCAGGGCTTCCCTCAAGCTCCCTGGAATTACAGGTTACAATGATGACATCTAAATCCATCACCTTATCAGCAGCAGGGCTGGCTGGCCCCTGGGCACCTAAACTGGGCTTAAAAATCCCAGGTGGCCCCTTGGCTACACCAGCCCCCATGTCCTCTCACTGCCTTCTTTAAGGCAGCCCAGACACAGAGTCATTAACAACCCCAAAGGCCATTTCTGCTGGAAATGAGCTCCTTGGAGCTTCCAAAACAATTCTCAGCTTCCTCAAGGGAGTAGGAAAAAAAAAAAAACAAAATAAAACCTCACCAAAAAATCTGTAGTTTTTTAATGAGATTAGTCTTTAAAACAAAAAGAATCAAAGCTTGGAAACTAAAAGCTGACTGACCATTTAATAATGGAACTTTCCCATTTGGAAATTTCCTATTTATGGAAATTTCTGGTTTGGCACAAAAACATCTGCTCATTTAGTGGGTGCTGTAGAAATCACTTCTATAGTGATGCTGAAAGCAAGAGGCCTGGTTTAGTGGTAATTGAGCAGAGGAAAAAAAAAATGTTTTCCACAACTCTGAAAAACCCAAACTCTAGTTCTCACTGGGGTGTGGGGCTTCACCTCTGCACCAGATGTGGTCGTCTTAAGTCCCTGTGTGTTTTGTCCTGCTGCAACCAGCTGTTGTAGCTTGGACCTGGCAGCGAGAAAGTCGCTGTTCCAGCTCATCCAAACCCTGCCTGGAAGTCAGGCCACTCAAACCTGGAGGCCTGTGCCCAACAGGAAAACAAACCCATCTGTAATGACCACCAGCCAGTGCCTGAACACACATTATGGCTCTTCTCTCTCCCCTCTACATGATCATTTTGGTTCCTGGGTTTTCCTGACACTGGTTAACTTGTAGTTATTCCCGACTGCTTAAAAACAAGCCCAAGATAATCCCTTCTAAACCCCCCACCAGCTACTTTTGTTTAGAACAGTCACCACAGGCTATCACGGATGCAAAATGGGACTTTCAAAACCAGAGCTGATTATTCCCTGCAAATAGGATGGCCCAGAACTGTGTCTCGGGCACAGGAACTCGCTCAACGGCAGATCCTTGATGCCAGGAAGGTGTGACGCAGGGAAGTCTCCTTTTAAACTTGTCCTTGTTCTTCAGTTCTTTTCCTAAACATTTATTTAGGGATGGGCTCAAGGGATCTTTGCAGTGCAGGAGTGAATGGCTTCAAGGAGGCAACAGGGTGTTCATTACCAAATTAATTGGCTAAAAAAGAGCTGGAAAACACTGCCCCAGACACCGCCTCCCAAAATTAACTCTAGGAAGCCTCACCAATACTTTATCCTGACCAGGAAAATGAGCAAAAGCCCTGGACAGATAGGGAGTGCCAAGGGTGCCACACTGACTCCTATAATCCCATTACAGAGTTATCCAGAGCATGCAGTTTGCTCAATATCTGAGAGATAACAGGATTAACTTCATGTTCAACATCATTTCAGCCTAATAATTGCAGAATCACTCCTAAGGCCGTAATGTCATTGATTCAACAGGGGATTCCCATCACCCCCCACGAGTCCCAGCCTTGAAAGCCCCTTCATTAGCGTCAGCATCTACAGTTAATTACTTGGGAGAGATTTTCCTTTCCTCCCCCAAAGATAAACTGTAACTTAACCCCTGCAACACCCAGTTCTTGGGCAGAACAAACTCCTGCCTTCCCTGCAGGAAGAGACAGTGTTTGCTTTCCTAATCACCACTAAAGTTTCCAAGATTTAATGTTAAGATCAAAGGGCTGGAGGTGGTGGTGGTGGTAGTGGGGCAGCTTTTTCATCTTTTTGGTTGAATTTCAACGAAAATCACGGCACAGGTTGGTTATAGCCCTCTCAAAGATCAAGGGTCAGGCTCAAATCTCAGCCCAACTGCCTTCCCGGGGAGAAGGTGTTGATGTGCCGGAGCCTCCAGGAGTGGTTTTCCTTGCCAAGCCATGACTCCCTGCTCACCTCACCTTGGAAACCTTGGAAACGAGTCCCTTGGTGCAGCCGGGCTGGGGAAGGAAAGGGAAAGCACACAAAGCAAACAGTACAGAGCTGCTTCCGAGCCCGCGGGGGAGCAGGGAACAGGAACCGGGATGTGACTTTCTACAGGATTCTTACATGGAGCACAGAGTGTTACTAAATTCCACCTTTTCAAGTGCAGAGGGAGGCTCTCGTGTGGATGTGCTACACCAATTAGGCCAGTCTTATTATGCTGGCACTAAGCCTGACATGGTGCTGAATCAGACCCCACTGCACTGCCCATGAAAGCCACAAAATCCCAGGATGTGCTGAGCTGGAAGGGACCCCAAGGATCATGGAGTCCAACCCTCAGCCCTGCACAGGCCCAGCCCCAAGAGTCACCCCCTGTGCCCCAGAGGATCAGCCAAACCCTCCTGCAGCTCTGGCAGCCTTGGGGCTGTGCCCACTGCCCTGGGGAGCCTGGGCAGTGCCCAACCAGCCTCTGGGGGAAGAACCTTTGCCTGAGATCCACCCTGAGCCTGCCCTGACACAGCTCCAGCCGTTCCCTCAGCTCCCAGTGTCCATGGCCACTGCTTGGCTGCACCTTCATGGTTTGTTTCTTCCCCCACACGCAAAAGAGGGAGGACCCCCAGGGCTCTGCTCTTGCACGGGAACATCCTACAGCAATGCATTTCATAGAATCCCAGAATGGTTTGGATTCAAAGTGACATTTAAAACCCATCCAGACGGTGGGACACGGGCAGGGACACCTTCCACAAGCCCCCTCCAACCTGGCCTTGGACACTCCCAGGGATGGGGCAGCCACAGCTTCTCTGGGCAGCCTGTTGCAGGGCCTCACAGCCCTCGCAGGGAGGGATTTCCCCTCAGTATCCCACCCGATCCCGGTGAGCGCCATCCCATTCCCGGCTCCCTTTGGCACCGACCCGCCTTCGGGCCGGTGCCGAGCGCCCCCTGGCGGCCCCGGCGCGGCCCCTCACGGGACAGACCCTCGGACGCCGAGAGCTTTTCCATCCGAAATGATTCCGCGATAAAGGAAATCCTACGTGTGGGTTACGCCAGTGCACAAAGCCTGAGCTTACACGGCCTTAAGACAGGCTCTAAGAGGCACCAGGACCCACTGCAGAGCCTAGATCGGCAAGGCTCGGCTCAGAACCCGCAGAACCTGAGCACGCCACGGGCTGAGCAGATCTGTGAGGGGAAATTTAGCAGCTGGTAGTTTTTCGTGTACAAGGGAATACAAATCTATCATAACCCAGACAGTGAACCCTTTAGAAATCTTAAAATCTCTGCTTAACAAAGCACGACAAACCCAGGCTGGGTTGAAGAACAGTGTTCTCCCTCCAAGCAAGTCACCAAGTTATCGCTGGTCCCATCACAGCTGGATGGGTCCAGCCTGGAAAAAAGCCACCTCTGGGTTCTGTTTCAGGAGACAAAAAAGACACCTTCAGCAATCAGAGCCAGGCTCCTTTCCAGGACAAATGGGCACCAAACAGATAAGGTGATGACGCTGGCAGTGACAAAAATTCAAGTGTTTGCACTGGGAGTGCAGCTCAGCACCAGCCCCAGGGCCTTGGGAGCAGCTTTGTCCCGCCAGCAGCTCAGCTAACACCATGTACAGCTCACAAAGGCAGCAAAGTAGTGAGAACATTCGGCATTTTGTTTTTAAAAGGCCAGGTTTGCCACTCAGTCAGGACACATTGCTGCTGTGTGTGAAGAAACAGTACTGACAAAAAAAAAAAAATCCCTTCATTTATACTAAATCTGTTTGCCTCTGGTTCCAAGCAGGCTCCTCTCCTACGCCCAAGCCCAATGAAATCAGCTGCTACAATCTCTGGACAGAAGTTACAGGCAACGTTCCAGGAGCAAGGTGAATTTAAGGTCCAACAAGTTGAAAATGAAAACTAGAAACTCTGGAAACCTGTGCCCCCCCTGCTCCATGTCCTACTTACTGAGCCACAGGAGCTCCACGCTCATTGTTTCACAGGGAGTTGCCCTGAATTACCCCAAGGATTGACTACCTCCTACAAGGTCTTATCTCTTCACACAAGGAACAAGATAGCTCAATTCAATCACGAAACACTTCAGCAAACACAACGGTTTCTCACTCAGCATCAGCCTTTGCTACTTGTCTTGCTCCAGCCTGGAGGCCAAAGCACCTCCATCCCAGCACATCCACAAAACCACAAAAACAGCAGAGTTAACCTCTGCCTTCCCCCAGGCAAGAGATATGGGTACAAACTACACAGCCATTCACCACAACAGCTCCAAAAGTCACTCCAAATGGGGTGTCACAGAATTACGAGGTCTCTGGCAGGTCAGCGAATAATCTCTGTAAAACATTTGGCTCGTAGCTCAGGAGGGAAAGGTAGTAGAAATTCAGACACCTCCTCAAGTTGTTCACGGGGGGATGGGGGGGGAAATTATTGGGTATAAAATGCCACACCAAGTAGATGGATGGCTGAGCTGAACCACTTGCAAATGCAGCAGGAAGAAAACCAGCACTGACATCCCATAGAGTGCCCCAAGCACCCTGACAGCACTCAGCACATTAATTACACAAAGAACTAGAGCAAATTTAAGAACAAAAGGCTGTCAGGATAACGTCCCAAAGTATTTTGCTGGCTTGTCAAGTGCACTCGACTTATTTACAACAATGCTTTCATGCAGGTTAGCACCTTGTGCTTCTGCACCTTGTTTAAAAGTCAAACAGTCTCTCCATCAGTTCCTCCCTTTAAATTTGCCTAAGGAACAGTAGGAATTTGCCTTTCTGCCTGCTTGCAAATTAGCACACATCAACTGTAATTAAAGGGCTGATCTCAGGCACTTTGGCCACTTTGGCTCTTGTGCTGTATCACATGGACACATAACATCCAGGATCTCAGAGGGAAGTCACAGCTTCTGTGTCTTCCTCAACGAAAAAGCTGTTCTTTTATTCTGGAATAATTTTATTCCAGTGCCTAAAGGGGTTCCAAGAGAGCTGGGGAAGGACTTTGGACAAGGGCCTGGAGGGACAGGACAAGGGGGAATGGCTTCCCACTGACAAAGGGGATATTGGGAAGAAATTCCTCCCTTTGAGAGTAGCGAGGGGTTAGAGTGGATTTCCCAGAGAAGCTGTGGCTGCCCCATCCCTGGAAGTGTCCAAGGCCAGGTTAGATGGGGTTTGGAGCAACCTGGGACAGTGGAAGGTGTCCCTGCCCATGGCAGGGGGTGGGACAAGATGGGCTTTAAGGCCCCTTCTAACCCAAACCATTCCAGGATTCTGTGGTTCCCATAATGGTTTTGAACCTGTGACCATCTGAAGGTATAGCTCTGATTTTTGGGGATAAAAATGGGAATTGGGTATCCAGCCAGGGATCCTGCTGGGAAAAAGCAGCAGAGCTGGTGGCATAAGAACTAAGCACTCCCATTTCCAGCCCTTTCCCCTACTCAGACTATATTTGGAGTCCGTGCCTCCAGAAGCAGCAGATTCATATCACACTGGTTTCCTTCTGAGGCACGTAGCCCAGGAGTCAGCTCAGATGCTAAAACAAATTACTTCTTTGTTTGCACAAAGGTGAAGGACTTGAAGAGTATTTCCTATTTTTAGTAGGAAAAGAATTGGGAAAAAAAGTAGCACAGCAGGAGATAAAGGGGATGAAAGTCAAAGGGGATGAAAGTCAGCCTGGTGTAAGGCAGTAACTGCAGAAGACTCTTAAAGCATCCATAAACTTAGTATTTCAAGTGCTTTTTTAAAAAAGCAGCTTTGGGTTGGAGCCTGTGTGTGCAAAGGCTACTTCACTGATTTCCCAAAATGCTTCACAGTTGTCCTACAGGGATTTAAACCTTTTAGGGACACTACTTAAAGGTTCCTATCCCAATACCTGCAGAGGAAGTGTGTAAGCACAGGCACAAACTGTCAACAGAGCACCAAAGTACAGCAGGTCAAAGGACCCAACAGCAAACACCTCCCATGAAAAGGCATCCCAGGCTCCCTCTGAGGCTGTTCATTAATGACTTCTCGTTATTGGGCAGGTGAAGTGCAGGTTTGCTCCCACATTAGGTGGATCCAACACGGCAGCAGAGCTTTCAAGGAACCACAGGCACACAAGGTGAGTCTCATCCTGCCAAGCACAAAGCTCCCGCTTCTTCAATATTTTGCTTTTAAAGATCTCACAGACTTACAGGCAGATGAAATACTAGATAGAACACAACCCCTTGACAAAGAGAAAGGTCCAGACTTAGCTCAGATCATGGTAAGGTGAGTGAGTGGTCTTGGGAGGGGGTCTGGGCAGCAGATGGAACAGCAGAAACAGGCTCCGAAAATAGAGTGTGATCCTTCACCCGCACCACAGGAAGGATTTGAAGAGGGGAAAGGTATCCCAGTGACATTTCCCTTCAAGAGACCCCTTGTGTAGGTGGGACCTTGAGGAAGCTGGGCCTGGCAGTGTGTGTATATTTAGATTTCATTTATTCCTCTCCCAAACCTCCATCCTCCCACCTGCCCCAGCTCTGCTGACTCCTCAGGGGCAGCACTGCAGAGACCTGACATAGGATCACAGAATCATCATGAAATTGTTTGGGTTGGAAGGGACCTTAAAGCTCATCCTGTCCCACCCCCTGCCATGGGCAGGGACACCTTCCACTAGCCCAGGTTGCTCCAAGCCCTGTCCAACCTGGCCTTGGACACTTCCAGGGATGGGACAGCCACAGCTTCTCTGGGCAACCTGTGCCAGGGCCTCCCCACCCTCACAGGGAAGAATTTCTTCCCAATATCCCATCTAAACCCACCCTCCTTCAGCTTAAGGCCATTGCTGTATGTGGTAACTTAACCTACAGTCACTTGCTAAGGGCCACATCCCAAGATTTGCCTGAATTTTCTGTATATTCTTCTCTACAGTTGAAAAACAACTCAGGGTAAGGTTGAGAGCACATTTTAAGCTGCACACCTGTTCTAAAAAGCCATGTATAGACAAGCTCTGAAACTTTGCTGCAGCTGCCTGCAGCCCTTGCTTCCACTCGTCCTCGGGGATGAGCATGAATTAAAAATCTGAAGACAACAGCAAATTTCATTTTTAATTAGCCAGGGCAGCCAGCCAAGGAGGGCTCCCCCACCCACCCATGGCTAGTGAAGCCTGACAGCTCCAAAGGATTTATGCTTCCCTGTGCATTCCCAGTGGCCATTCCAAGCACAGCAGCTCAAACAAGCGCCAGCCATGCAGCATTTGAGTGCAGTTAATATCCAACCAGGGAAGGACAGCAGTACATCCACAGCACCAGGCTTGGAGGGAACAAAGGGCACGGACTTCAGCTCAGCTCTGCCTTACCTCATCTCCGGGATCAAGAGTCCTGAGCTTAGCAGCACTTGGAGAATGAGAGTCCTTAAAAGCAAAGGAATTTTAAGGAAATTATAATAGAAGACCCATCTGCTTATTCTGCCTTTAATGTGGAGCTCTTGGCTCCCAGCACTTAAGGAGGCAACATGTAAAGCTTCTCAACCAGCTGTGTGGGGTGTCTGTGCATGCAAAGATCCAGTGCAGATACTCCATCCCAAACTGGCACAGCTCAAGTAGTTCAGAGGGAAAGGGGAGGTAACTCTACTTTAAGCTGGCAAAATGCAAACAGAACATGAGGCTTTTCACATCCCAGGGCACCAGCACTGCTCAAACCAGGAGTTAAAGCTTGCAGTAACCTCAGCAGGCTCCAGCCCTGTGTCCCAGTGATCTACCCCAAAAATGGGGTTCAGCTGCACGTAAAATGGGACACAAAGCTTTGTGATGTGAACACAGCTGGCTGCTGGCAGCCCCAGCACAGGCTGAGACCTGGGGAACAAGCAGAGCTCAGTGTTCATGGAATCACAGACTGGTTGGGGTTGGAAGGGGAGCTTGAAGATCATCCAGTTCCACCCCCTGCTATGGGCAGGGATACCTTCCACTAGACCAGGCTGCTCCAAGCCCATCCAACCCGGCCTTGATGTTGCTCAAAGCCACCTCAGTAATCCAGGCTGGAGAGATGGAAACTGGCCCTGCTCTGCCTGTGCTCTGTCCCAGGGTTGACAAGAGCTGCCACCTCCACAGTCACTGCTCCAGTCAGAGCTGCCAGTGCCACACTTCACCCTCCTCCTCCTCCTCCAGAAGTCATCACTTGGGATTAGTTTGCCACAAGCAAATCAGAAGGGAAAGCAACCACCACAGATTAAATGTTCACCTTACAGGCTGACAATTAGAGGGCACAGCAGCAGTTCTTGCCACCAGGACTATAAGCACAACATGTTTTTATGCAAGAACTCTCAGCTGGTCCAGCCAGGCCACTGGGCTCCACCAGGCCAGCTCTGTAAGAAGCCAAAAACTGGCCTTCATCTGCCCCACCAAGCAGCCTTGCCCTGCTGACAGGTACATCCATTCCCAGGGTTTTCAGGGTGGCATCACCTGACCACACAGAATAATCCAGAAATAATGTTTATGAGTTAGAAGTCACCAACTGCAGCACTGTGGTCCAGAAGATGGGAGGTCAATATGCTTCACAAACTGGTTTCCCATGGTGCAGGCAAGAGCTTTCATGCAAATCTCATGCCAATGGTAGGGAAAAAAATGGCCACTTAACTCAGGGTTTTTTTAGCCACTTTAGGCAAACAGATGGAAGAGCTATCTATTCAAGGCAATCTCTAAGCCAAAAATCTGTGAGTTTTAGTTACAGCCATATCCTTCCATCAGTTAAACCTACCAGGGATGAGTTTACTTGCCTCAGGGCAAGCAGCACACAGTGCCTAAAGCAAGAGCTTTAATGCCAAATTTTAATTAAAGAAATCCTGTATCTATTGCAAGACAGAACAGCCTAGAGAAATAAATACAGAAAAAGAACTCTGAGCAACCATGAGCTGATCCTCCTTTATGGCTTGTTCAAACCAGCTCATTGCTTTTGACTCTTCCCTGCTAAGAAAGGGGATGTTACTTGTTTTCAAGAGCTTGGCACAGCCAGCAGACTTGTATTCCAGGTTTCAGAGATGGGAAATTAAAAAAAAAAAAAAAAAAAAACTTCCAGATGTACAACAGAGCTTCAGATCAGATCTGGTCCACACCACAGTACTGATGCACCTGCCAAACTAGATAGTTTTCTAATCACCTTCTACACTTCAATTGAAGACACCGAGTTTAAAGTCATCAAGTCCTTTATGATGCTTAACCAAGGAACAAAGAACAGGTTCACAACCTGTGGTAAGACATCCAAGGGTACTCACCAGCGTTCTCTTCCATTCCTTTTGCACACTATCTTCCTGAGCAATTCCTGCAAAAACAAGAAGCAAAAAAAAAAAAAATCAACACACAAACTGCAACTCCAAGCGTGACCAAAGCTCAGATTATTAGTTTCATTTCTCTATCAGCTCTGCTCAGCCTACACAAAACCAGCATGGAGGGAACCTAAAGCAGAAATCCCGCCCCAAACCAGGAACAAGAGTGTGGCATCATCACCCCTCTTTGAAGACATCAGTAGCCTCTAATCAGACACACGCTGAGCTGGAAAGGAAAGAGAAGCGAAATTAAGGTGCCGTAATTACAAAGCAGCAAATATTTGTTCCCAGGGAAAACATTCCACATCTGCCTCTTCAGGAAGGGATGTGCCTGCTGTAAAAGGGAACAGCTATTGCTTATCTAGCAAAGGCAGCACAGCACATGCACAGGAAGTATTTCAGATGTCACAGCATCAAGGCACTTCTGAACATGGGGGGGGGGGGTGTGAACACAAAAAAGAGGAACCAGGATTTTAGCAGCAAAGCCAGCTTTTCTCTGGAGAAAGTTCTGAAAGGAGGTGCAAGAGGAACTAAGTTTTGGAAAATCAGGTATGTCTTGATTTTGACAGATGATGTAGCACAGTAAAACCAGGGAGGTTCTGTCCTGACAATCTTGCAGTTCAGACTAAGAACCCCAATCAGACACACCAGCAGGCACAGCGTGGGGTGACTGAGGAAGAACTACAAATTAAGGCTGTTTCCAGTGCTGAGGAGTGAAATCCAGACTTAAACCATAGCCTTCCACCTTCTCTCCCAGCAGCAAAGCACAGTTTGGTGGCTGTAACTGCACATCAGATCAGCTGGATCACCCTCATGTGACAACCTGCTGAGTGTGCAGCACGTGCTCAGCCTGCAGAGAGCACGGGAGCATCCCGGGGCTGCCGAGTCAGCAGAGACAGCCCCACCACCCCACCCCTGGGAGCTCTGCCCAGAGGGGCATTTCAACTCTGCTTTGCTCAGCTCTGTGGGCAGAAACACTTCCCTGGATGAGGCAGCCACGCTCCAGGGCACTGCTCCCTGCTGCAGCTCCAGTACCACCACAGGGATGTTCTTGGATGGGGTGAAACACCTCAACAGAGCCATTAAACCCTCAAAACAGTGCTGATGATCCCAGCTTTAAACAGGTCAGTGAAGAGAAGGACTTCTGGGCAGCTAGTCAGTCAGGAACATCAGCTGATCTTGATTTCAGAGGCAGACTGACACGAGTCACTTGAGCAACACCCTCAGAATCCCTACAGCTTAATCCATGAACACTGGGAAAATTCAAGTTAACTTTCACATGCATTTGGGATGTGGTTTGGTACATCCACGTGCTGCACCAAGGACACCATCTGCAAGAACTCAAACGAATGAGTCACAGAATCATCAGGGCTGGAAAAGCCCTCTGAGATCATCGAGTTCAACCACTACCCCAGAACAGCCAAGGCCACCACTGAACTATGTCCCCAAGTGCCACATTATGTGTTTTTGAGCACTTCCAGGGATAGTGACTCCACCACTGCCCTGGGCTGCCTCCTCCAGGGCTTGACAACCCTTTTGGTGAAAAATTTTTCATTACTGTCCAATCTAAACCTCCCCTGGCACAACTTGAGGCCATTTCCTCTCGTCCTGTCCCGTGTTACCTGGGAGCAGAGCCCGACCCTCACCTGGCTCCACTCTCCTGTCAGGGAATGCTCCCCACTGAAGGCAGAAGGACCCATCATTCCTTCCTGCCCTTTCAGCAAACCCTTCTGGGGAGGGAAAACAGAAGGAAAACAAAAATCAGCCACCTCAAAGCCTACTTGAACCTCAGTGCAGATGACAGAGCACTCCCACTCCCCCAGAGCCACCAGGGAGCTGGGTTTAATTTGCCTTTCAAGGGCATTCCTGCACAGGCTGCTCTGTGCTTTGCATATTCCAAGGGGCACATTTGTGCCTGGAATACTAATCCTGGCAGCCCCCATCACTGCTGGACACTCACTGTACCCAAGGACATCTGTCACTGCCTGACAGCACGGCTGGAAGCACCTCAGTCTGTGCTGGGAGGATCCTTCTGAGCAAAACACTAAATCCACAATATCTGGTTATTAATAGAACAAGTACAAAAGGAACACTGGGGGGAAAAAAAAAAAAAAGTGATGCCAGGTTAGAGGAAGAAGGAGCAAAGTCCAGGCTCCCAGAGCATTGCCACAGGCTGCCAAAGCAGGAACACACAGCTCTGAGGAACAGGCACTTGCTCACCAAAGGAATGGATTAAGCAGTGCAGATCCTGCTGCCAGCCTTAACTAGGGCTGGCTAATTGGGAAGCTGGGCTGAGATAACCTGCCCTGCAGAACAGCAATTTGCTTTTATCCCCAGTGCTGTCAGAGGTTTCCCAGATACCTAACCCTGAGAAAACTTGGGATTTTTCATTTCCTCTGGCAGTGACACATGCCACAGCTCTGAATATTCATGTGCTCCGAGTGCTCACACATTCCCGGGGCCTGACAGCTGTGTGAAATTCCTGTGTTTCCAAGAGTTCCCGGCACAGCTCCGGACACTCCGCAGCCCCTCCCGCTCTCTCCATCGCAGCAGCAGAACCACGGCCTTTGTCTGCCTCGGGACTTCAAACACCCCACGGGTTTTTTTTTCCCCCAGCTCTTTGTACCAGTCCAAGAATATATCCCTGTTCCATTGACCCGGCTTTGAACTCCCGGCAGCAAGGTGATGGCTTTTTTCCAGCCGGGCAGCTAATCCACACACAATGGGAACTCGCTGCTCCGCGGCCGTGCCCGAGTGTTTGCCACAGTTCTCCACCCTGTTTCTTCAGCCTTAACGCGCTCCCTGCTGCACGGGGAGTTTTGTCTTTCCCAGCTCTGTCACATCCTCCCGAGGGTGCATCCCACAGCAACACAAACCAGCCCAAATCCACACCCTGGCCCTCCTCCCATGCCTTCCCACCCATCCCTTGTGCCAGCACTGCCCGCCCACCTCGGGAACGGTGAAAGCTGACCCAGGTGCACCCCAGGCATGTCCAGAGGAGTGGGTTGGGAAGGGCAGGACCTCACTGTCACACCCAGGTGCCACTGTTTTTCCAGCCTCTGGCAATGCACATCCACGAGCTTTACTGATGACCAGCTTCCCCCCTTCCTCATGGTCTAATTTTCAGTGACCCTTGCCCAAACCTCTGGAATAACAGGCATTTAGCTTGCTCCAGAGTGAAGCTCATTAGCTGGACCCCTCTGTCCTCACTGCTCATCTCTTCCAGTAACAGGAGCTTCCTTCAAAACACTATGGGATGTCTCCAAAAGTCCTGCTAAAACTCGAGCCAATGTTGGTTGTTTTTCCCAACTGAACTAGAAAACTGACAACTCTTCCAAGCAGAAGTGGCACATTACTTCTCCACTGTGGCTGCCAACAGGGTTGCCTTAGGCATGGAAAGGCCCTTTCCATGCTGGCTCAGCTCTAAATCACCATCCAGAGAGGGACCTGACAGCAGCTGGGCAGCAACCACAGGGCTTTTACTGTAATGAGACACAAAACCTGAGGCTGTCTTGGAAAAAAAAAACAAACGTGGGGGAGAGAAAGGATGCTCTGATAAGGATCCAGAACTATAGCCATCAGTTGGAGGGAGAGGGAAAAGGAAGAGTTAACAAACACCCAAGAACAAGGTCCTGTGCTAATACAGACCACGACCCGTGAAATTAAACAAGCTCACCTGACAACTCCTAGAAGATATTTAATTTTGACCTGATGTGGTGCTACCAGCAGCCAACAAACAAATATAATATTGTAATTCGTGATGCCAGTTCAGCCCTTTGCTTTACACTGTTTGAAAATGCCATTGCTACAGCAGCACCCAGAAGGCCAAATCCCCTGCAGGTTCCCACTGGAGCAGATGGCAGGAGCCCAGGGAGGGATTGAGGCTGCCTGGAAGAGCTCACCATCACAACATGGCCAAGTGGACATCAGGAATAAGGCCAGCTGGGAGGTGGAGGCCAGGCACTGAGCATCCCTTTTTATAAAAGCGACGTAAAAAATAAAAATCGATTCACCATTTTCTTCTCTCCCCAGTCAGTTACTCATTCTGGGAGGGCAGATGAGTGGATTTTCACAAAGCTGAGATAACTCCACCTAATGCCATGGGTCTGTTGGCCATGGAGCCCCCCCAGGCCCCCCAGGGGGAGGGCTAAAGAAGCTCATTTTATCTGCCAGGCACGAGATTAGGAGCGTGGCAAACAATATTAAAATTTTGTTCCGTAAAACAGAATAACTCAACAGCACCAAAGGGTTCTCCCAAGGGACAGATTTCAGCACGAGTGCACAAGCTGGAGCTTAAACATTACAAGGGAAATTCTTAAAAAAAAACCTAAACAGATCAACCGTGGCAAATACACTTCTACAGAGTACAAGACAAGGTGTGAAGGTATAATTAACCTCCTGTTGGATTGAGCAGCACAGAGGAGAAAAGATTCACAAGCCCTTCTTAAGGTCAGTGGATGCCAAAAAGCTCATCTGTTTATCTGACCTCCCTTAAAACCAAACCAACTCCACCTAAAAACCACAGTTTGCTCATGTCCTTCAGTGATATGGTTTGAACATCATTTGCTACAAAGGCTGGTTTTAAAAATCCTTCCGAGCAGCCTCGGCTGACCCAGTTTGTTCTGCACCAATCACACACGGAGCAGTGGAGAGGTCAGATGGAGGGAAATCACAATATTCCCCCTCAATAAAACCACACAGATTAAACCCAGTTGTTCTCACAGCCCAGCCTGGCAACATGTCAATTAACGGGGTGCACCAGTAATTAACAGCCCAGCAGTTTCTCTCTCTCTCTTCCCAAGGATCCCAACACTTCAGGCATTTCCACACTTGTTGGGAAGCAACAGCTTTGATCAGGAACAGAGCAGCTGGTTAGCACAGGAAAAGAGTTTTGTGGAAGAAGTGGGGGGGGAAAAAAAAATAAAAAATCAGGCAATATTATAACAACTCTACAAGCACCTGAAATAGAAAACTGGAATAACGAGGATCGAGAAACCTCAATCCAGTTGATATCACAGCCAGTAAAACCAGCAGCTTTTTGTCACGGATTTAACATTTGATAACTGCAAACAGCAAATATTTTCCAGCAGCTCAGTAGCTGCCTGTGGGTGGCACAGTAATATAACATTACCAGG
Organism: Pipra filicauda; assembly: GCF_003945595.2. NCBI lineage: Eukaryota > Metazoa > Chordata > Aves > Passeriformes > Pipridae > Pipra > Pipra filicauda. The sequence continues at coordinate 127,829 of NW_024104331.1, forward strand.
GAGGAACTGGGAAGGGAAGGGAGCTGAATCCTCCGGGGCTGCGCCATAGGGAAGGCGAGCGGGATTTTCCAACGCCTGTGCAAAGTAACCCTCAAAAATACTCATGGACACTGCACAGAGTGTTGGAGTGGGAGTCCAGAGCCCCCATCACTCACAGATCTGCTTCTGACCAGCACAGAATCATTCAGGTCGGAAAAGACATCCAAGATCCAAGTCCACCCTGTGCCCGATGCCCACCTTGTCCCCCGGCCCAGAGCACTGAGTGCCACATCCAGTCCTGCCTTGGACACCTCCAGGGATGGTGGATGTGGGACCCTGGACAAGGCCCTTTCTCTGTGCCCCTTCAAGAGGGGATTAACCTCTTTTGCAAGTCAATTCAAAACCAAATTAAAACTTGCAATACTCTTATTTCCTAGAAACTTTCACCACAGTAGCACCTGGGCACTTCATTCATTTAACACAGCCAAACACAGCAAGTTTTTCCATATTTCTACTTGAAACAAGACCACACAAAGTCTGAAAAAGCCACTCCAGCCTCTCCCAGGTGTTTCAGAGCCATATTTACTCAACTCAGAACAATAAGCCAGCAGCCCATAGGAAAGCATGAACACGGCACAGCTTCTGTGCCAGCCCCCAGTGACAAGTGCTATTTCTATTCAGTTATCAGTATGGAAAACACCTCTAATTCGCCTCCAGACCTTTTGGCAGCTGATCAACCACCCTGGAGGTGTGGATGCATGGAGGGGGAAAAAAACCTGCAGCACGAACAGAGCAAACCAGCTTCTCTCCTTGCTGTCCTTGAAGCAGCTGCCTCAACCAAAAGTATCTCCCTGATAAAAGCAGAGGGTAAAATTAAAGCAGAATGGCCCACTGGTGCAGAAGACAGATGCTCTTGTTCTTATCATCATGGAGCATCCAAAGGGCAAGGCATGGTTATTCCTTCATCAGCTACTTGATATAATAAAATATATTAAAGAAGTTCCAGACCAACACACACCACAATCTGTCAACACATACGAACCCTCAAAACATGTTAATAAATTCCTGTACTGCAGAAGGCAATTCCCACATTTTGCTGCTACCCAGAAAAGTCTTGGCACACTAGAAAGAGAAAAGGGAGGGAACTGATGTCTTTGCAAAGCAGTTTCCACAGAAGATCCCAGGTATCCAGGACCCAACTGATGTTTGCACAGTGGGACTAAAGAAAAGGAACCAGCTCGACCAGCACCTGCTTCAGCAAAGCAAAAAATAATGGATATTTGAAGTGAAGAACTCAACTGCCCAAAATCTGAGCTGTATTTTCTATTTCCCCCTCTTTCCAAAAAGCACGAGATGACAAACTGAATTCTTGTCTATGTAAATCCATATTAGGATGAACTTCAGTGCTGCTGGAGCCACTGGGGCATCCCCAGTTAGCTACAAAAACATCAGCTGAGCCTCTGCAAACCTGACCACAAGGCCTGTATAAATTAATTAGTGCAGTAATTGGAAGCACAGAGGAGGGGGGGAAATGCCTCAAGCCCAATTCACCTTTCAGAGAGGGTTATTTTAGTGCAAACATCCAGGAGTGTGGTCCCCGTTCCTCAGACCTGTGACTGTTAAGAACAGGAAGTCTTGAGGTGCCTTTTTTCCCCCCCACAAAGGTTATAAAACAACACACAACATGTGTGGAACATGGAGCATTTAAGATTCAAATTCCCCCCCCAATTAAAAAAAAAAAAAAAAAAAAAAAAAAAAATCAGCCTGATTGCCTTAAACCACCCAAAATGCAGGTCACCAATAAAAGGGTTTTTCACCCAGATTTCTTCCAGCTTGTGTTGCCACAACAACATGAATCCCAGTTGGGTTTTTTTTAAGGGAAAAAAACCAGGGCTGCTCCTTTCCAAAAGCAACTGAGGTCAGCTTGCAGCCCCAGTGAAATCCCAGCCCCAGCAGCACCACACTGGTTTCAGCTCTGGAATTGGCACATTTCCCTCGTGTCTTTCTGCACAACTGATTTCAGGACAATAGGGCTTGTCAGGAAATTAAAATTCCTCTGTGATCTGCACATACCTGTTCGTGCAGCAGTTCCTCCTTGTACCACACCTCGCAGGGAATTTCAATTTACTCAAAAAAACCAAAACCAAAACCAAAAAAACCCCACAAAACCCTCCAACCAACTCTGTCTGTACAGAACCACAGATGCAGATAGAAAGGAGAGGATTAGTGACTCAGGGGGAAGGAACTGCAGCAGCCTGGAAGTGTGGGATAGTGTCTGAAACTCCAAAACTGCAGAGCAGACAACAGTACACACCAAGTTACATTTCCCCCCAGTTTTAACAATTAGCTTTTTAGTGTGTACAGAGACCAGTGAGGAATGTCACACCTCTGTCACAAAGGTTGATCAGAGAGAAACATCATCATGTTTGTTGGGTTTCAGCACTGATTCAGCAAAAAGGCTTTCCCTGCTTCCAAAGAAGCTTCTGAAGTAGCAGAATCAGCCTCCACAACCCAACAGGACCTTCCAGGCAAACCTGCATCTTGGGAACAAGATCCTGGAGCCATGAGGTTGATAAGGGGACTGGAGCCCCTCTGCTCTGGAGCCAGGCTGGGAGAGCTGGGGGGTTCCCCTGGAGAAGAGAAGGCTCCAGGGAGAGCTGAGAGCCCCTTGCAGGGCCTAAAGGGGCTCCAGGAGAGCTGGAGAGGGACTGGGGACAAGGGATGGAGGGACAGGACACAGGGAATGGCTTCCCACTGCCAGAGGACAGGGTTAGATGGGATACTGGGAAGGAATTGTTCCCTGTGAGGGTGGGGAGGCCCTGGCACAGGTTGCCCAGGGAAGCTGTGGCTGCCCCTGGATCCCTGGAAGTGTCCAAGGCCAGGCTGGACGGGGCTTGGAGCAACCTGGGCTGGTGGAAGGTGTCCCTGCCCATGGCAGGGGGGTGGAATTAGATAATCTTTCCAGTCCCTTCCAACCCAAACCATTCTGGGATTCACTGATTTTAACCTGATGAAAGCCACTGACAAAAACGAGCTCAGTCCTCTGCTTGTTCCTGTCAGCCAGGAAGGATCCGAATGAGTCGGTTTGGATGCATCCAAACAAAAACCTCCATCCCAGCCCCACCACTGCAGGAGCAGCTGAGGACTGTGGGTTGCACCTATCTGGGCTATACATAACCTGTGTCTGTAACACACACCCAGAAGGCACAAAATAACAGGGTTATTTATTTCTCTCTGGCTTCTGGGGTAAAATTCAAACCACCTTTGCCTTCGTTTTGTGGTTTCCATTTTCGTCAGACTTTCAATGAAAACGAAGCAGTGCTGTGGTCATGGCCCTGCAATTATGACTCGATACACAACTTCATTTGCAACCACCATTTCCTCCCCAAAATGAAGCCACTTTTGGCCTCAGCAGCTGCAGAGGCAGCTTGAAAACTGTTTCTTTTTAAGAAGCGACAGGAATGAGCTCAACCCCCATCGAAGCACCAAAAGGAATTTGTTAGAAAGCTCACCTGAACTCCCAAAACTCCAGCAGCAGTGGAGCTGAATGTGCAGTCCTGCCCTATGGATCTTTCCAGAAGGACCCCTTGCCCAACTGCTTCCCGGGATACACAGCCCACAGGGAGTGGGAAACCTGATTAAACCCCACACTTCCCTCACTGCAACATTCCAGCCCAAACCAGGCACCTCTGATCCAACTCCACACTGGGAGTGTGTCCCCACTTGAAAAAACGTGAGACACAGGAAACCTGTGAGGTGTAGGTGTCTTTATCAACATATAGAGTCAACACTTTTTAACTGGGCACAGCTCAGCTATTTGAAATTAAAACTCTTCCTGAATGGAAATTACCTTACTGAATCTACAGGAGCCTTGAATTTCACCTTTTGAGGTAGATTTTGCCAAGCAGTTCAGGTAGTTTGTAAATCAGCTGTAGCCTTACTTTTTCCTTCACAGTCTCACCAGCATAATTTCTAATTAATTCTAATTAAGGTATCAAATCTCCTTAAAGAAACCCTCCCCAGGCATTTTATTACTCTTAAAGCTCCAGCTTTAAAAAAAAAGGTGCCCTGGCCATAACCAGGAAAACAGAGAAATTAATTTCCACTACTGATCTGGCAAAGTCTTTATAACAAAGTGCAGGCAGCGAGGCATCCCACTGTGAAAATAAGGCCATAAAGTCCCTGAACAAGAACATTCCCTAAAAAAAAAAAATAAAGATAATTTGTACTTCTCATGGCTGTGCACAAAGTTTATGAAGCAGTGACAGTGTTTGCCTGAGGATGGTGCTTAGTGCAGCCATCTGAGCTAAGGGGCCCTGAGTTGATTTTAAACTCAGGGGGGAAAGCTGTGCCTTTCCCAGTGCTCTTCCAAGGGTTAGGGTTCCATTCACACAGAATTGTGGAATGGTTTGGGTTGGAAGGGGCCTTAAAGATCACCCAATTCCAAAACCTCCTGCCATGGGCAGGGACACCTTCCACTAGCCCAGGTTGCTCAGCACATGGTCCCTCACCTTCCAGACCTGTGGGGGGTTTTGATCTGATAAACTCCTTCAAATAATCTGAAAATAAAGTTTAAATGGCATAATCTTAAAGGCAGTGATCCCCTGGAACTCTCCCAAGAATGGGAAGGTTTCAGCTCTCAGTCTCTCCCTCCATTAGAGATGACATTTCCCAGCCAACACGTTCAGCTGCATTAAGAGCTCAGCAAAACTATCACGGCTTCTTTTCAGCCACAAAAGGACCTTTCACAGTAACAATGGCTAAAAAAACCACCCAGCTGAAGTGGCAAATCTCTCCTCGTGCCCTGCAGGCAGATGAGCTGACCTGGGCCAGGGAGGCAAACCAGGGAAAACTGTGCAAATCAAACCAAGGAAATCATTGCAACAGCAACAGCAACAGCAGAGAGGATGTGGAAGGAGGGGATATCAAGAGTCTCAGACATTCCCAGGGCACAGAAGCTGAGGAAATGCCTTTGGATGGGCTGTATTAACTGGAAGGTCACTGGAGCTGGCTCTGCATACCTGGCACAGTGAAAACCTGGTTCACAAGCAGAGGATCCACCAGATGTGCCTTGGACAGGAGCACTCCAGGTAAATCCCAGCCCCACTCAAGAACCAGCACACCTGGGGGGTTTGGCAGATCACCTTGAATCAATCCATCTCAAAGCTATCAAGAATTATATATACACCTCACAATAGTACAACAGAAGTCCAGTATTAGAAAGAACCTTAAAATCCAGTGAGGAAAAAAAAAAATCCTTGAAAAATAAGCAGCTTGAAACAGCTGTGGACTTTCTGGTGACTTCTCTTGAACAGCCTTTCTGTTCTGTTCAAGCTGCTGTGTCCTTGGACATCAGAGCAGGTTCATTTTGTGACTCCCCAGCACAGTTATCAGCCAGCCAGGAACTGCTGGTTTGCTCAGCAAACAGGACCTTCCCAGAGGTGCCAGCACCAGGAATGGTTACAAAGGAACCCCACTCCCTCCACCTACACCAGCACTCCCAGCAAATCCTGAACAAGGTTTCTGGGAAGGGAGTGAACTGTATATAAGAGCAACAAAGTAGATGAAAAGGAGCAAAACTGAAGGAGAAAGTCATCGCTGGCAAAATGCAACGTGGAAAAGGCACAGTAAGGAAAAATGTTAACACTGGGCCATATAAACGGAACCAAAAAATGCTCTGCAAGGTTTTTAAGGCTTCAAAGGTGGCTGTGAGTGAGCCCCAGGTGTTAGAAACCTGCACAGCCCGTTGTACAATGGCCAAAGGAAGTGTTTGTGCAGATGACCCCCACCCACAGTGACAGGTTTACTAAAGGGAAACTTGTATCTGCAATGGAAGTGGTGCTGAGGAAGAGTTGTGTGGTAAAAAGGAAGTGAAGCTGGATCCAATCTGAGCCAGCTTTGCTCAGTAAATGAATGCTGCCAGGACTGGGAGGTATCCTTCCCCTCTGCCACAGATCCAAGTTGGATGGATGATGTCACTCATTTGAAGGCTGCAGAGGGTGTTTATCAGCCAGCTTTGAGGTTTGCCTATAAATAGAGATTTCCTAAATGACTTAATCCGAGGAACACTTCAATTCACAAAGAGGTGCCCACAAAAAAAAAAAAAAAACAAAAACAGTGTTTAGATACACAACAGCTTCCCTGGAGCACAGGAGCTGTGAGACACCCACACAGCACCCAACACAAACTTACAGCAGCTTTCAGAGGGACTCCAGCCCACAGGTTTGCATCCTCCCCACCCCAACAGCCAGGAATGACATGCAGAAAGCTGCAGGAGCTCTGCCAGCTCTCAGGAATTTAAGTAACTGTAAATTTATTTGCTGGAACCTGTACCTGCACCTCTCTGAAGCCTCTCCTGTCCCTCTGGATGGGTCAGGGAGCTCCAGGGAAAGGCAGCCCATGGACCAGGAAGCTCAGACTGCTCAGCCATAACACAATCCTACTTCCATCCCAGTTTCAGCAGCCAACAGGAATGGAAAGACTGGTTTTAACTGCCCTCCCCATCACTGTGGCTTCCTTTCAGCCTTGTGTGAGGTCTGGTATTAACTATCCTGCTGCAGAGTCAAGCTCTGAGTGGCTTTTACTACACAAGTAACTAATGAGGTCTCAAATTACTTTATTTGCAGCAGAGAACCCATCACAAAGAACCAGAACTTCCCTCATGTCTTACAAAATATAATATTGTATTGTACTTGGGATAAAAATCAGCTTTTTACCAGGAAAAAGCAACCTGGTCTGCTGGAAGGTGGGTTGGAATGAGATGATCTTTAAAATCCCTTCCAGCCCAGGCCATTCTATGATCTGTGGGAGCCAATGGAAAGAACAGGCTTCCCACAAAAATGAACAGCATGGAAAGCCCACCAGTACAAACCCGTGGAGCTCAGCACAGCCCCCTCCAACACCTGCAGCCTCACAGCTCTTTGGGGTCAGTCTGAGCTGAAAGTGGAACTGGAGGAACAGCTCGACCTGGAAACCTCCTGGAGGGAGCGATTCAGGGTGAGGGGACAGAGGCACAACCATAGGAACGGCCCTGGAACCCCAAAATCCCCCTGTAATTAAAGCTGTGGTTCCACAGGCTCTGCCTCTCTCGGCACCAGGGAGATCCCGTGGAGCAGCTGACCCCGGTCAAAACCAGCCTGGTGCAGAAGCAGCTGGTTTGAATCCAGCTCAGTTCCTCAATTTGTTTGTCACATGGGCCACAAAGCAGTTGTTGGAGAATAAGGGAAGGCAGTGAATACCCAGGACCTGTTCAGCACTTTGGGGTGTTTACACAGCTGCAGCCCCAAGCAGGGCTCTGACAGCCTGTCCTTACAGGGAAGGGGTAGGACTGGGTTTGGAAGGCAGCAAGTGAGGCTTCCCAGCACCAAACAGCCTGGAATCATCAGATCCTGCCTGCTCCTCTGTTCCTTTTCCCATAGCAAACACCACAGGGAAGGTGCCACCCTCATCTCTCCATGCTGAGCCAGTTCAATCACCAAGCCATGAGTGTCTATCCTACATATCCTCAGAGAACGGAATTCCTGCGACAAAACAGGATTTTTTACTCTCATTTATAAAATTATTTGAGATCTCTGCTACAAAACTATTCTTAAACTCTTTTAATGCACTTGTGAACAACCTGAAGCATCTGAACACCTGAAGCACCAACAGATCCCAAGGCACCAGGATTTGCCAGCCCCGGGTTTTGAAATGAGCAGGACCTTGCTGATCTGTAACCCAAGGCCAAGCATGACCCGGGAATTCCAGTTCAACCAGTTCCACCCTTTCTACCCCCTCTGTTCCTCCCCTCTTCTTGGAAAAACAAACAGCAACAAAACCCTGCCCCAGTCTGTACCGGAATAAACAATTCCCTGCGATGAAAAGCCACCTGCTCCCCCCCCACACAATTAAAAGCACTTCCAAATTCCAGCTCTCCCTCAGCCAGCGCAGATGGACACACCAGGCACGCACAGACACCACTCTGCTCCCAGCACAGCCTTTGTGCTGCTCAGACACAAAGCCTGATGGCAGAGCTGTTTTGTTAAGGGATCACAACATAAACCAGCAATTCTCCAGCCACAAAAACAGCTCAAACTCGCTCCCAGGCCAATTAAATTCCAATCTGCTAAAACACACAGGCTCTCCGTGGCTTTTGGGGACCGCGGCTCTCCGCTGGCAGATCACACCCCAAGATCCAACTGACTGCCCCACATGTCCCCAGATGACTAAATTTAATGTGCAGGGGCTCAGATTTTCACTTTCTTGCACACCCTGCAGGAAGGAAATGACCCCTGTGCAGAGGAAGCCATAGCCCCGAGAGCAGGCAATAAACTGCTGAGATGGGAACTGATCCCTGCCTCGCTCGCTCCTCCAGGACCTGCCCCCTAATCCCTCAAGTCTGCGGGGATTTAGGGTAGCCCTGGATTCGAAGCAGGAACAGGGCTGGCAAATGGAGGCCTGGCCACCAGAGACTGCTGAATACTCACACAGATCCTGCTGCTGCCTTTGCCAAGACACAGAATCGCTGCCCTGCAATGCACACTGAGCTCAACAAGCACCAGACACCAGAATCTCCTTCCCTGCTTGTGGTTCCTGTGCTGTTTAGCAAGTCTGGCCATCTGCAGAACGCTTCCATTTGGAGCTGGCTATCCACAGGATGGATTCCTGCCGTGGTTAATCATTCCCCCAGCAGACCTGAGGCAGATCTGGTGTCCCACAGCTCCCAGTCCCTCCCAGAAGCTGTGGGCTGGCACAGCCCTCGTGTCCCCAGACAGCACTGCCCTGGTGCCACCCACCCTTCCTCCCTCTTGGGGAAGTGCTCACATTGCCCAACACCAATTCTCCCAGTCTCTCAAGTGCACTGGGATCTCTATCCACAAGATCCATCCTATCAGGGCAGCTCAGGAACTGTTCTGTCAGCTTTTGGCTTTCAGCTCAGCTTTCTTTGAAGACAAATGCTAATATCCTTTAAAAAACAAAAAAAACCAACCACCAAATCTGATCCAAACCCAGACTCATCACTGGTATGAATCACACAGCATTATTAATTCTCCTGCCCGTCAAAACAGAAATGTCTCACCTTGCAAAACAATTGCTGTGGTTGCCCAGGCTCACAAAAATCTGTCCCATCTGTTAAAAAGCTGAGTGCACTGAATGAAACTATTTGACAAGCACTCTGCTGAAAGGCAGCAAACATTTCACCCCACAAAGGCTACTTCAAACCCAGACAGCGATTACAGGCAGCTCAGCTCGGTTCCTATCAGCCAGCACAAACACAGCCTTCCAGCAAGGAATTCTTTTTGAAGACAGAGCCTGTGGGGACACTGAGTTTAAGGATCAAGCCTGCAACTCCACAAAACCAGCTTCAGACGATCTCATGCCCCAAACTGCTACAATCAAAAAGCAAGGAGCAAAGTGTTCCTGCCTCCAACAGTGTAACAGAAAAGGCAAATAAACCAAGATCTCCACTTTACCTGCAAAGTCTGTGCAACAGGCAAAGCTTCTCTGATCTCCCAGTGCAAGGGACCCCCACAATACCACAGGAGTTATTCCCCACGGAGGGGGAGACACGAACAACACCCACAGAGCTGAGCGGCGCCGACATCCACCACTCCAGCTCCTCGTGCACCACATTCCCAACTGCCTTGGTGCTGGATTTTGAACAGCAGGTTCACCCCCACACATGGTTCACCTCAGGGACACGGGCAAAAGTCATCGTGCTGCTGGTGAGCCCCACGCACACCAAGTCCAGCACACCAGTATTTAACCAACACCCCCCTGACAGACTCTTGGCAATGGACCCCTCTGCTTAATGCAGATACAAATCCATTCCCAACAGATTCCTGTTTCAGCTGCCCTCGCTGTCACAAGCATGTCATGTGCCACATCAGAACCAGAGTTCTGGACGAGGAAGCTTTATTTGCTTTTCAAGTGCTCACACTCCAAACAGGGCAAGGATGAACGGAGGGGACGAGCGGTGCCGGCAAACGACACGCTGTCACACTTCCCCAAGAGCAACCCCTAAAAGCAGCTTCAGACAAGGTTTTGTTGAAGCCCAACCCCTCAGCAGCACCATCAGCCATCCCAGAGGACCCTCATCCCACTGAGGGATCCATCAGATAATGCCCTTCTCCAGGATCAACCTTCTTCTCCAGGTTCAAGAACGCACTGATATTTTTATAGGACACCAGAGCAAGGTGACATGTGGCCCCAAATCCACACAGAAACACCATCCACCACATTATCTTGATGATGCAAATCAAACCCCTTGCTGCTGGCACTAAGAATGAAGGCTCCAACAGCTTCCTGCAGCAAAGTCACCTTGGAAATACCAAAGAATATGAGTTTTCAGTAGGACAGAACTAAACCACACCGGTAAAGAGTGTCCCAATAACTTCTGAGCCATCAGATAATGTCAGACCCTGAGGGAAGGGTTTGTGGAGAGCAGAGGAGGACTCAAGTCAGCTACAATCACAAGTTCTGTTATCTTAACTGGTGATCAAAAGGTAGCAAGATGAACATCCACACCAACATACTCTGCATTTACTCAGCAGTGCAGCCACACAGCACCGTACAAACCAACCCAAGGCAGTGCCACAATATTAAAAATGACACTACTATTAAAAATAACACTACTCTTAAAAAGCAAGAGCTGTTTCAGTCCTCATTACACGCACCACGAACGCAGAATATCCTTCAATATGATCCCCAGTAAAACCGACTCCGCTCAGCAAAACCACGGGAATGAATCGGCCACGAAATTCCCGCACACCCGCCGTGGACTGGGAGTGAACTCCACCCTCCCATTAAAGGTTTCACTGCTATAGAAACTATGATTAAATACACAGAGCCATGAATCAGCCACCTGAAACAAGGTTATGCCTCAGCGGGCACAGCAGCACTGATATTTCGCCTCCCCCAGCCCCCCAAAAACTGCAGCCTCGTGCCAATAAACAGCTTTATCCACCCATTTCAGCTCCCACAGACATTCCATGTTCCTTACCTTCGGGGTTGGGTTAGGGGCTCCCCTGCTTTTGCTGCACACGCCCGTTACAGGAACAGCAAACAGGCTCCAAAATCCATTTTGCCACAACTGGATAAAAGCACCGAAAACTCAACCCCTGGTGCCTCTGGACCAGCTGTGCCCCTGCACTGCAATTCCAATCAAGCCTGCAGAAAAAGCAGGAGGAAGATGGCAGGGCTTACCAGCAGGTCCCCAGTCTGGTCTCTGAACAAAGTGGATTTAAAAGAGGTTTAATTTTCCCAGAGACTAATGCTCTCAAATCGGAATAAATCCTCCAAAAGAAGAGATTATCCATAAATTTACTAGTTAGAAATGTTAATATATCCAGTGTTTATGCAAGGACTGCTGCTCTCCATGCAAGAGTAGCACCTATAGAATTCCATATTAAAGGAGGCACAGATTTCTGGGGGTTTCTGCCCCACCTCCCTTTCCATGCTGAAATGTAGCACAGCAGCTTTATAAATCCCACTTCCCAAGAGCAGCAGGAATTTGCTGCAGAATCAAGGCAAACTTGTTCCCATTTCACTGGAGAAGCTCTTGAAAAAACCTCCCTTACAAAAGAACTTAATACAAAAAAAACACAAACCAAAAAAACCACAAGATCCACAGGCAGAAAAGCCCAGCGTAAAACCTGAATAAAGACTTAAAATAAAAAAAAAAAAAAAATTGCAGAGTTAAAACTTCAAATTACACATTCACAAAATACAGGACGAGGTGCAAATGAAGAAACAACTCCCTGAACCTGATGCTGGACTTACCCAACACATCCCAGCTGCTCAAATGGTTCCTTCCTCCTGTTACTCATATTCCATTTACTAAAGGTCCCACCTACACACAGAGTAGGATGGGACCCAGACCAGTAGAACCTGCTAATTATGGCCCTTAAGGCTGAGATGAATTAATTTGTCCCTCCAAGCTACGAAGAGGAGGGTGACTACACCCTCACTAAGCACTAATCTGGGAGAGGATAGACAGGAGGATGAAACAAGGAAAAAGTGACTTGCCTGACATCAAACACCACGGCAGCAACGTAGCTGGGAGCTAAATCAGGCCTCCTGTCCACACAAACATCCTTATTTTCCCTGGACTCACAGCTGATAGGTGGAGAGAACCCAGTCATCAAAGTACAAATTGAAGGCTCCCTTTGGAAGCTGAAAGCAGGTGAGGAACAACACTGATTAGTGTAATCACTGGTGTCAAGTGGAGTTTGGGGATCCTCAGAGCACCTCCATCCCACTTCCCAAAGCCCTGACAGGCGACCAGACTGCAACACATTCAGGACCAGCTCAATTAATTCATCCTGGAAATCCCATTTCTTTCTGCCAGATGTATTCCATAAGCCCATCAATATTCTCAAAGAAGCTGGATACTTAACACTTCCAAATAACAGTCTCCCTGGGTGAGGGACAGAAGAACCTCAGGTATCAGCAACTGAGCAGTCCCTGCATTTGTCCTCATAGTCAGGAAAAAAATCCTGTATTTATAAGACAAGTGAAATGGAACAATGACAACAAAAAAACACTTTTTATAATGTCAGGTATGGGGTTTCCTGAAGTTTCCCTGCTCTGCCTGTGCTGAGCCTATTAATTGCCTCCACTTTGCTCTGAACAGGTACAGAAAAGCCATCCCTAACTCCAAAACTGCTGGAAAACAGCACAAGCCAAGACAGCCTGACCCACTCACCTGACACTTCCACCCAAAGGTGGATATTGCTCTGAGAAGGCACAGCTGAGCCAGGAGAAATCCCATTTACACCCACCTGTAATCTCAGGGTTCCTGTCCATAATTGTGGGACTGCATGCTAAAGACTGATTTGGAATTACAAGATGAAAAATTCCATGACCTTGCTCCCCCTCTGGCCCTGATCCACAGGCAGGAGGAACAGGATACAGAGCAAGTCAGGAGCAGGATATAAGCACTAATTTGACTCTCAGCACAAGGTAAGTGAAGCTTTCATGACCCTACAGGGAATGTGCCACTTCTCACCTGCTGCTGATCAAAACATGTAAGGGAAGAAGACTCTGCTTCTAATTATTTGTTCTCTCTTCTGGCATCACACAAACACCTTTTACGGGGGAACAAACCTAACAAGAGTTGGACACGATGCTTCTGATGGGTCCCTTCCAACTCAGCATATTTATGATTCCATAACAGCCCTTTTCCTGCTCCTGCTGCTTCCCACCTACCAGTAAATTATACCTGGTTTGGAACAGACACTAAACTTCATATCCACGGCAATAAAAGCCCACATTTTCTAGCACAAATCTGGCAGATTATCACTACTTCAGTAATTATCATCCTCCTTCTTGGTCCCAGCTGATAAAGAGAACCTCGGCAGCACAAGGTCACTCCATCCAGGAGCACGGAGCAGGAATTCTGTGGATCCATCCAGATTTCCACTGTCAACACTGCAGCAGAGCAGCTTTAAAAACGCATTCCCACAGAACCTGAGGCAGCCAGCAAAGACCAGCCCAAACCCTCGTGACCTTGATTCTGTCCCAGAATCCCAGTGAAGCCTCTCCTGCACTGGGATCCGAAGGCTGGCAGGTGACAGCTGTACCTGCAAACCCACTGCAGCAGAACAGCAAGAGCTTTCACACAGCTCTGGAGAGGAGAGGGATCGAGAACAAACCCCCCAGCAGCACTTCTGTGCACCTGCAGGGGAGCTCCTGCCAACACAGAAATAATATCCATCAAATCCCACCTCCCACAGCCGATCCCCCCGACCTGCACCGGCGACTTCAGCCGGTGACCAACACCCCTGACTTGATTTTGAGGAGGAGGATTAGTCAAGAGAACAACCTCCAAGGGCACGTGAGTGCAGCCAAAGTCCCCTGAAAACTGGCACAGTGACTTTCCTTTGTTCGAAGCTCAAATTCTCCGACGGCGACAACCTTTGGCTTTACCCCCCGTCCATAAATGCCTCTGGAAGCTTCACCTCCATGGCTGTTTCACATCCATGTCTGAGACACAGCTTGTGATGTCAACCTCACGTCCAGAATAACCCCTTTTTTTGCTAAGACACCCTCAGTAACATGGTGCTTACCCTGAGCTTGCCCTGGCACTAAACACTGTGCAGGCACCAACTCAGTCAGTGCCTCCCAAACTTTGATCCAAGTTTACAAATCAAGGCTTCTCTGTAGGATTCAGGCCAAATTTTTTTCTTGCTTGCACCCTTAAAAGCTAAGGGAGAGAACTGAGGAGAGAAAAGCACATTAAAGAGAGGTTCACTCCTCCCACAGATAAGTGTGAGGTGATGAAAGACGCCCATATGGGGCTGGCTGGTTTAAATCAATGCTGGGGATTAATCTTGCTGGATTTTAGACAACTAAATCTGTGGCAACACAGCTCCAATTAAGGGCGTCACTTTTGGGGACTGGTTAAAGGAGAACCTTGCAGACAAGTGAGGTGCTGGCAGCAAGAGGTTCCTGCTTTTAGCAGCAGCTTTTTGGAGCTGGCAGTGAAAAGGTTCAAACCCTCAGGTCTAACGGCACTTCAGCTTTACCAAAGTCCAATGATCTTTCCCAAATCTGTTTCAAAAGGCACCGACTGCAGGAGAAGTGCCAGGCTTGCACAAACCCACCTCATCAGTATGCACCTTGTTTTGCCCCGTGACACTCAGCAGCCGCGGTTAATTAGTCCCTGATAATGAATTGCCCATCACGACTTCGCAGTGCAGCTGGTAGGTGAGCGATTCCTAACTGTGTTTTGGAATCAGCATTCCAAAAGCACAAACACAAAAGAATAAAGTTAACAATCTGTTTACCCGGCTCTCCCCCTCCTCCAGTAGCTGCTGCCAGCCAAAGGCTTGTGGGGGGGAAAAAAAAAATAAAATAAATCTATTTGCAGGGTTCAGCAGAGAGAAACCGCTTGGACTGCTCTCAATTTTCCTATCTTTGCCACCGGGGCTTCGTGTTATTTCACACAACTCATTCAAGTTGGGAGATGAAGCCTGTTCCTCTGGCTAATAGCATTAAAAGCCTCTCTCTGGAGATAATTAGTCCTCCCTCCCCCATCCCGTCCCCGGTGGAAGAGTCACCAACAAACAAAGAAATTCAGGCCGTGACAACCAGGCTGGAGCTGGGGCTGAGCTGCCTCTCACCTCCCTATCTCTCGGCACTGCTGAGAATCAAACCCAGGTGACACCACAGGCAATAAACCCAACAACACGAGAACAGCACCTGCAGGTTCAGGGCTTCGTCATTTAGAAACCAGGAAAACAGCAATTCCTCATCCGCAGGGGGCAAAACACCAGCGTGTTATCGGCAGAGGTTCTGCGTGGTCACCTCCCGCCCCCCTGAGTCACTGAAAACCAGCAGATAAGAGCCAGAATTGGGAAACCTGCAGCCTTTTACCTCTGATCCCAAGCCATCAGCAAACCTCCACACTCAGCTCCTCCTGAGATACAACAGCTCCTCCAGGGCACAGGGAAAATTAAGGTCAATCACCATTTGTAAAGCACCTCTGCTGAAGACTCACGATATTCTGTGTATTTACATGCTGGTTCCTCCCCCCGGGAATCTGCCCTTGGATTTGGGGGCACAGTTTGGAAGGGGTTAAACCCCCAGCATGGTCCCAGATCATCCTGAGTCACTGAAAACCAGCAGATAAGAGCCCGAATTGGGAAACCTGCAGCCTTTTACCTCTGATCCCAAGCCTGTCACTCAGCCACCGGCAAACCTCCACACTCTGCTCCTCCTGAGACACAACTCCTCCTCCAGGGCAGAGGGGAAATAAAGGTCAATCACAATTTGTAAAGACTCACGATATTCTGTGTATTTACATGCTGGTTCCTCCCCTGGGAATCTGCCCTTGGATTTGGGGGCACAGTTTGGAAGGGGTTAAACCCCCAGCCAAATGCTGCATCCCCTGCCTAAAGTGACCCCACTGCAGGGAAGAGCTGGGAATAGTCATCACCACAGCACTGACAAGTCAGCAAGAGCTACTAATTAACTGATAAAAATAGATCTCTGAAAGGGCTCTTTTCCCCCCCTCGACACACAAAGCCAAGGCCCAACACTGCTGCAGTCTCACATCCATTCGTTTTCCACGGGCTCCAAACTCGCCAGCAAAATAATAAAAGCATTCTCACACTCTCAAAAATCACCCCACATGGCACTTGCAGGCAGAAAAATCCCAACCAAACAGAATTAGGGGACTGGTTCTGAAGGACAGGGAGCGTCTCTTCACCCTGCACACCCCACTCCCACCTTAATGGGAGCAGGAACAAGGTGACAGCCTTGCCCCCTCGCACTCCCTGCAGCCCAAAGTTCTGGTTTTGCCTGAAAAATGAGATGTTTTGAGGGAGATCCAGGTGATCCCAAGGATATTTGGAGCTTCTTTGCTGCACAGCATCACTGGGACCAGCGAGAAAAGCCCAGTTTTGCTCTAAGCCCCCCCTCTCCCACTCCCTGCCAGACCCAGGTTTTGTACAGCTTGTAACTGAATATTCATCACCAACTAATAAACCTGCAGGAACCGCAGTCTCAGCGATTTTTAATCCATATAATGCCCCAACACATGCCAAACACAATGAAATTTGATCAAAATAGAAGCCATTTGTTTAAATACAAGCGATTTGGCTCTCAAAACTGTCATCAAATTAAAC
The DNA here is from genome assembly GCF_003945595.2 of Pipra filicauda. Lineage (NCBI taxonomy): Eukaryota > Metazoa > Chordata > Aves > Passeriformes > Pipridae > Pipra > Pipra filicauda. The sequence continues at coordinate 144,418 of NW_024104331.1, forward strand.
TGGAAATCAAATTAACCAGTGATTGAATGAAGTAGAGGGCTGCATAATCACAGATCACTGATCCAGCAGCATGAAAACAGGGATGCAATCACATTCCCAGTGTTTGTGGCAATGCCCCGTGCTCCCAACGGGATTTCCACCCCATCTCCCAGGACCTGAGGATGCTCTGTGCCTCGGGCACATCTCATTTCTGGGTAAATCCAAAAAGAAAACCTTCCTTGCAAAGCATCCTGTGAGATATTATCAGGTAACAGAGTGAAAGGACACCCTGACACACTTGAAACCACCCTGATTTAGGACAGAACAGCACAGTCATTTCCATCATTGTTGGGAAGAAGGAGTTTAAACCTACTCTGAATGGGAAAAGGGTTTGTTGCCATCACTGTCCAAAGTATCAGCTTTAGTTGGTGTAACTGTGCCAACCAGGTCCCTCACAAGTGGCCTCATTTTGGCCTTATTTCCCCCCCTTTTTTTTTGCACTTTCCTCAAAAAGGAATTTAAGCCACATAAATGTACAGTTTTAGGTGTTGTCTACTCTTAAAAAGGAGTTTGGATTCATTTAGAAGGTCTGACTGAAGAGCAACAGGCATTTCTGAGGAAATCATAGCAGGCAGAGGAATCTGATTTACACTCCCTTGCAGCTTCTACAGCACAAACTAACTCAGCTGAACATCCTTCTGAGCACAGAAAACTTCACCACCCTCCCCTTCCCTGACTCTGCCCAGGACTTGCTGATGTTCTTCTTTTCCAAAGGCAAACTTCAAGTTCAACACTCACCCCGGCACAATTCCAGCTTTCTTTAAGCAATTACAAGGAGAAGAGAAGGCTCCCGGGAGATCTCACTGCAGCACTTCAAGGATTGTAAAAAAAAGAGAGAGAGTGACTTTTTGCACAGGCAGAAAGAGATAGGACAAGGGGGGGGGGGGGAAACACAGTTTTAAACTAAAATAGGAGAGATTTAGATGGGATATTGGGAAGAAATTCCTCCCTGTGAGGGTGGTGAGGGGCTGGAATGGATTTCCCAGAGCTGTGGCTGTCCCATCCCTGGAAGTGTCCAAGGCCAGGTTGGATCGACCTGGGATAGTGGAAGGTGTTCCTGCCCATGGCAGGGGGCTGGAATTGGATAATCTTTAAGGTCTCTTCCAACCCAAACCATCCCACGATGCTGTGACTCCCACTCCTCTTTCTGGCCTTGTTGGAAGCAACATTTACGCATCCTAAAGTTTGAGAAGCGGAGCTTCATCGTTCATTTCAGCCGCAGTGAAGCACCTTCTCCCATTATTCACTCTTTTTCCAGTGTCTCAGCCCCAGAGAGGGGCACCAAGCCCTCACCTACCTCCACCTGGGCAAACACAGCCCCGCGGCGAGGCACGGAGGTAAATAATTCATCTGCGTGCAAACACAGGGAAAGAACAATTAAGCCAGAAAGCACAGCGGGGACGGTTCGAATTTCAGTCAACATTAAGACGGGGTGGGGGGGGGAAGATCAAACAAAGAAATACCAGCGGGGCTGCCCGACAGAGAACTCCGGGGCAGGGAAGGGGGGACACCCGCGGCGAGGCACAGGAGGGACGAACACCCCGGCTTTTAGCGGGGTCCCAGCCCGGACCCTCGGCAGGGCTCGCCAATTGTCACAGGGGCGCACAGCGACTGAAACTCCGCTTGTGGGGCTCAGAGCAGGTTTAGGGCCGGTTTAGGGGGTGGGTTTGAATCAGACGCGGGTTCAAACCCGCGGGGTTTGAGCCCCGTGTCCCCCGGGCTCCCCTCAATGAGCGCCCCCCCCGTGCTCCCGCACCCCACGCAGGCCCTTCTCGCCCCCCTCCCCGCTGCCGGAGCGCTGTGCCGGGGTAGGGGGGCTCTGCAGGGCCGGTCCGGGGGTCCCCGGAGCCCCCCGGTCCCCGCTGCCCTCACCTGCCGCTGCCGCCGCCGCTGCCGGGCCGCCCCGCCGGAAACCGCCGCGGGCCGGGCGCGGGGCATGACGGGAGATGTAGTCCGGTAAAGGGGAACGCCCCCTCGGTGGGAGGACACGCCCCTTGGGAAGGACACGCCCCTTGGGAAGGACACGCCCCACTCGGTGGGAGGACACGCCCTCCGGGGAAAAACACGCCCCCCTCGGGGAGGACACGCCCCCTCGGGGAGGACACGCCCCTTGGGGAGGACACGCCCCCTCGGCGCGGAACGGGGGGGGTTGGGGGGGCGATGGGAGGATTTGGGGTGAGGGTTTGGGGTGAGGGGGTGACAGGGGTCGTGAGGGGTTGGGGTAGGGGTGATGGGCTGCTGAGAGGGCTCGGGGGAGGCTTTGGGGTCAAGGGGTAAGGGGGGCTGTGGGGTTTGGGGTAGGGGGTGATGGGGTGCTGGGGAGGTTGGGGTTGAGGGTGAGGGGGGGCTGTAGGGCTTTGGGGTGAGGGGGGACAGGAGCGTGGGGTGAGGCTTTGGGTTTGCAGATGAGGGAGTTTGTGAGGGTTTGGGGTAGGGGATGCTGGAGGGTTTGGAGTGAGGCTTTGGGGTCAGGGGGAGATAGAGGTCACGGGGGCTTGGGGTGCAGGATGATGGGGTGCTGAGGGGACGGGGATGAGGCTTTGGCGTTGGGGTTTACCCACGGAAGCCTGAGATGGCTCCCTGGGTTACCTGGGAGGTGGATTTAGCCCTTTGCACCCCGGCAAGGGAACTCTCACCCCCAAAACCCCAGTGTTCCGGGGGGAGTCAGCTGACACGACCCCACACCCCCCACAACCCGGGCTAGTGGAGGGTGTCCCTGCCCAGGGCAGGGGGTGGAACGAGATGGGCTTTAAGGTCCCTTCCAACCCAGCCCATCCTGGGATTCCGTGGTTCCAGCGTTCGGAGCAGCGATGCGGGGCAGGTTCCCGGCAGGAACGCGGGGCAGATTCCAGCGGTCGGTCCGTAGCTCCTGCCGGTCCCCAGCGAGCGGCGCTGCCGGGCCGGGAAAGCCGGGAACCGGCGGGGAGGGGACACGCCCGCCCGCGTTCAGCCCCCTCGGGGGTGGTTCGGGCTGTAAATCCGGGCTGTGCTGCCCGATTGTCCCCCTCCATCGCCCCGGCAGGGGTTGGGGACCCCCTCGCACCCAGCGGGCGCTGTGGCAGAGCTGGGGGTGCGGGGTGACACCCCGAACCCCGGGGACAGCAGCTCGGGGACACATCCTGAACGACGGCTGCTCCCAGCCCTTCCCTGGCTGCTTCCCAAGGACTAAAACTCTCCAGCGGCCATTTGAGGTGCCCAGAGCCCGCAGTTCCCCCGGGATAAGCCCGATTTATCCCCAGCGAGGGCAGGGACTCAGTGGCCCGGTGACCGCCCCTTAAATCCAAAGCAAGCGGCTTTTTACCTGCGGAGGGCTCGGAGCTTACGGACCCCCCACCCTGCCAGGCTTTCCCGCTGTGTCCCTGAGGATGGAGCTCCTTTTGGAGGGGCTTGTGGGGGGTCCCTGGCTCGCAGCCCCCCCCGGGATGGCTCCTGGCACTGCGGAGACCCCGAGGTGCCCACCGAGGGGTGGGTTACGCAAGGGCTGGCACCGGGCATGGAGGGTGCCAGGGGATATTTTGGGCTCCATGGGCAGGACACATTCTGTTCCCATGAGCTCAGCCAGTGATGGGGGCCGGTCCCTTCCCACCCACTGCCCCACAAAACCCTCACGGGGGTCACTGGGTGGCTCCAGGTCTCCACTGGGAGCACTGGGGGCTCAGCTCCATCACAGCCTGAGCTGGCCATGGCAGAGGCTTTGCAGAGCTTGAGGAGCTGCTTTGTTTTCAGCCTGGATTTATCCCCTCCCATGGCAGAGGGTTGGAACGAGGTGATGTTTAATGTCCCTTCCAGTCTGAACCATTCCATGGTTCTATGATTATCCGTCTCCTGCCCGTGCAGTGGATCCAGGTATCCACTTGCATCCGTAGGGCAACGAGCTGCCAACACTCAGAGCATGGATATTCCTCCTCATCTCCAGCCCCACATGAACCCCTGCACCCCTGAGGGCAGCCCAGCCCCAGTAATGCCCATTTCCCAAAGCATTTTGGGCTCCATCAGCCTTAAAGTGCTCACTCAGCACAGATTATTATTATTATTATTTATAATTATCATTATTATTATTTCCTGTTGCTTTCCTGTGTGATAAACACCGCTAACACATGTTTTTAAATTGGGGGCAACTGTGGTGGAACACAAAAATTGCATCCATTGGGATCATAACTATCAGCTACAGGTGGGGAGATTATTAATATACCTTCTGCCCTGCAAGACAACAGTGAAAGCTGCTGATAAATTATATATATATATATATGTAGACAAATTGCAGGCCTTGGTTATGCACAGGGTAAAGGATTTATTGGTTTATAATTGTGGCCAGCTGAAGAAACTGATTTCACCAGACACATTGTGAAAGTGCAGCAAAAAAAGAAGAGGTTTTCTCTTTTTTTTCTTTTTTTTTTTTTGACAGCTCAGCCCTTCCCAGCGAGGCTTTGTGACCAGAAACAGCACCTTCAGTCAAGGATCTCTTCCATTTGAACAAAATATTTGGGATGCCTCAAAGAGAGCCAGGAGGCTGCAGGAAAATTCCTCCTCGGACAGAATGTCCCTGTTGCCTTGACCCTTTTCTACAGCTTGTCTTTGGTCCTCTGAGCTGTTTCAGTTCCCTAAAAGATGACATTTTCCTCACTTCTTTGGAAAAACCAACACACAAATTCTCCAGCTGCTCCAGGGCACTGAGACCCCATGGCCAGACCCCCCCCATATACGTGGCAGAAAAGCCACTAGTGCTAAAAAATAAAATCTCAAAACACCCTAAAAATCGTGCCAGACTCACTTAAAAATAAGCTCAGGGTTGCCATTCCCAGCATCTTTGGGGAATAACCCCAAGGTTATGTGACAGGGGGCTGTCACCCTGGCAGGTCCCCAAACACTTCCATGTCCCCCACAGAGTGTTGTTTGGTGTTAGAGGGTGACACCCTAAAAATACAGCACTTTTTGGGGAGGGGTTTTGTCCTCTCCAGCAGGAACTTTGGCCCAACCAGCAGCGCTCAGGGAGCCCCGTCCTCCTGCCTCAGCTTCCCCAGGGCCCCTGAGCTGCCCCCAAACCTCTTTCCCTCGGTGCAGGCAGAGGCTCTGCCCCTGTAAAATCCCCAGAAAACCCCCAGTGAGCCCCTTCCAGCCCTGCTGCCCCCCCGTCCCTGCTCAGAGGTGGGTCCAGAGGGTCTCTGGATGCAGAGCCAGGATCCAGCTCCTCAGGCACACGAGGATCCCCCTCGGCCTGCAGGGCTGGCCCCTCCTCAGGGATCTTATCAGCAGCTTCCAGGGGCTGCTGCCCACGCCCTGATAATTGCCTGGCTCCCCAGCACAGGGTTGGTGTGTCCCCAGTGCTGCTCCACCCCCCCAGAACCATCCCAGCAGCAGGATCACACATCCCATGGAAAACCCACAGTGGGAAGACTGTCTTGCCCCAGCTCCCGACCTCCCAGGAGGGTGTTACATCCAAAACCGGGTGGGAACAATCACCACAAGGAGGGTGGACTGGAGTCAAACCCACTCCCCTCAGGAAAATAGGGAGTGCTCAGACCCCCCGTTTTCCCCCTTGGAATGCTCCCAAACACTTCCAGAGCAGCAGGATCCACCCCACCCGCCTCCCCCCAATTCCATACAGGATCAGCCCCTGGGCTGAGCAAGGGGAAGGGGAAGAAGGAGAAAGAATAAAAAAAAACCAACCCTAAAAATATAAATTGAAAATAAAAACCAACAACTTTATTTTTTCGAACAAGATCCGTAGCAAAGTCACAGGGGCATTTCCATGCCCAGTCAGAAGTAAATACACCCAAAAAATATAGAAATAACTTAACTGGAGATATGATTAAACAGCCAAACCAAGGGTGGTGGTGCTGCTGGCCCTGGATCCTGCTCCAGCAGAGCCAGGAGTGGGGACTTTCCCAAAACATTCACCTCCCTGGCGACCTGCGCCTCTGGGAATGCTCTGGCACGTCTGGATAAAGCCACGGTCACTCCATCACCCTGAGAGCAGGAGGGAGCCCCGTGTCCCAGCACAGCTCCCACCTCAGCCCCTCAAACTGGGGCAGTGGAGATGCACAAGAAAAGGTGTAAAACGCCCCACGGGCACTTCTCCCCTCACCCTGCTCCTGCCCTGGCACCCAAGTTAAAGGCACAACGAGACCCCAAAAAGCAGGAGTGAAGCCCTCTGGCCCTCTCTGGCAGGGGGACAGTCCTCTGGCACTAGGATGTGTCACACAGTGGTGTGACACCAGCACTGCTCCCACAGACACCTCAGTTTGGCTTCCTTCAGGCTCACCCCAAAAGGGCACAGAGCAGTGGGGCACCCCCAGCTCTGCCAGGGCAGCACAACAGGCTCTTCCCACCACTTCTTAGGGATCCCCTTCCCTGGGAGAACGAACGGGGAAGCCCCAACTTTCCTTCCCCAGTTCCCCTTCAGCAGGGAGATAACGTTGCAGGCTCACTGGAACAGGGTGGCAGCTCCCCCCTGGCCTGTCCCCTGCCCGTGGGGCCCGTGGGGCAGGAGGAGGAGGAGGAGGGAGCAGAGCAGGGTCAGGTCATGTAGCGGGTGACGGCGCGGAGGGCGTAGAGCAGGGCCGCCTGCATCCGGGCCTCCAGCAGGAGCAGGTTGATGTGCACCTGAGGGGAGAGAGGGGGGTCAGGGGGTGGGATCAGCACCCCCAAACACCCCGCCAGCAGGGGCAGGGAGGGGGCAGCACCTTCTCCGAGTGTTTGAAGTGCCTCCAGAACTGGGTGTAGATCTGCTTGGTCGTCTTCTCCGGGTAACAAGCCACTGTCTTGATGTAGATCTTCAGGTTGCGCTCCAGGAGCTGGTTCACCTCCCCGTAGTCGTAGTCGTCGTAGCTGGGGGGAGAGGGGGAGAGTGTGTTCTTCAGCCACAGCCTCTGTGCACTCACAGAATCCCAAAATAGTTTGTGTTGGAAGGGATATTAAAGCCCATCTCGTTCCACCCCCTGCCATGGGCAGGGACACCTTCCACTAGCCCAGGTTGCTCCAAGCCCCGTCCAGCCTGGCCTTGGACACTTCCAGGGATGAGGAGTCCACAACCAGGGATGGAGAGTCCACCACCTCTCTGGGCAACCTGTGCCAGGGCCTCACTTCCCTCATCACAGAGAATTTTGTGCCTCCCTTATAATAAAAATTTATTCCCAAATTGCCACCCCCTGGGGTCCTTCTGCTGTTGTCAGCACCATTTTCCCTTAGTCAAGCAACAACCTGAGCAAGACCAAGTCACTGGACCCACTCCCGGGCTCTTCCCGAGGCGGAGAAGAAGCTCCAGGCCAGGTTTTGGGGACCTACCGGATGCCGAAGACGCAGTGGACGTAGTTCCAGATGGCCCTGCGGAGCATGGAGGTGTCCACCCCGCAGTGCATGGCGATGGTGTTGTAGGTCAGGTTATAAACCACCTGGAACTTCTCGTCCAGCAGCTGCCCCACGTCCGGGTACAGGCGGTTGATCAGCGAGAAGCCGTGGTCCTCCCACGTGTAATCCTGGGGGATTGGGGATTTTGGGGTTTCGGGGGGGGGGGTCTCTCCCCCCTAAGTTGGCCCCACAACTCTCAGCATCTCGCTCAGCTCCAAGCCCTTCACCCACCCAGCTGCTCCCACCACCCTGGGAATGTCCCCCCTGTCCTGCCAGGGCAAGACAAGCAGGAGCTGCCCCCCCTCCCCTCCCAGCACCCCCCTCTCACCTGAGCATGGAAGGTGGGGGGGGCCTGCTCCCCCCTCCGTGTGAAGTCCTTGTAGCCGAACTCGGGGTCCTCCACGAAGCAGCGGACGTGGGACTGCAGGGAGGGGTCCAAAATATCTGCAAGGCACCACCAGGGCGGCCGGGAGTGACGTGGTGGGACCCCAGACAGAGCCAGCCCTGCACTGAGAGGCTGATCCTGCTCTCCCAGGCAGATTCTGGCTCTTCCCCCTTCCCCTGCCCCACGGGGACCCCCTCCTCAGCCAGGTGCCCCCCCTGCACCTCCTCACCTGAGGGAGGGACCAGCAAACTCTCCGTCTTTTCCAGCTCGAAGCGCGTCTCCATCTCCTCCTGTGTGACGCCCTCCTCCTCCTGCTGGTTTTCCTGCAGCAGCTTCATCCTCTCCATCAGCATCTCCACCTCCTGCATGGCGTCCCTGCCCTGGGGGGACCACAGGGCAGGGTCAACCCTGCCTCTGCTCGAGCAGAGGGGCCCCCAAAACCAGCTCTGCTGGCACTTGGAGCAGCCTCAGGGCTGCTGCAAAGAGCCTCTGGGTTTGTTCTGCCCAGACCTCAAGCAGCTCCCACGCTCCATGCCCAGGACTGGGAGGAGGGGGAAGCCCTGCAGAGGATGAGGATGAGGATGATACTGCACAGCCCTAAAGCATTTGCTGTTCCCAACAAAAGGCCACGGAGATGCTCCAAGGGCTGGAGCACCTTGATGATGGAGCCAGGCTGGAGAGCTGGGGGGGTTCACCTGGGGAGGAGAAGGCTCCAGGGAGACCTGAGAGCCCCTTGCAGGGCCTAAAGGGGCTCCAGGAGAGCAGAAGAGGGACTTAGGACAAGGGATGGAGGGACAGGACACAGGGAATGGCTTCCCACTGTCAGAGGACAGGGTTAGATGGGATATTGGGAAGAAATTCTTCCCTGTGAGGGGGGTGAAGCCCTGGCACAGGTTGCCCAGAGAAGCTGTGGCTGCCCCATCTCTGGAAGTGTCCAGGGCCAGGTTGGATGGGGCTTGGAGCAACCTGGGCTAGTGGAAGGTGTCCCTGCCCATGGCAGGGGGTGGAACAGGATGAGCTTTAAGGTCTCTCCCAACCCAAACCATTCTGGGATTCCCAGGAGAAGCTGCATAAAGCCCCCAGTATCCCACCACACCCTCCCACCCCTGCAAGGCAAAGCCCCCCCTTACCCCAGAGCCCCCCATGCTGTCCTCAGAGCCAGGGCTGCTGTCACTGTGGGGTGAGGGGGCCCAGCAGCCGTTCCCCCCATCCTGGTCCCCCTCGGGTTTGATGCCGCAGCCGAAGACGAAGGAGGCGAGCGAGTGGTAGTGGGTGAGGAGCACCAGGGCCTGCACCAGCTCTGCCAGCGACCAGCTGTCCTCCCCGGGCTTCAGCAGAGCCTGCAAGGCACAGGGAGGGTTGGAGAGACCCCCCAGCTTCCCCACAGAACCCCCCACCCCAGCCCAGGGCCGGGCAGACCCAGGGCAGGGACACGGGAGCGTGTTTGGGATGTGCCTCCCCCACAGACCCGTGGGGGTCACTCAGCCCCGAAAGGGTTAAACCTGGGGGTGGGTGCAAGCAGGGGTGTGGCCCCCGGGGTCAGCCCCCCCCCAGACAGTGTGTTTTGGGGGTGATTTGTGCCGGCAGCACCCCCCTCACCTCGATGTGCTCCTTGGTGACGAGCCAGGGCCGGTGCGCCAGCAGCTTGTTGATCTCGTTGAGGTTGCGGAGCTTTTGGGGGGCACAGTGCAGCCCCTGCAGCCAGGCAGGGCTGCCCCCCACCTGCAGGAACTCCCCCATGTGCAGTCTCACCAGGTAGGAGCACTGGTGCCGGGCTGCTGCCTGCGGGAGAGCCGGGAGTCACCCCCAGCACCATCCAGGGCCCCCCGACCCTGAGACAAACCCTCGGAGAAGCCAAGGCAGGGACACCCCCCCCCACATCCCTCCTGGGGGGTTTTCCCTGGGATATGAGTCCAGACAGAGAGGTCTGACCCCCCTCATCAATGCCAGTCCCCAGAGGCTCTGGAGGGAGGGTCTTGGGGAACCCTGGGGGGGCACCAACTCCAAAAGGGTTCAGAAACCTTTGGGACATCCCAGATCAGGGGGGTCCAACTGGGGGGGTCCCAAATGCCTTCCTGCAGCAGTGCTGGGACCCCACTTTAAGCCCCTGGGTCCCCAAATCAGAGAGGGGCTCATCTTTGGGGTCCCAAATGCCCTCCTGCCTCCTGAGCAGTGGTGCTGGGACCCCGCCAGGGGAGTTTTTCTCCCTCCACCATCAATGCCAGTCCCCAGGGGCTCTGGAAGGGAGGGTGCTGGGGTACCTGGGTGGGCACCAACCTTAAAGGGGCTTCCAAGGCTTTGGGACCCGAGATCAGAGGGGGTCCAATGGTGGGGTCCCAAATGCCTTCCTACAGCAGTGCTGAGACCCCACTTTAACCCCCTGGGACCTCAGATCAGAGAGGGGCTCATCTCTGAGATCCCAAATCCCTTCCTGCCTCCCGAGCAGCAGCGCTGGGACCCCCCAGAGCCCACTGTGACCCCCCCAGGCCCCCCCTGCTCACCATGATGGCGATGTAGTGGCGCTTGTGGTAGGGCAGGGGCCCGTCCATGCGCAGCAGGAGGTACTGGGTCTTCCAGAAGCTGCTGAGGTACTGGGGGTGCAGCCCCATGACCATGGCGACGTGGTCCACCCTCCCCGCCGACACGAAGGCCTCGATGAGGAGCTGGCGCAGGCCACTCTCCGCTCCTTCCCGCGGGATCTGTGGGATGCAGAGAGCAGGGAAGGGCTGTGAGATGCAGCCCCTCGCTCCTTCCACCCCCACAACCTCAAGGGAGACCCTCCCCCCCCCCCAGCAAGCAGCACCCATCCCCTTGCAGCAGATCCTCACCCCAGTGGGAGCTCCCTGCCTCCGGAATGGGCACCGCCGGTGGCTCCCGGTGCCCGTCTCCCCCTTCCCATTCCCAGGGGGCTGGGGGTGTCCAGGGGTGTCCATGCTGGCTCCCGTGTGGCTCAGCCCGTGGGTTGGGTTGTTTATTTGGGCACTGGAGGGCAGGAGCTGGGGCTCAGCCCCCCCGGCAGGGTGACGACACCGATATCTCTGCCCGGGGAGGGACCATCTGGGACACCCTCGGTGGGAGCTGAGATAGGGCTGAGGGTGCCCCGGGGATTTTGGGACAGAGTTTTTCTTCTGGGGAGGGGCAGGGCAGGGCAGGGGTGGGCAGGACCTTTGCCTGTCAGGGGAAGGACATTTGTGTCTGGATGAGCGGGGAAACCGAGGCACGGGCAGGGCAGGAAAACACCCGGGTGACAACACAACCCTCCCAAAGGATACCCCCCCACTGCCATGGGGACACCCCCGGGCTGGCTGACCCTTCCCCAGCATCCCAGCCCCACCAGGCACTAGGAACTGGGGTGGGGTGTGGGAATCCCCCCTGACCCCCCACCCAGGGCAGGGAGGGGGGAAGGAGCCCCCTCCCCACCCCAGCCCGGCCCCACGGCTCTCACCTCTGCCAGGGGGATGAAGGCACTGGGGCCCTTCGCCAGCTCCCGGGGGACCTTGATCCCTGTTTCCTGGGGAGGAAGGAGCAGCCGGGAGTCACCGGAGCCACCGAGTGTCCCCGCCGGTGTCACCGGAAGGGGTGACTCAGGCAGCCACCCCGCTGGGGCCACTGGCCCTCGCCCCCACAGCCCTTACGTCAGGCTGGCAGTGCCTGATGAAACCCGGCGGGGACGTTGCTCCGCTCCCGGAGGTGCGTGTGACACAGCGGGACACGGGGCAGGACGGCGGTGACACCGCCCCCTCCTTGGGGAAACAGGGAAAAACAGGGAAAAACAGGGGGCGAGGGTCCCGCAGGATGGCAGAGGGGGACAGGAGCGGCACCAGGCACTGTGGCGGCAATCCCCAGCACAACCACGGTCCCTCTGACCCCACCCGGGCACAAAATATCCCTGAACATCACCAGCTTCCCCCCCTCCCCAAATCCATTCACACAGTTAAGCCAGAAACGAGCCCCGCCCCTCACAGGGGCTTTCCACTCTCCAAGCACAGGGTTTAGATCCTTTCTGCCCCCCCCTCCTGCTCAAACCACCCCCCTTCCATCTCCCAAGGGAAAAGCAAGTTTCCTATGCCATGTTTTCTCCAAACACCGATTTGCCTCCTCTCTGCCGGCAGGTGGGTGCAGGCTGTCCCCAGTCAGGGAGCACACGGGCACAGTGACACAAACAGCCCCAAACCAGGACAGAGACATGGAAGCAGCAGCAGGAGGGACACAGCAGCTTCCCCCAGCCCACCCTCTGGATACAGGTCCTGCCACGGAGAAGCTGCTCAGGAATCCTCTCCAGCTGGTGAAGAACCACCCTCCAGTCTTCCCTTTCCCTGCAGAAATCCCCCGGCCCCTCCAGCAGCAGGAGCTGGGTGTGGCCCCATGAGGGTACGACCTGTTCCCAAGCACCTCCACGGGATGTTTGAATGGGATCCCAACACCAACCCAGAGGCTGGATCTGCCCACCCAGGGTCTCACCTCACCCTGGGATGCCCAAGACCACCCTGCTCCATCCCATGGTCCCCCCAGCACATCCAGGGGGGAGCAGTGCCACGGAGAACCAGAGGCAGGAGCTGTGCCCGTGGTGTCGGACACAAAGCTGCCTTGGCCCATCCTGAGGGACACTTCATCCAGTGCCTGCTCCCTGCTCTGGGTTCAGGGAGACCCACACAGGGCAGGCAGTGCCCACTGGTCACCCCACTTGTGCTGCTGGGGACACCCAGGGAACCCTGTCCCAGCCCGGCCAAAGCCACCAAAAGAGGAAAATGAACCCTATCCCAGGCAAAACCAGGACACAGCTGGATCCCTGCCAGCCCCCAGGACCCAAAAATAAACGATCATCCCCAGCAGGGTGCAGGGGGTGCTGCCCCACACCCCTGAGGGCTGGAAAGGGGCAGCCGGGCTCCCACAGCACCCAGTCAGTTCCCGGGTGAACTGGCCAACCTGCCCACAGGGAGGGATGCCAAGGCACGACCCAAATCCCTCTGGAGTGGCGGGTGCAGCCTGGCACCCTCTCCCGAGCAGGGAAGGGGGGTGGGATGGCAGGAGGTGACAGGCAGCAGCTGTCACTGTGGCCATGTGCTGCTCATGAGCCGGGCAGCAGGACACGGCCCCGGGATACAGGCAGGGCAAAGCCGGGAGTGCCCACATCCAAGGGCTCCCATGGGATGCTCCCGCCCTGAGTCACCACGGAAGCACTCCAGGGGTCAGCGGGATCGGGTTCCTGCCGTCCTGCTCCAGGCGCTGAGTTGGCTCCGTGCTAACTCAGGGTTTGGGGACAGGAGCTGCTCCAAAAGCTCTGAGAGGATCCCTGGGAAGGGACAGCAACAGCCAGATCCCAGCACGGCAAATCCACGGGACAGCAAATCCACGGGACAGGCAGCAGCATTCCAGCCGGCTGGAATTCCAACCCCGACGGCAGGGAGGAGCCGAGGAGCCCGGAGCCAGCCCGAGGCTTTTCGGTGACAGCTCAGGGTGACCTTTGAAGGTGTTTTTAATCATCCCCGTGTTTTGCTGCATTAAGCAATCCCGGGGGTGCTGTGGTTTAACCCTCCCTGTGCCACCTCTGGATAAGGGATCTCCTCCTGCTTCCACTGGTGGGGAATCACATCATGGGAATAGTTCAAGTTGGAGAAGCCCCCTAAGATCACTGAGTCCAACCCGGTGCTGCCAAGGCCACCACTAACCCACGTCCCCAAAGTGCCACATCCACACATCTTTTAAATCCCTCCAGGGATGGTGATCCCACCACTTCCCTGGGCAGCTGTGCCAGGGCTGGACGACCCTTGCCATGAAAAATTTTTCCTAACGTCCGATCTCGACTTCCCCTGGTACAACTGAAGGCTGTTTCCTGTTATCCTGTCAAACCAGAGGGAAGCTGAGGCACGGGGGTGCTGTGCCCTGCACCGGGCACACAACCTGCTCCCAGGCTCCAGCTGGCACAGGGCAGGCAGAGGGTCTCCGGGGGAAGGAGATAATACCCCAGGAGTGGGAAGATGGGTGTGCTGAGCACTAATCCCCCCTCCCCACACTGGTGCCGGCGCTTAGTCAGGTGTGGGGAAACCATCCCTTATCAGATGAGGTTAAACAAACACCATCACAGGAACACAACCGAGGCACCTTCACAGGCAGCAGGGAAGCCCCAGATCCAGGGAATTTCGGTGGTACCTGCCAGACGCTGCTGGCCAAGGTCTGGGGCATCCCCGACACCCCCGGCCTCACCCCTGCCTGCTCCAAATTTCAGGCTTTGGCTCATGTCAGGACAAGTGCTGGAGCGACCCCCCTGCTGTTTGTTCCCTGGGGTTTCTCCCACCCACTGTCCCGGCACTCCCAGTCTCCAGCCCGTGTCAGGAGGAACCATCCTGCAGTGACATGGCTGGGGGACCACCAACTCTCCCCCCAGCTGCAGAGCAATCCCGCTGTCCCTGGGGAAACCTGAGGGAAGGGGGAATGCAGGAGCAACAGGGAAAAAAATGCGATTTTTTTGGTTTTTTTGGTTTTTTTTTTTTGGAGAGGGGAAAACAAGTCTTGCAAATAGAGGCAGTTCCCAACTTTTCAGGACACTCAGGATGTTGGACTGACACTGCAGACCGCTCTGGTTGCCTGAGAGGGTCAGGGAGATCATGCAGAGCTCCACAGACACCCCAGTTTTCCACACTGGACTCCAAATGCAAAAGCGATGCCAGACACTTCCAGAATATTTGGGTTAACGGGTCATCAGAGATCCTATAACCGGCCTGGGAACAGCAGCACGAGCCAAACAACAGGACAGAACTCCCAGAGGGCCCCCATCCTCCTGCCAGCCCCCCACCACTCACACCGCCGGGCACATCCCATCACCCCCTGCCTCAGTTTCCCTTTGTCCCCGGTTCTGCCCTGCTCCCACACACATCACAGCTCCCGGAGGGATCGGCAACACCAAAACTTCCCTGCCCAGCCCTCCAGTGCCCCTCCAGGAGTCTGGAGATGCTCCCAGCACCCCCCACCCCCCACTCCCCCACCACGTCCAACCTCCCGCATCCCGGACGGTCCCTCGACGTGTCCCGACTTGTCCCCTCCCTGCAGCCGGCCGGGGGTGGGAGGTGTCCCCGGGCGGGGGGGGGGACAGCAGCGATGCTCGGGGGACACCCCCAGCCCCTCCCGGGCGGGCTGCCCCCCCGTGTATCCCCCCGGCAGCTCCTCCTTACCTGCCCGCCCCGCCGGGTCCCGCAGCCCCGGTGCTCCTCCAGGGGACACGGCGAGCCGGCCACGAGCATCGCGGCGGGGGGTGGGCGGCGGGGAGACCCCCGGAAACCCCCAAAACCGCCCTAAAAGCCCCCCGGACACCCCCGGGCTGCGCAACGACCCCCGGACCCCGCGCCCGCCCCGGTTACATAGGGCGGGTGGGGACACGCCCCCCAGGCGGCCTCCACCAATGGAAATGCGGGGGCGTGACCACCAAGCTCAGGCCGGGCCAATGGTAGCGCAGGGGCGGGGCCAAGGCACAGGCATCAGGTCAACCCGCAGCCGCCAGCGGGAGCTCCCCCCGCCCTCGGGACACTTGGGAGTGTTGGAATTGTCTCCTGCGGGCAAAGGGAAAAGAAAACTGGTGGAAACCCCCTCTGCTCCCCTCAGTGAGAGGGGAGCTCTCATCGGCAGAGCTGCCTCCGGCCCCGTGGACCAGCATCAGATTGACCTGGAGCTGCTGGAGCAATTCCAGAGGAGGCCACGGAGATGCTCCGAGGGCTGGAGCCCCTCTGCTCTGGAGCCAGGCTGGGAGAGCTGGGGGGGTTCATCTGGAGAAGAGAAGGCTCCAGGGAGAGCTGAGAGCCCCTTGCAGGGCCTAAAGGGGCTCCAGGAGAGCTGGAGAGGGACTGGGGACAATGGATGGAGAGACAGGACACAGGGAATGGCTTCCTACTGCCAGAGGGCAGAGTTAGACGGGATATTGGGAAGGAATTGTTTCCTGTGAGGGTGGGAAGGCCCTGGCACAGGTTGCCCAGAGAAGCTGTGGCTGCTCCTGGATCCCTGGAAGTGTCCAAGGCCAGGCTGGATGGGGCTTGGAGCAACCTGGGATGGTGGAAGTTGTCCCTGCCCATGGGGGTGGAATGAGATGGGCTTTGAGGTCCTTTCCAACCCAAACCACTCTGGGATTCTGTGAAATGGCACATGAGGACCCTGCACACCTTCCCAGGCAGGTTCTATGTCCAAAATCGCTGAGCTGCCCTGTCACAGAATCACAGAATACCCTGAATTGGAAGGGACCCACTAGGGTCATGAATTTCAACTCCTTGCTCTGCACAGGACAACCCCAAAAATCCCCCCTCTGCACACAGAACCATGTTCCAGCCCTCCAGCCACTCCAGTGCTCCCTGCCATGGAACACTTTGATTAACCTCAAGCAGAGGAGCCCCAAGAATTGAGCAGTTTTCCCCTCCCAGTCTCTACAAGGTCCCAGCCCAGCTCCCGTCCCTTTGGATAAACACCAAGCTCAATGAAAGAGCTGTAGAATCCCAGAATGGTTTGGGTTGGAAGGGATCTTAAAGCTCCTGTCCTCCCACCCCCCTGCCATGGGCAGGGACACCTCCCACTAGCCCAGGTTGCTGCAACGTGGCTTTGAAAAAAAAAAAGGCGAAAAGAAAAAAAAAATAAGAACAATAAAGGAAAAAAAATGAAAGAAAGGGGAAAAAAACCCACCCCCACAAGCACGGGCAGCCCCAGACACAGCACTGGTACTGCTCTGGCACTGCCTGACAGCCTGACATGGCAAAGTCCAGCAAATGGGAATTGCTGCACAAACAACTCCGGGTTTGCCTGGCAACAGCCTCCTCCAGCTCTGTCCTGAGCTCCTGCCAACAAAGGGAACATGTCAGAGCCCCACGGCCAGCACAGCCACAGCAGCCCCCGCAGGGAGGGAGCACATCCCAGTTTCAGATGTCCCTGGTCACTGCTCCTTGTCCTTGTCCCCTTCCCGGGGCTATTTTTAGGGTGTTTCGCAAACACGAGGCTGTTTTTTTAGGGTGTTTTGCACCGAGGGTGTGGGGTCTGTGTGGCTCTGGCCACCCCGAGGTTTCTGCTTCTCTTCTGCCACCTGTGTCACTTCAGAGGCACAATTTGGGGGTTTCATTGCAGCTGCTCTCGGGGGACCTGGCCCTGCACTGCCCTGGGGCTGGAGGGGCTGATTCAGCCTCTGTCCCCTCGGTCCAGCTCCAGCAGCAGCTCCTTTGGCACTGGACACAGAGAAGCTGTGGCTGCCCCATCCCTGGAAGTGCCCAAGGCCAGGTTGGATGGGGCTTGGAACAACCTGGGCTAGTGGAAGGTGTCCCTGCCCAGGGCAGGGGGTGGAACAGGATGAGCTTTAGGGTCCCTTCCAACCCAAACCATTCCAGGATGATTCTGTGATTCCCCCTGAGGCTGCAGCTCTGTGTTTGCTCTGGCTGAACACGTCAGCCTGGAGTGGAAAATCCATCTCTTCCTCTGCAGCACTGAAGGTAACACAGTGTAAGCAAAGCAGGGCAGGGGGGCTGCCTCTGTTCCCCCTTTCTGCCCCCCAAAAAGCTCTGGCTATGAGGGGGACAGGCTGAGATGGACCTGGGCACCCCAGGGCTGGGGAGTGTGTCAGGCCCTGATCCAGCTGGAGATGCTGCCAAGTATTTAATACAAAAATATCCCATCAGAAGACACGGAGGGCTGTGCCAGGAGGATATTTATCCCTGTGTGCTGAGCAGGGGCAGGAGGGGCAGAGCACGGCTGGGTGGGCACTAACCCACGGCCCCAAGTGCCACATCCACGTGGCTTTTAAACCCCTCCAGGGGTGGGGACTCCAACAGTGCCCTGGGCAGCTGTGCCAGGGCTGGACAACCCTTTCCATGGAGAAATTTTCCCAAAATCCAACCTGAGCCTCCCCTGGCACAGCTGGAGGCCGTTCCCTCTCCTCCTGTCCCTTGTTCCCTGGGAGCAGAGCCCGACCCCCCTCTGGCTCCCCCCTCCTGTCAGGGAGTTGCAGAGCCAGAAGGTCCCCCCTGAGCCTCCTTTTCTCCAGGCTGAGCCCCCCCGGCTCCCTCAGCTGCTCCAGCCCCTTCCCCAGCTCCATTCCCTTCTCTGGACACACCAAGTCCAGCTCAAGTCCTTTTCCCACCAGCCTCACTCAGAGCACTTGACATCTCTTCCCCTTTTTGTCCCACTTTGAGCTCATTCCTCCAGGAAATACAACTGCAGGAGGGTTTTCCACACTGGCTGATTCCCAGCCAGGCTCGTTACAATATTAATGGAAAAAAGGTGGCAAGGGAGAGGCAAAACTTCCTCGAGAACAAACCCAAGACCCTGTTTCCAGAAACAGCAATCCTGGGAAACACACACAAGAGCAGGTAATTATTTGGGGTTTGACAGAGCCCTGGTCATCATCCTGCTGACTGGACAAGCCTGGTGCTCCAGGAGAGCTAAACAGGAAGGGAAGGCCGATTGCTCAAGGTGTGTCACCCCAGAGCAAGGTTGGCTGGGGACAACGCCTGCCTTTTGTCACCAGCCAGCAGTTTTGGGCAGCCCAGACCCCCCAGACCCACTGGGGCTTGGTGGGCTGGAAGAAGGAAGCCCAGAGCACTCGTGGGGTGGAGAAGGGAACTGGAATCATGAAATAGTTCAGGTTGGAAAAGATCTTTAAGATCATCGAGGCCAACTGTCCCCCAGCACTGCCAAGACCACCACTGTCCCATGTCCCCAGGTGCCACATCCACATGGCTTTTAAAGCCCTCCAGGGATGGGGACTCCACCCCTGCCCTGGGCAGCTGTGCCAGGGCTGGACAACCCTCTCCTTGGAGAAATTTTCCCTAATATCCAACCTAAACTTCCCCTGGCACAGCTTGAGGCTGTTCCCTCTTATTTCCTCCACAGCTTGGAGCTGTGGAGGGTCAGTGATTCCCAAGGCAGGGAAGGCAGATGGATGTGGCTTTGGCAGCATAAACACATTAGAAACAGTGGTTTGTACTGGTCTGTACTGGTGAGTGATCCCTGTTGCTCTGGGAATAGCAGCAGGAGGGAGCTGTTATCCCCATGTGCTCTGGGAGCTGGATATAGGTGAGGGGGGTCACAGCCAAAACACCTTTGGACTCCTGGGCCAACTCTGAAGGTTTTCTTGGAAGAAGACAAAGGGCAGCTGAGTATTCTTCATGGCAATGTCATGGAAAGAGGGCAAAGCTCCATGACAAAGGAGTAGATCTCACTGGCTGTGTCGGCTGGACCCCTTTACCCAGATCGGGAGCAACACTGAACACTTCCCATCCCTAAAACCCCAATTCCTCACTTCCCTCACCTCTGGAACAAGGCCTTGTGCTCTCCTCTCCTGCCTCAGCCACCAAACACAAAGTCACTAAAAACTTTATAAGATTTGAAAATCCTCGGTGTTGGCTTTTTTAAAGACAATTTTGAAGCCTGTTGCCCCCAGGTCGTGCTGAGCCAGCACTCCCAGAAAACCCAGGAATTAGAGAGGAGTGGAAGGGAGAGTGTTTGTGGGTAATTACCAGCTGGTTAAATTGGTTTAATTCTGCTGCAGGTTCAATCCTGCTGTGGGTTCAACTCTTCTGTCAAGCTGCAGAAGAGTTTACATTCATTTCCATACTAAAGTTTCAGATCCTTGCCCTGGGCCCTGCAAGTTTGGAAAGGAAATATTTATTCAAGTAATTACTTTAAAAAAAACCAAAATCTAATCCTCCTGGTTGGCAGAGCTCAGGAAATGCTTTGCAAGAGGGTTTTGTCGTGCCCTGAAAACCCAGCCACCTCCAGCTCCCCAGGGCAGCTTCTTGGAGCTTCTGGATCTTCAGGAGGGATTTCTGCTGGAAACAGGTGAGGGGCAGCCAAACCTCAGCTCATGGAATGGGCAAAAACACTGACCAAAAACCGGAATTCTCAATTTTGACTTTGATTTCATCACTAGCAGGTGGCTGAGATCAGTCTGGAATATGAGCAACGTGGTCTAGTGGAAGGTGTCCCTGCCCAGGGCAGGGGGTGGAACTGGATGGGCTTTAAGGTCCCTTCCAACCCAAATCATTCCATGATTCTAAGAAACCTGGGATGAGAACCCTGCCCAGTGCACACCATCAACCTCTGGCATGAGATGCCAAAGAAACTTGAAGGGATAACACAGAGACTGGAAGAACAACATGATGAGGAAGATTTCATAGAAACTGTTTTTCTTCACTGCATTTAACTCTCCATTTGGGCGTTTGTCACAATTAATGATTCCCAGAAAAGGGGAATGTTTTTCGTGTGCAACTCCAGGCTTTGAAAGAAAATCATACAGAAATTGCATTTTGAGCTGGAAAAGCTGCTGTGGGGTTTTTCCAACAGAACCAGGGTTTGCCTTTTCCCACCCTGGGAACAGACATCCAAGGCCGTGGCAGCTCCTTGGCCTGGAGTGCTGCTCCTCTTCCCAGGATCCTGCACCCCCAGCACAAAGAAAGCACAAAATGAGCCTTGTGGGTCCCTTCCAACTCAGGATATTCCATGATTCCATGAAAATTCTGAACTACACTCCCACGAGGACCTGGGGGGCATTTCCCAACGGAAATCTCTGGGGAGGTTTTTGCCCTCCCAAATTTCTGCTGGAAAACTGGAAGCTTTAAAAAAAACCAACCAGCACCAAACCCCCACATTTTCCCCCCAGATTTATGGCTGAGGGAAAGACTTTAGAGACACACAGGGGGGTTCACTCACCTCAGGTCTTAAAAAGAAACAACTCCCTTATCCTCACATTTTGTTTTTCCTGCTATTGTTTCCCCGCTCTGTCTTTGTGTGTTCGGGGGAAGAAAACAGGGAATAAATCTTGGATACAGCTGGATGGGTCCTGGGAAGCTGGATGTAACCAAGTAACAGGGCTCCTAGCAACAGGCTTGATGGGAGGATTTAAAGATAGAAAGAAAAGTAGGAGCAAAGCAAACAATGGGAAAATGCCCGACTCCTTCCCAGATAAATCAGCTGCAGGCAGGGGAAAAGGTGCTTTGGTTGTTTTGTTTTTCCTTTCTTTTTGTTTTTGTTTTTTTTTTAAAGCAAACAGAAATTCCGAGCCGCAGATGAAGGGGTTTGGTGTTTGTTTTCTTTTGTTTGTTTGTTTGTTTGTTGTTTTTTTTTTTTAAACCACTTTTACAGGTGTCAGTTTGTACAAATCCAAGCGTCCCTTGAAAATCCAGGTTATTACAAACATACAAAGAAACGATGTTTGGGTGCTACAAATCAGCTACACCAGGGCAGGAGAGCGATTCCTCACGATTAAAAACCCCCAGGGAACGGTATTTACAGGGCCCTCTCTCCCTCCTTGTTGTTTTTTTTTGGTTTTTGGTTTTTTTTTAAAATTTCTGTGTCTCGAGGGGAAGCGGGGGAAAAAAAAAAAGCGAAGCCCCCCCTCCCTCCCCCTTAAAAAAAACCCAAACAAAAACTCCCCCCAGTGCACCTCGTGTTTTTCTAAAAAGTATAAAATTGGGTGAGTTTTTTTTTCCTGCTGTCACGCTCTCGGCGAAGTGTGACAAGTTCTGGTTTTGCTTGTTTTCACGTCAGAGGTCTCTTAGTAAAAACATAAAAAAAAAAAAAAGAAAACCAAAAAGAAGAAAAAAACCTACATGGCAGTGTCCAATGAAAACGTGCTCCTTCCGTGCCAGAAGCCAACATCATCCCAAAAAAGTGCCTTTTGAGTAAAATCGACTTTAGTAACAAATAAAAAAAAATAAAACCCACAAGAGGGTGAAAAAAAAAATAATAATCACAAGCTCTGTTTAAAAGCTTCCTCAAAGCCCTGACGGAGCGGCCGCCCTGCAGCAAAAGGATGAGTTCTCTTACCTGCCTTCACTCCCTGCTCGGGGGTCTCCAAGCCCTGAGATGTTTCTCCACCCCCTGCCCGGATTTCGGGATGCCAAGGAGCTCCTGCCAGCCTGGAGCTTCCCCTCCAAGTGCCTTTTTTCCACCAAAAGAGGCGCCTGGGGGGCCCTGGCCTGGCTGGAAGGGTCAGTGGTGGCTGTGCTGTTTCGGGGCAGCACATCCCTGGTACAGGGAACTCTCATAGCCCTTTGATCCTGCTGGTTTGGAATCAGCAGTGAGAAAAATCCCTGGAGAGCCCCCCCCCCCCAAAAAAAACACTCCCTGGCTCAGGTGGCTGCCTGAGTAAGTGCTTTCCTGGAGCCAAGCTGGCCCCTGCATCTGGAAGGGGCAGGGAAAGGGGGGAGAAGAGGGATCACACCAAGCTGCAGAAGTCATCGAAGCCCCAAAGGTCACCACGTAACCAGGGAGCTGGTGGGGGGAATTTGGGATGGGTTTGGGGCTGTATCGTTCCACTCTGGCTCCCAACCCAAAAGCTCTCATCAGAAAAACAAGGAAACACAAAACCAGGCAGTTTGGTCTGTCGAGTTGACAGAGAAAAGAAGAAGAAGAAAAAAAAAATCCAAAACAAAACACACACAAAAAAATCTTCCAAGATAAATACACAGCCCCCATTTTGGAAGCATCTTCAAAAAAACTGGATCAACCGTTTGTCAGCAGTGGCACAACCTCCCAGGAACATCTGTTGGGCTGGTGAGTTCTTGGCTCCCTTTTGAAGAGGGAACAGTTCAAGGGGAAAAAAGAATCCAGCTCCCACCACACCCAGCTCCCGCTTTATCTGCGGGACAACTGGCCACAGCAATTCCCTCGCAGCAGCAGGCTGGGAACCAGCAAGGAGCCCCTAATGCAGCAGGTTCCTGTTTGCTCATGGAAAGGGCTGGCAGTGGTAGCAACTGGCTAGGGAAAGATTTCTCCCAGAAAACAGTACTTCAGGGGGGATTTAGGAAGGCCTGGGACCTCTCCCTGTGGATGGAAACCGGCCACGCTCGAGCATGCTGTCGGAAGGCAACACACATCAGGAATTCCCATGGAGTCCACGGCAGTGGGACAGTGACAACACGGAGGTTTTGGCTTCCAGGGATCCAGCAGGTCTCCCAGACTCCTTGGCTAATGCTGGGGAAAGCTCCCAGACTGGGGGGTTGGCTTTAAGGGGAGGTTATTGCTCCCGACTTCTCCGGCTTTTTGCCTTTCGACAGGGCAGCCGCTTGCTTCAGGAGTTCTCTGTTCTTGGCCTGGGAACAGGGAAAAGGGGTGTTTAAGGGTATGGATCAGCAGCAGCTCTTGGGTTCCCAGAATTGCCTGGGCAGGAGCTGCTGGCATCCTGCACAGAGGTGGAAAAGGAGGCAGATGTTGAGCTCACCTCTGACCACCTAGAAGGGGCTCTCCCATCCCAGCCCCCCCCAGAAAGGACAAAGATAAAATATTAAAACCTGAGAGCCTGGTCAGAAAAGGATCCATATGAACAATTCAAGGCACCTACAGTACACTCTGAGAGGATTTGAGTTTTATTCTGGAATCAGTGAAACTTCCAGAGCACCAGCCAATACCAGCAGAAAACACTTGGACACCAGAGATCAGGGCAGTCCCAGCCAGAGCTGGGCCCAACATGGAAATCCCCAGGAGAGGCAGGTGGCTGGGACACAACTGCTCCTGGAGCTGATGCTTCCTTCTCCTCCCTCACAGGGAGCAGGAGGCACAGCCAGCCCTCTCCACACCACACACAGATATTCCAGCCTTCAGCCAGGCAGAAGGATGAGCATGGTCAAGGGGATATCACAGCCACCAGCACTCTGACAGCAGCTGGAGGCTCCAAAACCTGCCCTGCACTGGGATACTTCCCCGGGAATGTTGGATGGAGGAGGGGCTCTTTCCTCAGAGGCAACAGAAGCCTTTTGTCTCATCCCCTCCCACCTCTCATCGCTGGGGCTTTAGATCTTTATATACCCAGAGTAATTAAAGGGTGCAAAGTTCATTTCTCTGTCTGATTTCTCCCCCTTTGACCTGATCCCTTCGATGGCTCGGGCTATTCACGCTGATAATCGCTGTTGTCTCCACAGCCCTGGCAAAAATCCTGCTCTCCCTCTTCCCTCCAGCTCAGGGACTTCTTTATTTGGACTAGAGAGATACAGGGCTAAAGGAACTGCCAATCGTTCCTTTGTTCTCCCTCCTTACTGGTCACACCAATCACAAGGAGGCGATTTAGAGGTGCAGGGAGCTCACAAAAGGTTCTGCAGGCTGGAAAAACAAGTTCAAACCTGATTTTGGCAATAGGTAAAATGAGTCTGATGGTTTCAGCCTAGTCCATGAGGGACACAACACAGCACTTTACAACACAGTAAGTGTGAAATGGAGGTTGGAATGCAGTGCAGAGGCTGTAGGACAGGGATGAGAAGGATTAACAGCCGTGTGTGCAGGAGCTCACGGGGTGTTGTGATCAGGAGTGTCCTCAGTCACTCCCAGATAAAGCACAGCCCAGCAAATTGACCCAAGAGTGTGTCACCTGTAACTGCTCCATGACCTCCTTGTGTGTCTTCTCCATCTGGTTCATCTTTGCCCTCATCTGTGATTCCTGGTACTGCAGGTCGGCTTTCAGCTCCGTGATCTGGGAAGAAACCAGGAAGGAGCAAGGGAGCTGGAAGAGGCAATGAATTCCCTCCCCCCAGACGCTCCCTGCCACGGAAAACACCTCTGCAGAAGGTGTGTGAGACTGGCTGAGGTCAGAGACGTGCTGGGGGAGTGCAACCACACCAGAACCCTGTCCCTGAGCAGCACAGGGACTGCAAGCAGCAGCATGTTCACTCCCAGTCTTGCCCACACACAGAGGTCTCCAAGAGAGTGGTCAGGAAGTGACCCTTTATGAAATGAGATCTCCTGGGTGGGTCCAGAGAGCCTCTTGGCTTTGGACAGGAGACAGCCTGCAAACAGCCAGACATGCTCTTGCTCACTCCAAGATAAAAAGCCAGGCTGTGTCTTGGAGTGTGATCTGTGAGAACATTCCAGCCTGCTGGGGGGGAAGCAAGCCAAGGGCTGTACCTTCTTCTCCTTCTCCAGAATCATCTGATCCTTCTGGTGCAGCATCTTTTTTAAAGTAGCCACTTCCTCCTTCAGCTGGGCAATGATGACAAAGTGGTCGGTGCCAGGGGAGTCCAGGGCGAGGTCTGGAGAAAAGCTGCAGCAAAGCACAGGGAGAGGCTCTCAGCACAACCCTCACTTCCACTGAGTCAGGGGAAACTCCCACGGATGCATTCGGATGGGAATCGTTTCAGGATCCTTCAGGATCCTTTTTCAAACCAAAGAGCTGAAGACAGCAATCAGAGAAATACTGAAACTTTTATGATCCCTCTGGAACTCCTTTGCTCACAGGCAGTCCTTGGATGCACCGCAGAACTTCCCACTGAATGTAAACAAACATTCTGGCAGGGAGGGGACATGAAAGAGAAACAAATAACGCCCAAGTTCAACAAACAGAGCAAAGGGAACAGCTAAATTGAAGTCAGCACTGTCCTCAGCAGGAAAAAGGGGTAAAAAACATGCTGGACTTTGTATTTTGGTTCTGCCACGGTAAAGCAATTTAGGGAGAAGCTTCATTATCTCAGAGCAGGAAAAACTCTCTGGGAAGACAGAGAAATAGCTGAGCACATCACCTGTACACCACCAGGTCTCTAATCATAAGCAACCAGCTGGGAACTTATCTGGACTGGTAAATCACAAACCTCCCTACGAGACACCCAGTGACCCGGGGCAGCCACACACAGTCCTGTGCTGCAGGAATATTCTGGATCATAAGATACCACAAGCTGCAGCCAGAGGCCCAGGGAGCTCACCCGATTTTTCCCTGCCCTCTGTTCCACCCCTAAGGCTGTTTTTTATCTCCTGGTGCTAAGAGGGCAGTGCACTCCCAGCCACACACACCTGAAACTGCTGTATAAAAACTGAGCAGCAATGAGACAACAAAGCCTAACCTAGAAGATGGACTTCAGGTCTGGCTGTTATCAGATAAATAAAGATAAATCGCCAGGGTCACCTGGAGCCTGACTCTTTTTTTTTTAAAGCCTCCAGAGTAGGTCATCACTGAGCTCTAAAGCTGGGAGCTGCAGCAGGGTGTGGCAGGCACGTGTGGAAGGCACGGTCTGAACCCAAAATTCTGCCTCTCTCAAGGATGTTTCCACCTCTGAGCTTTCAGTTCCCCACCAAGGCAGAGAGTACCCACTGCTCACCTCACACGGGGTCTCCTCTAGCGCCTGGAAACGATCCATTTCCTAATTAAAAGCACAGCCTGCTTTGACTGGACTCGTTAGTGAGGATGTGGCAGGAGAAAGGCTCCTTCCCCCACTGTGCTGGGGATCTACAGAGGGGAACTAAGCAGAGGCAGCTTCCCAGATCTGAGAGTCAGAGGATGGCCCTGAGGCGCTGGGAAAGAAAGCTTGGCAAAGGAAAACTCGGGGCTGAGGGGCTGCAGGAGACAGCCCGCGGTGGAGGAGCCTGGCATGGCTAAAACATGCTGACAGCAGAGCCCACACCGAGATGTGGCAGCACTCTGGGCACGCTGGATCCATTTTAAAACTGTTCCCGAGTAGTTTTCCCAAGCGCAGGCTGTGCAGGATGATGGTGGGAGCTCCATCACCTTCCTGTGTGCAAGCACGTTACCAACAGCAGCTTTAATTTCCCACTCAGTGCAAATATGCTGGGGAGGAGAGGGAGAAATCAAAAAAACCCCAGCCTCCACGGAGAAAAAAAGGCTTCCTCACCATTCCCTCTGGCTAAAAACAATCCCTTGACACACCATTCCTTTGCCCAGGCACGCTTCCCTCCTGCCGTGCCCTGGGGGGATAAAGAGTGCTGGGAGATGCTCCCATTTCCCTGAGCAGCTCCAGCAGGAAAAATTCCCTGCTTGGCAGCTCCTGCTGCCCAGCACGTCGTGGAGCAGGGAAGGTGAGAGCCAGCCCTGCCACCCAGTGGGGAGAAGGGACAGGAGGGACACCAACCTTCCACAGAGCACCCACCAGCTGGGAACGAGGGCTTGGAGTTATCAGGGATCCCCTGCTGGGGGGGGGGAGATAAAGTATAAATAAATATCAGGCAGGTACTTTCCTGTCCAGTTGCTGCAAAATGCCCCCTCAAATATGTCAAGGTGCTAATTAAAAAAGCAGCTTTTTTTTTTTTTTGATTCCCTCTTCTTTTATATTTTTTGAAGGCTGACAAATGAAAGGTTCCTCTGTCTTTAAGGGAGCAGCCTGAGACTCCAAAACTGGAAGGAAAACTGCCAAATGCAAGTCACTTCATTCCTTTAAAAAACAGATCAGGAACTAAAACAACCAAGCAAAAAAAAAAAAAAAAAAAAAAAAAGAGCCATATCCTCTATACAAATACACTCAGCATCCCTGGGCTAGGTCGGTGGGCATGTGCTCCCCCTGTTCAAACAGCCGAAAATGCACGTTGCTAATTAAAGGGGAATTGATGAGCTCCCGTTGTTTTCAGTGCAGACAGAGGACAAAAATGGAGCTGTTCCAAAGGCACCTGGCTCTCTATTGACTGGAACAGAAACCAAATTGACTGCCTTAAACTCCACACCTGTTAAATGGCTGAAATTAGGCAAAGCAAATGCCAAGCTTAAGGATTTTGCTATTCAAGTCAGGCTGGCGTGAAGAGGCACAGATCAGGCATGGAACCAGCAGCCAGGCTTCACCTCAGACAAAACCCACCTAGAATACAGCAGCCAGCCCTGGGCCCCCAACACCAGGAGGGCCTGGAGCTGCTGGAGCGAGTTCAGAGGCCACAGAGATGCTCCAAGGGCTGGAGCCCCACTGCCCTGGAGCCAGGCTGGGAGAGCTGGAGAAGAGAAGGCTCCAGGGAGGCCTTGGAGCCCCTTCCAGTGCCTAAAGGGGCTCCAGGAGAGCTAGAGAAGGACTGGGGACAAGGGATGGAAGGACAGGACACAGGGAATGGCTTCCCACTGCCAGAGGGTAGGGTGAGATGGGATATTGAGAAGAAATTCTCCCCATCCCTGGAAGTGTCCAAGGGAGCAACCTGGGCTAGTGGAAGGGGTCCCTGCCCGTGGCAGGGTGGAATGAGATGGGCTTTAATGTTCCTTCCAACCCGAACCATTCTGGGATTCCAAGAAAAACATCTCTCACATGCAAAACTCCATCCAGGCCAAAGGACCAGCATCTGGACCTGCACTCCCCCCACCACCCCAAAAGCTGGTGCAGTTCAGCCCAAGTCCCACAGTTTTAATCTTTTTAAAGCCAGGACTCTTCTATGCAAATGAGAACCTTTTCTGTGCAAAATGAGGACCCTTTTACAAGGCAACTTTGCCGCTGAGCACCCTCAGGCACCGCTGCCCTCCCCCAGCTGTCGCTGCCTGGTGTTAAAAGCCCAATTTAGCACCTTGTTTGCAGTGAGAGGAGAAGGGGCCACAGCCTGTTCCCTCTGCAGAGCCTGCAGTGTAAAAACGAGAGAGGATGGGGACATCAAAACTGCCCAAATGAGGACCAGGAGAGCTCCAGAGGCTGGAGGTGAAGCCAGAGTAGGACTGAGGGGCGGGATTAGTAAGGATTAGTAAAGCCAAGTCTGCTGCAAGATGTGCTGAGAGCACTGTGAGGGAAAACCACCGCCCCTGCAGCGGGGCCAGAGCTATTTGCTCCTCCCAGAGCTCCCCCAGGACAAACCATTCAACACCACCCTTTAAATGACTGTTGGGAATCGCCCTGTCCCCACAGTCACAGCCATTGGGAGCAAGAGCCACCCAAAATATGTAAGCAAACACATGCAGAGAGAATTCTGTAAGACACGGTAAAGGAATTCCTACAGTATCCAAAAAGGAGCGACGATTTCAGATAAGCTGGACCTTGTTGGAGGTGTTGCCAAAGTCAACTGAGCTCAAACATGCCCAAATTTTGCCCAGGTGAGGCTGCACCAGACTGTGCTGCTGCAGACCCCAACCCCATGCCCAGGCTCTGCCCCAAACTCCAGGCTGACTCTGGGGAGGACAATCTTACAGAAAATACTGTAAATGGGGAGGGTTTTAGGGGTTCATCCTCACAAAAAAGAAAAAAAACCAACCTCAGGAACTCCAAAACCCCATTCCATGAACCCCCATTATTATTCCACTCAAGACACATGTGTCTATTTAAGGCAGCTGCAGCTCTTGCCTTTTCTGCAGCACGTTGCTGGAGCTCTTTAGTTGCTAAATTTACACTCAGTTTGTTACTGGGATTCATAAAAAAAAAAAAAAGTCTGTAGCAAGGCCCACAGCCTTGGCAGGAGCCAGACTGACAATATCTGACACGAGAGCAGGAAGGAGGCACTTGATTGCTCCAATCCATGCTCCTGTTTTCTAAAGGAATGGCTTGAGCAACCCCAGAGCACTGGACATTTCAGGGTTTGGGTGTTTTTAAGCCAGCAGGGCTGTTACAGGGAGTTATGAGATCTCAGCCCAGGATTTAATGGGGAGATAAAAACACTTGGTGCTGTCCTACAGCCTCTCTAGAGGGAAAGCTGCAGCAGGACTGAAGGGCTGCCCCAGTTCTACCTGCAACCTGTGTCCAGCCTCTCCTTTGGCTCCAGCAGCGCTGAAGGGAGATGAATTCTGACCCCTCTGTGCTCAGCCACGGCTCCCAAGCTATATTTAATCCTTAAATTTTTTCAACTTTTTAGTTACAACACTGCTCAGGTGGTAAATGGTCTTGTAGACCACTCTGTGGGAGCCACTGCCCTACAAAATCACTGGAGGTCTATTTTAGAGAATCATGGAATGGTTTGGGTTGGAAGGGACTTAAAGAAGATCTCGTTCCACCCCCCTGCCATGGGCAGGGACACCCTCCACTAGTGCAGGTTGCTCCAAGCCCCATCCAACCTGGCCTTGGACACTTCCAGGGATGAGGCATTTCCCATGGGAGCATTTCAGACATCAACACTGACTGGGTGTCAACAGCATCTACAGCATCATCTCTGTGATCTCAGAGACATTCAAGGCAGGTGGTGATGAATTACCAGGGGCTTTACCAGACCCTTTGGCACTAACTACGCTCTGGTCCATGCTCCCAAATCCCTGCTGTTTAGAAAGAGATCCATGGAGAGGGAGAGTTCCCGTGTGTGAGGCAGTTCCCAGGGAGGGAGGGGAGAAAACAACAGGTGATCTCACTTCAGGATGTCAGTGCCTTGAGCAACAGGACAATGGTGGGCCCCGAGAGCCTGTTGGGAAGCAGCCCACTGCGCCAACGTGGACGGGGCCCTCTGGATAAGGGGGCAAAGCATCTCGGGAGAGGAAGGAACGCTGAGAATCAGAGAGGAAAGGCAGGAATGAAAATATGCATGTACAAGACCACAAAAACACAAATCCACCTTAATCTCCTGTTTTCGCTAGTGACCCCCATCCTGCTGCACAGGCAGCTGGTGACAACGTGACCCAGCACTGAGTGTGACAGCAGAATGGGGTTGGATGCTCTCACAGAATCATGGAATGGTTTGGGTTGCAAGGGACCTTAAAGCTCACTTCATTCCACCCCCCTGCCATGGGCAGGGACACCTTCCACTAGCCCAGGTTGCTCCAAGCCCCATCCAGCCTGGCCTTGGACACTTGCAGGGATGAGGAGTCCACAACCTTTCAAGCAAAGCTGTTCGGTTGCTCGTCCCTCCCCCAAAGGCAGGAGGGGACATGGGAGGTGGGTCTGGATCCTCTCCTGTCCTCCGAGGGTCTCCCTGCAGGAGCACAAACCCTGCAGGTGCTCAGTACTGTTTTCCTCTTCCAACCTGTGTCTAAATGCCAGGCAACACTGGCCTGCCAGGTTCTAGTGCAGCCCCTCGAGGGCCCAAAGCCCGAGATCCCTGCTCTGGCATAAGAGCTTCCTGCTGTTCACACACAACTCTGTCTTAGATAAACTCAGCAAACAAGCCCACCCACCCACAATTTCCCCATGTAACAAGCTCACCTGTCACCATTGGCAGATATGGCGTCAAACTTGGCTTTCTTCTTTGGGATTTCGTTCTGAATGGAAGAGGTGGATAAGGTTTTCTGGCTAGAAAAAAAGGAGGAAGTTGTATGTCAGAACCTGAATGACTTTCAGTCTAAGACAGAGAGAGGCAGATAAATATTCCCACCCACTTTGATCCCATTAAAACAATATTTCCCGGTGCAAGAAAGAGCGATAAAAAATTCATTCCTTGAAGAGTCGCTGGAGACTAAAAATAATCAGAAAACAATGAGTCAGGCAGAGCAGCACGTGGGTGAAGAACTCCTGCTGAAAAATCTGCATTTTAATCATTACATTCTACAAATGCAACTTCCATTGTGTACAAGTTCAGCAAGTCAGATCACAAGTCTGCAGCACAGTGGGGTTTAAAAACAAGCAAAGCCTGGCTTAGCCAGGTCCTCCTGCACTTAGACAGTGCCCAAAGCCTTCCCCAAGGTTACCTGTTGTAGTGGCTGCCACTGCTGAGCCTGCTGAACTGCTCCTTCTCCTGCAGGCTGGCCCGGGAAGAGCTGCTCAGGTGCTTGCACTGCTCTTTGGTCTTCTGCAGGACCCGTTTGTAGGACAACGTGCACAACCAGCACAGCAGCTTCCCATCCACCTGGAAAGGGAGGGAGAAAGGAGTTTGGGCCTTTTTTTCCCTGCTCATAAAGCAAATAGAGAAAAGGCAAAAAGCACCCTCAGGCTTAAGATCACGTATGAACAAGCAGGGACTCAAAGAGGATCCCCTGGATGGACACCAAACCAGCAAGAGGAGGCTCAGCAGGACAGGGATTATCAGAGCAGCCTCCTAAATGAGGAGATGTTTACAGTCTGCAGGAAGCAGGCCTTGGGAATACAAACATTGGGAATACACACCTCCTACAGAGCACTTAGGGTGTTTAAGCCAAGGCTGTGCAGAAGCCATGGAATGGGTTTCCTGGTACAACAGTTCCAGCTCCTTCCAAATATCATTCCCCATCCCTCTCCCCGAGCAGCACCTCGCTTCTCACTCAGAGGCCTCTGCTCCTCTGCCACCCCTTGGGATAAATCTAAGAGATCTTTCTCAGTAGGTCTGGCAGAGGAGCAGAAGGGGCTTAAAAATTAAACAGCTCTAAAGCACAGCAAAGCTCAACTCCCCAGAAACACTCCATAACCAAGGGACAACCCCTTTTGGAACCATGGAATGGTTTGGGGTGGAAGGGACCTTAAAGGTCATCCAGTCCCACCCCCTGCCATGGGCAGGGACACCTTCCACCATCCCAGGTTGCTCCAAGCCCTGTCCAACCTGGCCTTGGACACTCCCAGGGATGGGGCAGCCACAGCTTCTCTGGGCAACCTGTGCCAGGGCCTCCCCACCCTCCCAGCCAACAATTCCTTCCCAATATCCCATCTAACCCTGCCCTCTGTCAAGGTGAAGCCATTCCCCCTTGTCTGATCAGGAATGCTGGAGAAGCCGTGAAGGAGGTGGGCAGAGGATCACTGTGATGAGCCCTTTCCCCTTTCCAGCCTCCTTTTCCAGCAATACTGACCTTCTTCCTGTCGTCCTTCCTGTCGAAGGCACACTGCTGCTTGCACTGCTCACACGAGTGAGGGGGGCCATACTTCTTCTCCGAGTTGGTGCAACGCTGGCACTTGTTTCCAATAAATGCTGCTATGATGTTGCAGTACTGGCAGGGCTTTGGCTTCAGGAAACAAGAACAACTGATTAATACATTGCTCCTTCCCCTCCTCCCCCTAATTTCTAATTTTTCTTTCCTCATATGACGCTGATCCAAGAGACATAACTCCATTTGGACCCCTGGCCTCCAGCTGGGTGTATCTATCCATGGCACCCAAGTGCTGTGAAATCTTTAGAAAAACGTCTAACACCCAAACAGAACCAGTCCAAATCTCTATTTCAGACTTCAGACAGGCAGGAAATAAAGATTTATCACTGCTTCCTGCAGCAATCTCGGTCTGTAAGCACACTGCTGTTTCTGCTGGGTATCGAACAGATCATTTCCTGGCCTTAAATGATGCAAAGCTGCTCTTTTTCGGCGCTAAAAGAAGAGAAAAAGTCAAAGCTTCACGCTTGAGTGACCTGTGGTATTGATCAGTCATGCTCTTACAGCAGAGCCAGTCCATAAACTGCTCTGGGATTTCAGCAGGATAAAGACAAGAGAGATGAAAGGAAGGGAGGCTCATGAATCACTTACTGTGCCGTAGAGCTTCACGTTCTGAGCACACTTCTTGCATATTGTGTTGGTTTTGCTGTTAAAAAAAACAAAGGGCAGGTCATTCCACTGACACTTCCTGACAGAAAATGAAACTTCTGTGGTTGGGAATCCCAGGATCCCTGGGTGTGATCCCAGCCTCCCCTCTGCTCCATCTCTGGGACTCAGATATCAAAGTGCTCTTCCTAACCCCATCTGGCTGAGCAAAAGTTGCCAAAAAGTGGCATCACTAAGAGTTGTCTTTTAATTAAGGCATCCCCAGATGACACCAGTTTTTTTTTGTCCTTACGAACACAGGATTTGATCACTGACTAATTGGGAGCAGGAGTGATTCAGCACCATCCTGGAGGATGAGGGTAAGGCAGGTGAGGACAGAAGTGTATTTGTCAAGCAAACACAGGAAGGAACACCCCACTTGGCTCTGGGTTTACCAGTCCTCCCTCTGACTTGTCAAAATGCAAAAAGGCAAAAGCCCAGCTGAAGGGAACACGACAGGAAGGAAGTTCTGGGTACCAGAAATCAGGTAAGAGGAAAATTCGTGGGCAGAAACACCAGAGCCTTCACTGGAAGATGCATCTGAGCGCCGACCAAAAATAAAACCCAAGCAAAAGGTGTGACCCAAGGGCACTGCAGACACTGGGACTCGCCCAGCAGACCTTTGAAGGCGGGCAAAGGTCCCCCAGGTATTCCATGGCAGCAATTACGGCTCAGTCAGCAGAGGTGTGGAAGCACTACAGTCACCCAGGTGTGTCTGCTCCACAGGAAACATGGATCTGCCCAGCTCAGCAGGCATTTACCTTTCCTGCTGGAATTCAGTCCTGCAGTAAGTGCATTTAACAATGGGGTGAGCAATCCGGCACTCCTGCAAGGACACAGGGGTTCAGTGAGGTGCAGTGCTGCTCCCACGCTCCCATTCCCCAAATCCCACAGCTCCTGCTGCCCTCCACTCCCAAACGCTTCCTGCCTTTAGTCATGATGGACAAGGGAGGCTGGCAGGGATGTGTCACAGGTGAGCCAGGAGTGAACTGAGATCCATGACCGGGGCTTGTTTGTGCCCGAGCAGGGACACGGGGTGGCCTGGGCTCCCAGGGCAGGAACACACAATCCTGCCTCAGTTACTCACAGCTCTGCCCTCCAGCAGCTCCCGGTGCCTCCAGCCCTGCTCTCCTCCCATCATAGCTCTCTCAGGCTCCCCACACTCACCTGCTTTGCCCCAGAGATCCCACATTACTCCAGTTCCTGCCCCATCTCATCCCTGATTTCATTCTTCCCCACCTAGACTGTGCCCCAAAACCCACCTCCTTCTTTCAAGGTACCATCAGATCTCCCATTTGTGTCCCCAGACGCTCCCAAACCTCTCAGGACCCCCCAAACCCTCCACACCTCTCTCCTTGCTAAGAGCCCTCCTCACAAACAGCCCTTCAGGTGCCCCCAGGCCTTCCCTCAGGAACAGCCCCCCATGTCCCCCCAATATCCCCATGACTCCCACTCCAACACCCTCCAAACACCCCCAGCACCCCCAAACTGCCTTCAGTGCCCTCAGGTCCCCCTGACAAACAGCTCCTCTCAGCGGCTCCCCAGATACCCCCCTGACAGCCCCCAGGCTCTACCCCTTGCTCCAGCCCCTCCAAACCTCCCAAATGTTCCCAGGGCCTCACCTACACTCCCCCCCGCCCACCCCACAGACCCCAAATAGCCTCACAACTCCCCAGTCTCCATAGATACCC
Organism: Pipra filicauda; assembly: GCF_003945595.2. Classification (NCBI taxonomy): domain Eukaryota; kingdom Metazoa; phylum Chordata; class Aves; order Passeriformes; family Pipridae; genus Pipra; species Pipra filicauda. The sequence goes on from NW_024104331.1 coordinate 178,901, forward strand.
CCAGTGCCTCCTCACAAACAGCCCCTCAATTACCCTCAGTCCCTCTAAGAGCCCCCAGACCCCTCAAAAACACCCCCTGCCTGCCCTCCCTCACAAACAGCGATCCAAGGGGTAAAAACCCCTCAGCCCCCCCCCAACTACCTCACAGACAGCCTCTCCCAGCAGCTCCCTCACAAACTACCTCCCCAATTCCCTCATAGACCACCCCCTCCAATTCCCTGACAAGCTGCCCTCCCCAGCCCCCTCACAGACCGCCCCCCATCAGCCTACTCATAAACTGTCCCCCCCAAGCTCCCTCAGTTCCCTCACAACCCCCCACCCTCAGCTCCCTCACAGTTCCCTCACAAACAGCCCCCCAAAGACCACCCTCCACGATTCCCTGACAAACTGCCCTCGCCAAACTCCCCCATCAGCCCCCTCATAAATAACCCCCTAAGCTCCCTCACTCAGACTGCCCCCCCAAGTCCCCTCACAGCCCCTCAGTCCCCACACCGCCTCCCCCACGTCCCTCCCAGCCCCCTCAGCGCCCTCCCCCTCACCCCCCCGACCCTCCGCCCGCTCCCATCCCCAGTCCCGGACCTTGCAGAGCTGCTGTCCCTGGCTGAGCGCCTCGAAGGGGAAGCGCTGGTGGCACTTGGTGCAGGCGTACAGCGCCGCCATCCCGCCGCCCTGCTGACAGGCGCGGCCCCGCCGCCCCGCCCCGCAGGCCCGCCCCGCCCTCGACCGCCGCCCATTGGTTGCGCGCCGCGTCACTCATGCCGCAACAGCTTCTGATTAGTTTGAAGTGCCGTCAATCAGGGCGGGGGGGCGGGACGGAGCCCAACGTCACGTGGGAGTGGGCCTGCGGTGATGCAACCGCCCGGCCCCGCGTGACGCGAACCGCGGGGGAGGTCTCGCGAGATTTCGAGCGCGGGGGCGGGAGAACCCGGAAGTGGGGCTGGAATTGAGCTGGTCTTAACTGGGCTGGGACTGGGAACAGGGCTAGGCCAGGGCCGGGCTGAGACAGGGCCAAGGCAAGGGGCTGAGCTGGGAGAAAGACCTGAACTAAACCAGGGCCACAGGAGGGGGCTGGGCTGGGCTGTGCTGTGCTGTGCTGTGCTGGGCCAGAACTGGGAAAAGGAACTGAGCTAAGACAGGACCAGGAGAAGGGACTGGGCTGGGTCGAGCAGGGCTGGGACAGGGTTGGAAGAAAGAGCTGAGCTAAGCCAGGGCCACAGGAAGGGGCTGAGCAGGACCAGGGCCAGGCTAAGTGGAGTTGAGTCAAGGGAAGGGGCTGAGCTGGGCTGGACTGGGAGGAAGAACTGAACTAAGCCAGGGCTATGGGAAAGGGTTGAACTGAGCTGGGAGAAGGGGCTGAGCAGGGCCAGGCCAGGGCTGGGAGAAGGCAGCTGAGCTGGACCTGGGCCAGGCCAAGTGGGGCTGGGTCAGGCATAGGGGCTGAGCTGGGCCAGGGCCAAAAACCCATCCCTGGAGGTGGCTCTCAGTGCTCTGGGATGGGCGACAAGGTGGGGATGGGGCATAGGCTGGACTTGATGATCTCAGGGGTCTTTTCCAACCTCTGGGATTCTGTGAAGGGGCTGAGCTGGGCTGAGGGAAGGGTAAAGGAGGGGGAGGGATGGCAGGGCTAAACCAGGACAAAGTGAAAGGGAGATGAGGAACTGGAGTGTGGTGGGGAAGGGCAGAGGGAGGAATGGGGGCTGGAAGAGGAGTGGAAGCTGAGTTAGAACTGGGCTGGGGAGATGAGGAGCTGCTGCAGTGAGGGGAAGGTCTCTGTGGAGGTGGGTGAAGGAGGGTTAGGGCTGGGGGAAGGAAGGAAGGAAGCAGAAGGAGGTGGGGAGGAGGAGGGGATTTCTCCACCTTTAGGGCGAGCAGAGCCACAAGGAGACAGGGGCAGGGCAGAGGGAAAACTGTGGCTGGAGGGGTTGAGAGAAAGAGAATTGGAGGAAGAGGAAGGGAGAATGAGGCAGGAGGTGGTGTCTGCAGGGAGAGGAAAACCTCCACCTGAACTTGCTTCCCCCTTTGCTCTGGCTCCAGCAGCTGCAGCTGCTCACCCACCAGTCCCAGGCACAGCCAAGGCTGGGATTCCAGGGGTGGGTCTGCCCCTGGTGTGGGGAAGGGTCGGAGCAAACTGCAGCTCCCTGTGTTTGCAGCTTGGCAGCAGCTCCAGGTGGGAGCACGGGGGAGATTTGGCCCTGTTTCATTTCTGGAGTGGGGTTGGACTCGCTGCAGCCAGGGCAGGTCACACTGCACACAGACAATAAATGCTCATTTTTCTCATCCAGTAATTGTCATTTTGTACAATGTGACACAGGGGAGGTGCTGTGAGCTGACAGCCCAGAGGAATGGGGGAATTACAGCATTTTGGAGTTAAAAACTCACTCTAAAGCCAAGACAGAGCGAGCAAAAGGCAGTAACTACTCACAGTTGTGTTAATAAACCCACGGTGTGATCTGCTCCCTGTCCTCCTGCACCCTTCCCTCTCTCAGGCACTCAGGGATACCTTGGAATCTTTGGGAAACTTCTATCCTTACCTTTTTTTTTTTTTCCCCTACACCAGATGACAGAGTATTCCCAGTCCTGGCTGGTGCAATTGGAAGCTGAAATCTGAGCTGCTCAGGCTTTCCCAGGAAGGACCGGGGGAGTGTCTTGGGTTTTTAGCTTGGCTGCGTGGGTGTGCATAATAAACCCGGCTTCTGCTGTGCTTGGCTACCTCGGGGACTCGTTCTAATCACCGGGCAAATGTGCTGTGTGTAGGAGAAATGCTTAATTTCATGAAATTAGCCGCATTGTGCTGGATGCCGGGCGCTGATTGGGAAACATCCCGTCGGTGGGAAGCGGGAGGCAGAGCTTGGCAGAGGCGGGGGATGGCTGGGAACAAACCCCGCCTCGCTGCTCAGGGGCTGCCGCGCTCCCGGGAAGGGTTTTGGAGGACGAGGAGGAGGCGGAGGGTTGGGGCCGCCCGGGTTTTGGGGTTTGACAGCACCTGGAGGAGGGAACCGCCCGCGATCTGTTACAGGAAATCCTGGAATGATTTGGGCTGGAAGGGACCTTAAAGCTCATCTAATTCCACCCCCCTGCCATGGGCAGGGACACCTTCCACTAGCCCAGGTTGCTCCAAGCCCTGTCCAACCTGGCCTTGGACACTTCCAGGGATGGGGCAGCCACAGCTTCTCTGGGAAACCTTTTCCAGTACCTCACCACCCTCTGAGTAAAGAATTCCTCCCTAATACCCAACCTAACCCTGCCCTCTTTTAATTTGAATCCATTCCCTCCTATCCTACCAACTAAAGCCTAAAAGTCAGGGTGTGGGGGTGGGTGTGTGTGGAGTGGCAAAATACCTCGGGCTGAAAAGGAGAGGGAATGGTTTGGTTTGAGCCCGTGAACAACAGACCTGCCAGAGCAGGCGCCAAGGGAGAAGCATTTGGCTGAGGGAGAGCGTTTGTAAAGCTGCTACTGAGGGAAGTGTGAGAAGGAACCTTTAGGAAGCCGCTGCCTCGGTGATTTTCCAGGAGAGCTGCGCTGGCAGCAAAGCGGCTCCGAGCTTTGCAGAGCTTGGAAGGCTGCTCAGATTAATTGGATGCACCATTTCGTCGTGGAACGGTTTGGGCTGGAAGGGATCTTAAAGATTAGCTCATTCCACGCCCCTGCCATGGGCAGGGACGTTTATTTGTGCCCCAAACCCCTCTGGCTACTGTGTGAGACAGCAAAAGTGACGTGGGGTCCCCTGGATTGTGGTCTTTGCCATCCTAAAGTCTCAGGGTTTTAGGTAAAACACGTCCTTCCCCTCTGTGAACCACCTGCTCTGTCCTGGGGAGATCCAGCCCCCCTGGAACCCCTTCCCCAGGGTGTAGGAGTGTTGTTGGGAGCTCTCCATCAACTCCCCCCCTCCCCCCCAGGTCGTCTGGAGCATTTGAGAGCCAAGAAGTTGCCAAGGCAAGTTTGATTCAGCCCCTGTTCCCTGACACCGTCTGTGGTTCTCTGTAAATCACTAACAGATAATAATTTCATATTCTGGCTCTGCGTGTCCCCTGCCTGCTGAATAATTACCTTGTTTTGTGCGAGCCGTGAGAGGTTTTCACAGATAATTCATCCAGCGGGGAGAGGCAGCCAGATTTTGGGCTGGAGCACATTTTCTGGCCACCTGGCATTGCTGCACAAAGGTCTGTGCTGGAGCACAGCTGCCTCCGGAGGGAAGTGCCGTATCCAGGACAGCCGAGGGCAGGGCGAAGAACCAAACCCGGCTGAAATCCCGGCCGCCCTCCCTCGGAGGATAATTTAGCTTGGCAAGCCCAGCCCACCCTGAATTGCTGGATGTGTGGACAGATTGATCCCACAGATCTGGATGCTCTCAGCCGCAGAGAGGCCGTTTCACTGGAAACAGGATTCCTCCCAGGAGCGGTTTGTGATGGTGAGCTCTGTCTGGGCTCGCTCCCCACGGCCTGGCCGGGGCTGAGGGGGGGTTGGAGCCCAGTGTGGAGCTGGGATTGCCTCAAGGTTCCCATCCCCATGCCAGGGGTGAGTTGATGCGGGGCAGGAGGAGAAGGGATCATCCCTGTGCCCGTATCCTGGAGGCTCCCAGAACCAGGGGAATTGCTGATGTCACTGTGCTGAGGGGGCTCCAGTCACAGAATCACTGAGGTTGGAAAAGAACGCCGAGATCATCGAGTCCAACCTGTGCCCCATCCCCACCTTGTCACCCAGCCCAGAGCACTGAGAGCCACCTCCAGTCTTTCCTTAAACACTTCCAGGGGTGGGGACTCCACTCCCTCCAATGCCTCACCTTTTTGTGAAGAATGAGACATCTCAGCCCTGTCCTTCACCCCCTTCACCCGACAGAGAGCACAGTGTCCCCTTTAGCATGGACTCCATCCCATCACAGGGACATTGTTGAGTTGAAGCCACACCTCACCGTGACTGACAACCCTTTGCTGAGCATCTTCATGAATCAATTCCCAGAGAAGCATCAGGAGAGCATCAGGCAGGACAAACAAGCTGTTTGGAGGCTCGGGAGAGCCCGTGAGGTGGCCAAACAGGCTCCCACCTCCAGCACAAGCCACCACCAGCTTGGACTTTCTCCAGAGGGATCAGTGTGCAGGCAGACACCGTCTCTGCCCGGTTTAAGCACTGGAGCACCAGCCTGAAGGAGAAGTTGAGGGTCTCAAGCGGGTGTGTGGGAGGTGGGTGCCAAATCCTCTCACCTTTCACTGTCTGGGCAGTGCTTGCTCCCCTAAAGCACCAACCTCAGCTGATATTTCCTCGTCAAGGCATCAAATTTGGGGAGTTTCCTGCTGCTCTGCAGGCAAGGTGCCTCTTCCAAAAGCAACCTTAAATGCAGACCTTCAGGCCAGCTTTGCTTCCAATAAACAGCAGGGTTTGGAGTGGTTGTGCTTTGCTGTGCTCTGCAAAACCTGGAGCCACTCTGAGGTTTGGGTGCCCAGGGAAGTCTGGAGGTCACGGCTCAGCCGGGCTGGGAGCCAGAACCCACGGCTGGCTCTGCAAACCTCCCTCCAGGTATGTCCTTTCTCGTTTCCTCCCTTTTCAAATATCATAAATGGGTCTGTTTTTTTTTTTTTTTTAAGTTCCCAGCCATCCTGAACTACCCACGCTCGGAACTGCAATATCCCTCCTGCCACAAATGCAGAATTTCAGTAAATGCTTCCTTGGGGGTGCAAAACCTCCAGCTCTCAGAGCCACTTGCGTGTTCAGCAGCAAATTCAGGACATCACCTCTCCAAAGGGAGTCTGAAAGTCACGGTCCCCTGAAAGTCAAAGCATGTTTTATTGACTGCAGTCAAGAGAATCAAAGATCTGGAGACCTGGACTCCCACGGAATAAACCACATTAGTCCTGTGCAGGGATCATTCCTCTCCCAGACGTGAATTCCAGTCAGCCTCCCCTGCTGGGAATGATTAAAGACCCCTTTAGCAATCAGCAAAGTGTCATATAAGCAGGTGAACAAGTGAAAGAAAACAAGGGGAAGTGTTGACCTGCCCCCCTCTGCTGGGAGCAGTCACATTGCCGGGATGGAAGTGCAGCTCCCTGGGTGCTGCCGGCTGTTTGCTGTGCAAAATTGGGATGTAGCCACGGGGGATGGCACTTCTCAACTACCAAACCCTCATTCTGGGGGAAGGCACAGCCTGTGCAGATGCAGACACAAGCCAGGGGTGATTTTTCCCCTCTCCTAGGCTCCCTTCCCCAGCTGCTAGCCGGGCTCAGGCTGGGAAGGCAAACTGGGAAGCTCTCACTGGCAGCTTTAGGCTGCCCGCTGGAGCTGCCAGCTTGGCTCCAGTCCCAGGTTGGACATCAGTAGGGAGCCCAAACCCCAAGAATGAACCTTCACACCACACTGATCTCCAGCCTGGACACCCCAAGAACAGCACCGCCCTCGCCAAACCCTTGGCTTATGGTGAGGTTTCACCTGGCCACGAAGTTTGGGGGTGAAGCTCTGGAGCAAGGAGAGATGGAAGGAGCACAACAGCTCTGGAGTGGCAGCTCTGAGCCTGGCTGAGCCCCAGGATCCCCAGGCAGCCCTCCCTGAAGTGTCCTGGGTGAAATGACTCCTTTGGGTCCATCTGGGCTCCCTCCACCCAAGGGACCCTCCCCATGCTCTGCCTTCCCCCTGGCAGGTGGGGAAACGGAGTCACCGGGTGCTGATCTGTGAGGGAGCCTGGAGAGAGGCTGAGCAGAGGACCCGGGAGTCTCTCTCTTCCCAACACGACACCAACTGCTGAGATGGGGCAGAATCCTGTTGGGAACTGGAGTCTGAGCCAAGCCCAGCTTCTGAGAGAGGATTCAGGCTCCTTCCCGCTGCTGGGGAAGGGAGTGCTGGCACTTCTGGGGGTGGCACTGACAACCCTGGGGTTCAGGCACATGTAACCCAGACAGGGCTGAGCACAGGGTGGAACTCATCACACAGAGGCTGCAGAGTCAGTCACAGCCAGGGCTGTGGTTGGTGGCAGATGGGTTGAGACTGGTTGAAGACACCCCAGCAGGACACAGAATCACTTCTACAGCTTTTTATTGCCAAAATGGTTAAATACCTCTGCAGAGGGCTGGGAGCATCCTCTGACCTCCCAGCTGAGCTGCCCCACAATTACCTCCCACTGCCCCACATCCCTCTGCCAGCTCTGCATCCATCTGGAGCTGCCCAGGAGGGGACATCAGGCCAGGATGGGGAAGGAGGCGGCGGTGGCCACGCCGCAGTTGTTGTCCTTCATGGCCATGAGGATGTAGCCGTCGTTGCCCCAGTAGGTGGACCAGGAGTTCTTGATGAGCCAGTAGCCCTTGCCGTGCAGGACCCCGTAGCCCACGGCCAGCACCGCGTGGTCCAGCGCCCACGTCTCGTTTCCTGGACGGAAGAGAGAAGAAAACAAAGCCGACTCAGTCCCTGTCTCGGAGCTAAATCCCACCCTACACATATTTTTGCTTATCCCAGCGGCAATGAGCAGGGTATGGAGCCTCCAGGGGCCGGGACTCACCGCAGAGGGGCTCCTCGTAGACACCGTTGGCGTAGAAGGCGAAGGACTTGTGGGAGGCGTCGATGTTGACGGCCACGGGGCCGTGCTTGACCAGCGCAGCCTTCAGGGCCACGGCACTGCCCGGTGCCACGCGGGCGTAGCCAGCCAGGGGGGCCACCAGCTCCGACTGGTTACAGTGACAGTAGCCATTCTGGAGTGGGAGCAGGGAAAGCTGAGGTGGCACCAGGGTCCCGGGGCAGGTTGGGGTAGTGAGGAGGTGGGAGGGAGTGGGGCAGCTCAGATGGAGCATCCGAGGTGGAGCCATCTGCTGCCAAAGGGCCGATGGCTGGTTTGGGAGAGCCTGGAGGGAAGGACTGGGGAGGGGGTGGCACTGCACCCACTCTGAGTGGCACTGCCACCCTCACCTGCCCCAGGTAGGGCCCGTAGGACTCGGTGCTGGCGATGCCACCGTGTTTCTTGATCCACTCATAGGCTCTCCACTCCTCCCCCCCGTCACAGGCGTAGTTCCCGAAGCCCCAGGAGCAGTCGATGAGGACTTGTTGGGACAGGGAGGTCAGCACACCGGTCTGTGGGGGGGACACGCTGCAGGAATGGGGACAGGCGCCCTGCAGGCACCCCGTCCACCCCCGTGGGGCACAGCCCCGCTCCCACCTTGAGGAACAGGGCACCTTCCATGGCCCCTGTGGTGGCGAAGCTCCAGCACGACCCACAGACAGCCTGGTCCTTCACGGGGGTGACGGCGCCTGGGGACAGCGGGGTGGGGACAAGTGACCAACTGGGCTGCTGGCTGTCCCTACACAGACCCCAGTGTGCACAGCTCTGGTGTCACCAGCCCCCTCCTCACCGTAGAGCCGCCAGTCGAGGCTCTCGGGCAGGGTGAGGCCGGCGTAGAGGTGGGCGGGGAAGGGCTGCCCGTTGTTGGGGTCCCCGCTGCGCCGGCGGCCCCGCAGGGCTGCCAGTTCCTGGGGCGTGCGGTCGGCCAGGTGGTTCAGGGCCAGCGTGTAGGAGAGCGCGGCGCGGTTCCGGGAGTGCACGAACCTGGGGCACGGCGGGAGGGGAGTGGGGAGCCCCCTCCCTGACCCCCCCCCCCAGCACATCCCCTGGCATCCTGTGCCGCAGGGGTGTGAGAGGGGAGTGAGGACCCCATCCCTGAGCCCCCCCAGCCCATCCTCGTGGTCTCCTGTAACTCATGTCTGTGAAAGGGGAGTGGGGGCCCCATCCCTGAGCCCCCCCAGCCCATGCCTTGTCATCCTATTCCACCTGCCAAGAGGTGAGTGGAGATCCAATTCCTGACCCCCCAGCCTGTCCCCTGACATCCTGTACCACGTGTCTGTGAGAGGGGAGCAGGGTACCCCCTCCCTGAGCCCCACCAGCCCCCCTGCCCTCCCGTACCTCATGTTGTGGATGAAGGTGTGCCTGCGGTGCTCGTGCTCCTCCTCGCTGCCGTAGCTCTTCCCAAACTGCTCCTTGTAGCGGTGGAAGAGGCGGTGGTGGATGTGGTCTGTGTCCGGCCCCCTCCCCACAAACTCCTGCATGGGGTTGGCCACGAGGAGGTGCTCGGGGCTGCCCGTGGGCCACTGCTCACACTGCACCCCTGCCACGAGACATGGGCGGTGCTGGTGCCTCCTGGGCTGGGCTGGGCTCTCCTGGGCCCCCAAAACCATCAAGGCTGCCCGTCCCATCCAGGGGGGATCTGCATCCACACATCCTTCCAGAGCCATCTCTTGAGCTCCCACCATCCCACCCGGCACCCTGAGCATCAAGGGAGCACCCACATCACCCCAGCTCTCATCCTGCTTTTTTCCCAGGCGAACCAATTCACCAAAATTATCAGGCTCATAGAATCCTGGAATGGTTTGGACTGGAAGAGACCTTAAATCTCATCTTGTTCCACCCCCCTGCCATGGGCAGGGACACCTTCCACTAGCCCAGGTTGCTCCAAGCCCCATCCAACCTGGCCTTGGACACTTCCAGGGATCCAGGGGCAGCCACAGCTTCTCCGGGCAACCTGTGCCAGGGCCTCCCCACCTTCACAGGGAAGAATTTCTTCCTAATATCCAATCTAAACCCTTCCAAAAGCCCACATTTAAGAGTGTTTAGGTGTCAGCACTGGCCGTGGGTGCCCAGGGATGCTCACCCTCGGGGAGCTGGAAGACGCCGGGCGGGAAGCGGTGGCTGAAGGAGGAATAGTCGATCTCGTACTTGTCGTAGTGGGAGCCCAGGAGGCTGTTGAAGCCCCTCACCTCGTAGTGCAGGGGCACGGGGCCGCGGGCAGAGCTGCCCACCCGCAGCGTGTACACGTTCTTCTTGTGCCCCCAGTAGGAGACGTTCTGCCACACGGCGCAGCGCTGCCCTCGGAACCGCTCCTCCCGCACGCGCTGGGGACACACGGCGGGGACCAGAGTGCCACCCCAGCATGAGCTGGGGCACCCCACGGTGATGCCACCCCTACCCTGCATCCTGCCACGCCGAATGCAACCCCCCCAGTCCATCACCCACGGCCACATCCAGCCATGCGTTCACCAATTCCCGCCTCACGGGGAGGTACCCCCCAGACACCCCTTACCCACACAGTGCCCTCGTCCCTCCCTTTGCCTGCCCCATCCCACATCCTGGAGGGCCGTTCCCAGGCTCACCCTGAAGTTCTCCAGGCTGGGGAAGACGCTCTGGGGGGCGATGAGGGCCCCGATGGTGCCGTTGATGCGGAAGCACTTGCGGACGTTGAGCTCCGTCTCCGTGGTCTCCGGGGTCACCTTGAAGCTGGCGCCGAAGGGCTCCATGGAGCCAAACTGGTAGGTGACCACTTGGCCTGCGGGCAGGGAATGTCAAGCCTGGCACAGTGATGCCTCTCGGGGCTCTCCTGGTGTTTTCCCCAGAGGTGCTGGGGCAGAAGGAAGGGGATGCTGAGGGGCGGGGGGCCGGACCCCCTTCTGCACCCACCACCGTAGTACTCGATGCGGCTCTTCCCCCCCGTGAGGTTGTACCAGGCTTCAAAAGGCTCCCTGATCTCTGCATAGGGCAGGCTGATGATTCCTGTGGGCACAGAGAGGCGGGACTCGGGGGCTGTGGAGCGGGGCTGAGCCTCAGGGGCATCCCCTGTCCCCCTTCCCTGACCCTCTGGAGCACCCTGGGGTCCCGCAGCATCACCCCATGGTCACCCCCAGCAGCGCCCCACGGCCCCGAGCACCCCAACTTCGGCATTCCTGGGGGAATTGGAGCCTCCTTGCTCAGGCATGTCAGGTGGGAGCCGGTGGCTGGAGGTGCAGGACCCCCTTGGGCTGGGCACCCTGTCCCTGAGCAGTACCTGTGACATGGTAGATGTCCCCAAATGTGGGTGTCTCCAAAGGACCTCTGCACTCTGCTCCTGCAAGAAAAACGGAAACAAACCCCAACCCCCCTGATTTCCCATCTCCCCACCGCAGGGGCTGGCAGCAGTGCTGGCCCTTGGCCTGCTGTCCCTCAGGAGAGGGGGACAGACCCAGGGGAGCCTGTGCTGGTGGCAAGGCAGGGCAGACACTGGGGGTCCCCAAGCCAGGGGTCCCCACTCCTCCACCCGCCCTCTGGCTGACCGATCTCCAATCTCCCTGGGGGTGTGACCAGCTCAGGGGCACCCCAAAGCCCCCCCTGCACACCCCAAATATACACCCCCCTATAGAACACTGCCTACTGCCCTGCCACAGCTCCAGGAATGGGGACAGGGACAGAGCAGCCCCGTCCCAGGGCAAAGACCCTCAGTGGCCCAGGACCACCACAGTGCCCAGGGCGAGGGGCATGATGGCATCACCCCGGGATGGGGGCACAGCACCCACCCCCCCACCCCGAGCCCAGCCAGGGTGAGGGCTCACCCAGCAGCACAGCAGCCCCCAGCACCAGCAGCCCCCTCAGCCCCTCCATCCTGCCCACGCTGCTGCCCTGCACCCACGGGTGATTAAATACCACCGGTGGGTGGGCAGGGAGCTGCGGGCAGCCAACGGGCACAGCCCCCCCTTCCCCGGGCTGGGATGAGACCAGGGGGAAGGCGGGGCTTTGTCTTGCCCCCCTGTCCCACCACGGGCACTCCTCCATCCCTTCCCACCCACACCAGGGTGGGTGCTGATGCCGTGTGCTGGTGGGGCTTGGGGAGGGGGGGTCAGGGTGGGACCCCGGCCCCTGTGGGTGCCCCATGGATTGGGGGTTTGGGGATGGGTGCTGGGGGTGTCCCTGTGCCCCCACCCATCCCCGGTGTGGCACTTTGCCAGCCAGGATCCGCTGCGAGCAGGGGGAGCATCTGCAGCAACCGAGGGGGCAATGGGGTGCAGTGACACCCACCCAGGCACCCCAGAGCCCCCCTGGGGTGGGACAGGAGCCAAGGCGACCCCACCAAAGGAGAGACAGAAAGATGGGGAGGTGGGGGCTGTTTGCACCCCTGCATCCTTACGGATACACCATCAGGGCAAGGCCAGGGCTGCGATTAGAGGGGGTTTCATTGGAAAAAGGGGGAAAAATGCAGATGAAATGTCGGGAGCAACATGGCAAAACAGCCCTGGGGAGGAGCGGGTGCAGAGTGGCCTTCACCCCTCCCACTTGCCACGTGTCCAGCTGGCCCCCAGCCCAAGGTGACAACGAGCCCCAAACAAAGCTGATAAGGGCTTTGCGGGGTCTTGTTGGGCTGGACTGGGCTGCACCCCGGGGTGCAGGGCTGGGCTGGTGCCCCCCCGGGCTGCAGCACCTCCCCAGGGACCCGTGGAGGTTTGAGTGCTGAAGGCAAAACAAGAGATGAAGTGCCTGAGCACTGACCCTCCGAATGACTGGCTGGGATGATGCATCCCAATCATTCCTGGGCAGTGATGAACAGCTTTTGAAGTCGTGATACCAAGCCTGACTCAAGCAGGTCTTCCAAAATGTTATCCAAGTGCAAGTTATTGTTTTGCTTTCCCCCCCTCCCGATGTTTTTGGTTTTGTTTTTTATTCTCTGGGAGGGATATTCAGGTTATAGTGGAGAATATTCAGGATATTCAGGAATATTCAGGAGATACTCAGGTTATACTGGAGAAAAGCCTAGGAAATTTAATGATCTGGCCTGAAAAAACTGTGAAAAAACTGAAATCTATGAAAAGCCTGAAAAACCATCACAGCCCACCACTGCAAACGTGCATCCTGCCCTGAGGATGCGCCAGCAAAGATGGGAGACCACCAGGCTGAGGGCAGGGAGAACTTCCCACCCTGTTTTAGTATCCTCATGCACTGATCCCGTTCTCCAGGATGGCTTGATCCCAAACTAGGAGCTCCCAGCTGAGCCATGGCCACGGGGTAAAGGGGGAGCAGCCCCAGGGGGTGAAGGGTGACACTGGCAAACACCCCGGTGACGTCCCCACCCACAGCCACAACAGGGACCAGGGCAGTGGGGCAGAGGGTGGATGCCTCCCCCCCTCCCTGACACCCCACGCCAGGAATTTCTCATCTCAGCAGAAATCCCTGGGGTTGTTTGTGCTCCACCTCAGAGACAGGGCTGGAAAAGCCGCTCCCCTCGCCCCGGGTGTCTGGGACGGGCTGTGAGAGCCAGCTGGCTCTGCCAGGCAGGTCCCCTCCCTGGGAGGCCCCTGGGGTCCCACAGGACCAAGAAAAACCAGCCTGGGGGCAGGATGTGTCACGGGGGTCTGCACAGGGGGCACAGCTGGGTGGGCAGCAGTTGAATCCCTGCTGTAGGAGCCATCCGGTATTTTTCCAGTGTCTTTATTGGCCAGCCCACTGCTGGGTCCCCATCCTGCCCCGTGTCCAGCACCCCCTGGCCCTGTCCTGCTTCCTGCTGCCTGGGGGCTCCACCGAAGGGGCTGATCCAGGGCTGGGTGCCCAGAGTGTCACCGAGGGCTGTCCCCACAGGGCCGGGGTGGCTCAGGCCAGGATGGGGTAGGTGGCCTCGGTGGCCACGCCGCAGTTGTTGTCCTTCATGGCCATGAGGATGTAGCCGTCGTTGCCCCAGTAGGTGGACCAGGAGTTCTTGATGAGCCAGTAGGTCTCTCCCTGCAGGACCCCATAGCCCACGGCCAGCACTGCATGGTCCAGAGATCCTGGTGTGTTGTCTGCAGGGAATGACGTGGGAGAGGGTTCATTTGGAGAGCATTCCTGTTCAGAGAGCATCCCTGTCTGGAGAGCATCCTTGACCTAAGAGCATCCCTGCCCAGTTATCATCACCATCTAGAGAGCATCCCTGACCTAAGAGCATCCCTGTCTGGAGAACATCCCTGTACAGTGATTATCCTTGTCAGAGAGCATCCTTATCCAGTGAGCATCCCTGTTTGGAGACCACCTGTATCCAGAGAACATCCCTATCCAGAGAGCACCCCAGACCTAAGAGCATCCCTGTCCAGAGACCATTACTGTCTGGTGACCATCCCTGTCTAGTGAGCATTCCTGTCTGAAGACCATCCCTGTGTGGAGAGGATTCCTGTCTGGAGAGCAACCCTGTATGGACAGTATCCTTACCCATAGAGAGAGATCCTGACCTGAGAGCACCCTGAGAGCACCCCTGACCTAAGAGCATCCCTGTCCAGAGACCATTCCTGCCTGGTGACCTCCCTGTGTGGAGAGGATCCCTGTCCAGCGAACATCCCAACCTGGAGAGCACCCCTGCTCCCAGGGCTGCCCACAGAGCACCACAGGGCCGGTCCCCTCCACCCTTCCCTGGACTGCCAGGATGGGAACTGGCTGTCCTGGCAATTCCCTGGGCACCCAGGTCCCGCTGTGCCCCGTGTGCCACCCGACTCACCGCACTTGGGCTCGTAGTAGATGCCGTTGGAGTAGAAGGAGAAGCTCTTGTGGGAGGCGTCGATGCTCACGGCCACGGGGCCGTGCTTGTAGATGGCGGCTTTGACGGCCGTGATGTTGCCCGAGGTGACGTTGACGTAGCCTGTGATCTTGGCCAGCATCTCCGACTGGTTGTAGTGGCACAAACCGTTCTACACACCCAGGGGACACACAGACTGTCAGCAGCACGCCCTGGTCCCTCTCCCCGTGCCCACCCTGCCTGCTCCCCGTGGACCTCTTCCCAGCGATCCGGGGTTTGGGCTGTGACAGCGTTCCCGCTGTGCTCCCAAGCCCAGGGTGGTGGGGATGTTTTCCCAGTTGCACAGGGAGCTGGCTCTGCACCCCAAGCCCCGGGGGGGCTGTTGCCTGTGTCATGCAGCCACATCCCTGTCCCCAGGCAGCTTTGCTCCATCCCTGCTCCCCAGGGTACGGAGTGACCCACAGCACCACCCATGGGTGGAGGAGCCTTGTCCCTGTTTTGCAAGAAGAGAAACTGAGGCACACAGTGATGAAACTGCCCAGCTGAGCCCTGGGGCTTGGCTTTGGACTGTGCTTTGAACCACAGGAGCCTGCTGCCTTGGGGATGAGGTGACATCCACACCTCCAGAGCCTGCTAGTGCCTTTGACCCATCGAGGTGGGTCCCACCGTGGCTTTAAGCTCCAAGACACTAGGGACTCTGTCAAGGACATGGACCCACCCCTACCTGTCCCTTGTAGGTGCCGTAGGACTCGGTGCTGGCGATGCCACCGTGTTTCTTGATCCACTCATAGGCTCTCCACTCCTCCCCCCCGTCACAGGCGTAGTTCCCGAAGCCCCAGGAGCAGTCGATGAGGACTTGTTGGGACAGGGGGGTCAGCACGCCGGTCTGTGGGGGGGACACGCCCTGCAGGCACCCCGTCCACCCCCGTGGGGCACAGCCCCGCTCCCACCTTGAGGAACAGGGCACCTTCCATGGCCCCCGTGGTGGCGAAGCTCCAGCACGACCCACAGACAGCCTGGTCCTTCACGGGGGTGACGGCGCCTGGGGACAGCGGGGTGGGGGGTGAGAAACTGGGTGGGCACCGAGGGATGGGGGCAGGTGGGAGGGAAACTGAGGCAGGAGGTGAGTTCCAGAGGCAGCACAGCCAGGGCTTGGTGTTAATCAGGAAAGGTGGGGAATGCACCAGCAAAACTGGGATCCCCGCCCTTGGGCTGGGGCAAGCTCTGGGGGTGTCACTCCCAGCTGATGGAGTTGTGAGGGAAGGATGTGGCTTCAGATGTCACACCTGTCCCTGGAGCACCAGACTGAATGAGGGCCAAGTGCTGACCCAGCTGCCTTTAATCACAGAATCCCAAAATGGATTGGGCTGGAAGGGACCTTAAAGCTCATCCTGTTCCACCCCCTGCCACGGCCAGGGACACCTTCCACTAGACCAGATTGCTCCAAGCCCCATCCAACCTGGCCTTGAACACTTCCAGGAATGAGGCATCTCTGTACAGCCCATCCCAGTGCCTCAGCACCCTCACAGAGCCCGGCTGAAACCCAGCTTTGATCCAGCTGCCGAGCAGAGCAGGGACCACGGGGAGATGTGGACCCCCAGAAGCAGCAAAGCCCCACAGGCTCCTCAGTGCAGTGACAGGGAGCAGGGGGGTCTCAGTTGGACCGGGTTGGGTCCCCCCAACCCCACACCTACCGTACATGCGCCAGTCGAGGCTCTCAGGCAGGATGAGGCCGGTGTAGAGGTGGGCGGGGAAGGGCTGCCCGTTGTTGGGGTCCCCGCTGCGCCGGCGGCCCCGCAGGGCTGCCAGTTCCTGGGGCGTGCGGTCGGCCAGGTGGTTCAGGGCCAGCGTGTAGGAGAGCGCGGCGCGGTTCCGGGAGTGCACGAACCTGGGGCACGGCGGGGACAGCACAGGCTGGCACTGCCACCTCCTCCTCGGGCTGAGGAGCACCCCCAGAGAGCCATCACCCACTCCCCCGCCTGCCTGTACCTCATGTTGTGCACGAAGACGCTCTGCCTGTGCTCCAGCTCCCGCACGGAGCTGTACTGCCGCCCCAGCCGCCGCCGGTACTCGTGGAAAGCCTGGTGTGCCCAGGGCTGGTGCCGCCCCACCAGGTCCTCCATGGGGTTTGCCAGCACCCGGTGCTCCGCCGCGGCCCCCGGCAGCACCCCGCACGTGGTCACTGGGGACAGGGAGGGGACACCGTCAGCCCGAGCCCCGCGGGCAGGGCAGGGCAGGGCAGGGCAGGGCAGGGCAGGGCAGGGCAGGGGGGCCCTCCCTGGCTCACCGTTGGCGGGGAGGTCGAACACGGAGGGGGGGTAGCTGTTGTCGAAGTCGGTGTAGTCGATCTCGTACTTGTCGTAGTGGGAGCCCAGCAGGCTGTTGTAGCCCCGCATCTCGTAGTGCACGGGGGCCACCCCGCAGCTGGAGTTGGTGACCCACAGGGTGTAGACGTTCTTCTTCTGCGCCCAGCGGGTGCTGTTCTGCCACACGGCGCAGTACCGGCCCTGGTAGTACTCCTCCCGCAGGAACTGGGGGGGACACGGCATCAGGGAGGGCTCCCCAACCCCCCCGAGGCGTCCCCCTCCCCACCCGGCCCCTTTGCACAGCCCAGTGCTCCCAGCACACACACTGGCTGGATCCAGAGGCTCCATGGACATAAGCACATGCTTGGGATGGAAACTGGGGCAAGGATTTGGGGAGCAACACAGGGCAGACCCCCCCCATTTGGCTCGGCGGTGCTCCCAGTGCTCACACAGCCCAGTGCTCCCAGTGCACACACCGGGCTCTCCACCTGGATCCGGAGGCTCCATGGCCATGAGCACACACCCACAAGTGGGATGCAAACCGTGGGCAAGGATTTGGGGTGCCACACAGGGCAGACCCCCCCATCTGGCTCAGCGGTGCCCTGGGGACACCCCACTGTGCAGAGCACTCTGTGTGCACCCACAGCGGGAGGTCTGGCTTCCAAAGGCTAAAGAGCTTCCAGGTTTTTCCCGAGTGTTTCCAAGCTCTCTCCCTGCGGGCAGTGCCCAGCTGGGTGGCAGCCTGCTGTCCCCAGCGATCACGTGCTGTGCCCAGCCCTGTCAGAACCTGGGGCCAGCGGGAGCTGAGCCGCCCTGCAGAGACTTGCCCAAACGGTGCCGAAACGCCGGCGTTCGTGTGGGATGTGGCACGTCCTGACACGGCTGCTGGAGTTGGGAAAGGAGCCGGCGGTCCGGTCCCAATCCGGGTGGGGAAGTGACCCTCCCTGCGCCCTGGGGTGTGTGGGGGGGCACGTCCTGGCCTGTCCCAGCACCCTGCACCCCTTGGACGGAGAGGAGCATCTCCCAGCACCCCTTCCCACAGCCTGCACGTGCTCCGGGCAGCGGGGCAGATCCGGGCTCTGGCGTTTCCCACCTTAAAGCCTTTCATGTTGGGGAAGACGCTCTGAGCCTTCACCACATCCTCCTCGGAGCCGGGCAGCTGGAAGCATTTCCTGGCATTCACCTCCTTCTCGGTGGTCTCTGGGGTGATCTTGTACCTCATCCCATAGGGCTTCACCGCTGCCAGCTGGTAGGTGATGACCTGCCCTGTGCCCGTGGGGACGGGAAGCTGAGGCAGGGTGGTCCTGCCAGCGCAGGGTGGGCGCAGCTGGAGCAGGTGGGTGCCCACCTCTTACCTCCATAATACTGGATCCGGCTCTTGTTCCCTGTCAGGTTGTACCAGGCTTCGAAGGGCTCCTCGATCTCAGCATAGGGCAGCTTAATGACCCCTGTGAGCCCCCCCAGACAGGTCAGCCCCAAAGCCTCAGCACCCTGACATCCCTCCCTGGGCCCCCAAGAGCCTGCAGCTCACCAAGCCACTGTCCCCACGGGCGACAGGACAGGGAGAGGCACTTGGCTGTGGAAAGCTGCCCCAGTCTGGCACTGGGACAGCCTGGTCCTGCCCAGTGCTGGGCATCCTCTGCTCCCCCCCAGCAAAGGGGGTTGTGTGGTCCTGTTACCTCGGACGTGGTAGATGGAGCCAAACTGAGGGGGTGGGCGGGAGAGCACATAGTCCTGTCCTGGAAGGCAGAGAGGGGCAGGGGTGAGGGGGGGCTCTGTGTGTCCCCCCAAGCTGAGTTGGGGACAGGAGATGTCCTGAGCCAGTGTCTCCTTCCCTGCAACTTGGGGCCCCCCTGCTTGGCCAAAAGAACTCCCCGAGCCCACCGGTGGCATATCCACGGGACACCAAGGCACTGACACCTTCCCAGGGCCAGATCCAGGGTCACCACCATGCCACAACCTGCCACGACACTGGGGTGAGCCCTGCGCTGTTGCACCCCCAGGGAACCCCAGTTCCTGGGATGACTGTTGGGGTGATGCCCCAGTGTCACCCCCAGCATGGGTGGCCGTGGCGTTGGGTGATGTTTCCAAGGGGGGACACAGCCAAGCTGTCCCCAACACACATAGCGTGGTTGAGGGGTGCCAGGGAGCTGACTGATCCCACCTGGCATCTCCCAGTGACCTCCCCAACCTCCCTGAGGGCTCCCAGCTTGTGCAACCCCAAGCCACGCCAACACACCCGCCACTGGGAACGGGCCTTTCCCTACGTCAGCATCTTCCTCCTCGCCGGGAGCAACCGGCAGCACCTGCCCCAGGACCAACCCCGAACCCCAAACCGGGGGGAGCCAGGGCCAGGCAGCCCCCCACTGCACCCCAGGCTATCCCGTGGGTGCCCATCACACCCTGTGCCCCCACAGAGAGTGCCCGGGGTGGGGGGAGCAGTGACCCCACAACCCTGCTTACAGCCACACAGAAAGGGGGTCCCACAGGGGCACAGTCCCCTGTCACCCCCATCCCCTCTCCCCTGCTTCCTTAGGTTAAACACCTTGGGTTAAAGCCATAGTTTAGCCATGTTTTCTTCCCCTCACCCTCACCAAACCCTCAAGGCACGTCCCCCCCTCTTTGCCACCCCACCCCAACTCTGCCTCGGAGGAACCGCAAACTTTAGGACCCAACGAGCAATGAAACCACTTCCCAAATCTCCAGCCTGCCCCGCCGCGCAGCGCGGGTGGGGGGGGAACCTGTTGAGGTGCTCCCACCTCCCTCCCACCCCCGTGGTGCCCCCAGTGGGGACAGTGCCATGAGAGGGGGGGTCCAGACTCACCCCAGATGAAGACGCAGAGCGCAGAGGCCACGAGCCAGCGGAGAAAACCCATCCTCACCTCCCCGGCTCGCCCGGAGCCGCCTCCTCAGCTTTAATCCGGAGCCGGCGGCAGCGAAACCCGCCGGAGCCAATGCAGGAGTCCGGGCCCTCCCCGGAGGAGGGAAGGAACCGGCATCATGTGGTGCCTGGCGGGGGGACGGGCACCCTCGGGGTGCTCGGCGGGGAGAGCGTGTCCCGGCAGGGCAGATGGAACAACGCCGGGTGCTGCAGGGGATGGGAGGCGCAGGAGGGGCCCCCCAAAACACCTCCAGCAGCACGTGGGAGGTGCAGGCTGGATGGATCCGTGGGGACCCTCCGGCTTGGGGTCAACCAGGCTTCCTTCCAGATTTGATGTTGACTTGATGGTTAAAGCTCTGGCTGCTTTATTTTATGTGTTGATACATTCAAACAGGTTGAAATCAGCCTCAAGATCCCAAATACCCCGCACAGAAAGTAAGGAGTGGGTTAGCCACAGGCCCTTCTCTCCTGCAAACAGCAAGGGCTCCTGGTAACTGTAATATCACCAGGATCTCCAGGCAGAAAAATCAGTTGAAAGCAGAGACAGCTTCTTCTTACAAACCTTTTTTCAAGTACTGCCTTATCCCACCTAATGCAGAATATACGAATTAGTAAAACTGGGTTTTCATCAAAACAGGCTTCCTTCCCCTTAAGGGTGGGTCGTCACAGCTGATCCCTTCTTCTGCATCCGGGTGGGAGAAATGGAGAGCAAAGTGGGGTGCTCAGGGCTGTGTGTCCCCTCCTGGGCTGCAAAGGGAGACCTCCTTGGGGTCTTTGCCAAGCAGCCCTGATGCCAGGGTGAGGGGCAAGGGGCAGCACCTACAGCACAGGGTCAGGGCTGTGAGCAGTTTGGCCTTACCGAGGCAGGTCCTGGGACTGGGAGCACTGGGAACTCTTTTTTGGGGGGATCGGAGCCAATCATGGGGCGCAAGGGGATGTAGGAACCCCACAGCCAGCCCCAAGGGGAGAGGGGAGGGTTCTGGGAGGCTGGAGGGGCTCATGGCCCCACAGGTGAGCAGTCCCTGTCCCTGCTGTCCCTGCTGTTTCCATCCCCTCCCAGGGACACTGACAGGGCTGTTTCCATCCCCAGCAGGGTCTGAATCCCCCCTCAGCAAGTCCCAGAGCCCCCAAATCCAAGATTAAAGGGGAGCTGTGCTCCCAGGATGAGGTGGGAGGTGACAAGGTGAGGGTGCCACCAGTGTGGGGGGGCAGGTCCCCATCCTGGTGGGCACCCAGGACCTCCACCAGCCCCGGCCCCTCTGTGAGAACAGGAAACATCAGGGCCAGACTTAGTGTCACAGAGGAAAGAGGTCACCCTGCGAGGGTTAACCACAGGACAAGGAGGAGGAGGAGGAGGAGGAGGAGGAAGGCTCTGGAGAGATGAGGAAGGACCCCTCTCCAGCTCAGCTGTGTGGGGAAACAGGGTGGCAGAGCCAGGATGCAGCAGCTCCAGGCTGGAGCGTGACCAGAGCCCCCATCCCACCCCGTGCACCCTCACCCCCCCCTTGAGAGCACAGCCCCACACCGGAAACTGCAGCAGGGGGACACCCAAAAATACCCCTGTCCCCTGTGGTGGGGGGAGGGAGGGCTGGGGGGTGTGCAGGGTGGGGCTCGGTGGAGCTGGGGAGGGTATTTCCATCCAGGGAGGTTCTGATATAGAGGGGAGGCTTCCCTGCACCCCTGGTTTGCACAGGGTGTTCCCCCAGTGAGGGGCCCCATCGAGAACCCCTCGATCTGGGGGTCAGGGTGCCAAAGGCCTGAAGTGCTCTCTTGCAGGTGGGTGCCTCAGTGATCTGGGCTGGGATCCTGAGGGGGTTTCAGGCAGGGTGCTGGGGGTCTCCTCCCCTCTCCCAGAGCCCACTGAGGTTTGTGGCTTGGTGTGACAGGTGCCAAATCTTGGGGTCATCCCACCAGCAGCTTCATCTGGAGAAGGGGTAAGTAAGGGGGGTGATGTCTGGTGGGCTGTCGATGGCCACAGCACTGGCTTGAGCCAGCTGGGAGCTGGTCCCCATCTTGGGGGGACAGTAGGACCCCCCTGGAACACAGTGCTGGGGCAGGGTGGGCTCTGCCCTGCCCCGAGAGCCCCTGTGCCACGTGGCTGCTGTGTGTGCTCTGCCACCAGACGGGCACCTTGTCCCTGTCCCTCGCAGGGACACAGCCCCCCGTGTGCAATCCGTGCGCCCTGCCTGGCTCGGGGGCTCAGGGAAGCCGTGCCAGGATCTCTGGGGATGAGTGCAGGCAGCCCCCCACCCTGGCACAGGCTGGATCCCCACACACATCCCATAAATCCCATAAGGCAGAGCCAGGGGATCCATGCCAGTGTCCCCTTGTGCTGCTGGGGACCAGGGACACCCCAATGCCACCCTGTGTCCTGCTATACCACCCCCACGGGTCCTCAGCGAGTGCGCCGGAGGGCGATCCAGGGGGCGATCCAGGTGATCCGGAGGGCGATCCCGCCGGTGATCCAGCAGCCGCCCCGGCCGGGCTGGCTGGTACAATGAACCATCGCTGGGAGCGCGGGGAGGAAGGGGGGGCGAGGGGAGGGGAAGCTCTTGCTCGGCTGCCAGAGCCGCCGAAGAGACACGGGAAGCACACGGCCGGGCGCTCTCCCGCTCTCCCACGGCCCCCGCCTCGACACCCCGGCCCCCGGCGCCGGGAGAAGCGGGTGCTGCCGTGGCACCCCGGCCGGGGGTCCCGTCGGGAGCAGCTCGGGAGCGGGGGGTCCATGCCAGGCGGAGCGGGAGCGCTGACGGTAGGGGAGGATGCGTGGGGGGCACGGTGCAGGGTGGTGGGGGGCTCACCCCTGTAAAGTGGGGGGTCTCTTAATCCCCTTGTTGTGTGTTTGGGGAGGTGCTGAGGGATGATCCCCCCAGGTGTGGGGTGGCTCTGGGTCCCGGGTGGGATGGGCACCGAGCTTTGGGGATGGAGGGCCCCGTGACCCCCGTGCGGGGCTTTTGGGGGCCCTGCCTGGGCTCTGCCCTCACTGCTCCCCCCAGGCAATGCCTTGGGGTGGGAGGAGACCCCCGTCCTCGCCGTGCTGGGGGGCAGCGGGTCAGCGGGGGCTGTGGCGTGGGGAGGGCTGGGGGCACCCGCCGGCTCCAGCTCGCTGTGCCGGCACTGATGGCTGTGACACCGCGTCGGGAGCCTGCGGGGACACGCGGTGCCTTCACCCGCGCCGGACCCCCGCGCTGGGGAGGGGACAGGTCACGGCACTCCGGGACAGCGGGATGGGGACACACACCTGTGCCCTCAGCCCCGCGAGTGTCCGTGGGCTGCCAGCCCAGCCAGCGCTCCGGGGGCTGAGCAATCCCTGGCTGGGGCTGCGGGAACAGTCAGGGGCTCAGGCTCTGGCCGGAGCGGGTGCTCCCCCCGCTCCCTGCAGCTCTGCCTCGTCCCAGGTCCTTGGTGTGTCCCAAGGAGGGACAGGAACTCGCCGCTTCCTGCCCTGCACAATTCCCTCCCCACCCCGCTCCTCCCGGGACATTGTATTTGGAGCCCTGGCCGGCTCCCTCCCTCCGCCCCTGCAGCCCCTTGGATCCGGGAATTGCTCTTCTTCCAGCGGAAATCCTGCTTTCCCAGCCAGCGATGGGGCTGGGAGGCTGGGGAAGGGGGGTTGCCTCACTCCTGGGCATCTCCTCCTTGGCAGGGGGCAAGGAGACCCCCCTGCCCTTGGCCTGGTGGCTGGTGGGTAGGCTTGTGCAGCAGCTCACTTCTGGGGGGCGGCCTCTTTTACCCCAGGGAATGGCCCTGCCACCTCCTGGGGCTGGCACGGGGTGATGCTGGCCAAGCACTGGTCAGGCCTGGCCAGCACAGCAGGTTTTGGGGGGCAGCTTCGAGCCCTGTCCTTCTCGTGGGCATGCAGGGGATGGGGTGTCATCCCTCCTTGCACCCCTTGTTCTCAAGGAACCTGCTCCCACTGGGAGCCACAGGGGACTCACCAGGCCCTGAGTGAACTGGGAGGGCTGGAGCAGGAGCAGGGCTCCTGCTCTGGGATGCAGGGCTGGAAAGGAGCTGGGGGCAGTGGGAAAGGAGCTGGGGGCAGTGGGGAAGGGGCAGGGACACACCACCATCTGCTACCACAGCAGGATGAGGAGCAGACAGTCGAGGCAGATGTATCCTCTCATCCCCTCCCCAGGTCTGTGGGGTCATGGACATGGGCTGGGAACATGTCTCAGACTCCTGTGTCCTAAAAAGAGGCACCTTCCCCTTCTGGGCTGCAGCTGCCTCGTGCCTCAGTTTCCCCCCTGGGACCAGGCACCTCCAGAGCCGTGGGGTGACAGAGGAACCCCAGCTGGGCTCTGCAGCCCTCTCGGTTCCTCTTCCCTGGGAACAGGTTGTGAGAGCCACCGGAATGTGGGGGCTGTGCAGGGTGAGGGGGCGGGTCAGGGCATGGGGCACTGGGTACCCAAAAGGCTGCAGCCCCGCTGTGGTTCCTGCCTGGCCCCCCCAACTACCACCATCCCCAAGGCCTGGGGTCCTGCCAGCCCAGAGGTTCCCCTTGGCTGCCCCTCCTCCCCCGTGCCGGGCTCCTGCAGCTTCCTCTTCCCGCTGTGTAGGTGCCATGGGAGTTCCTCTGGCAGCTGCCCCCGTGCCCGGGGCAGGGGGGGTCATGGCACCCTCAGCCTGGCCAATGCCACCGTGGCTTGTCCCCAAGCACGTGTGACATTCCCTGCTCCACGCAGCTGCCCCCCCCCGGAGCCTGAGCCCTCCTTCACAAGGGGACGGAGGTGACATCATGGGTCACAGGGGCCACAGTGGCGCGTGCAGGGGACACTGTGCCCCGTCCAGGAGCTGGGGATGGGGCCGAGCCGCCCCGTGTCCCATGGGGCCGGGGAGCAGATGGATGGGCAGCCAGGGATGCGGCTGCTCCGTGCCCAGCCGTGCCCTGCAGGACGGGGGGTGACGAGTTGGCCGGGTCTCAGCGCGGGGCGGGAGCTGGGACCGGTGCCGGTGGAGCCGGGGCGGGAAGGGCTCAGTTGCCATCTGCTCCCGGGCTCCCAGTAGCTCCTTTTCGGGAGAGCTGGAGCCAGGTGCCAGCGCGGAGCCACCGGACACGGCGCCAGCTGCGTCCCCTCCCCATGGACAGCGCGGGGGGACGGCTCTGGGACACTCTGTGATGGGCTCGGGGGGCTGTGGGAGCCCGTGGAAGGGGAAGAGTGGGTGCAACGCTGCTGCACAGCACCTGAACCCTCGGTGCTGTGATACTGGGGGCTTGGGCTCGCCTGGAAGATGCTCCTTGCCAGCCCCATCCCTGCTGGCAGCTCTGGCAGCTCTGAGCCACCCGCTCGGCACCGAAATTCGGCGAAATGGGAAGTTTCTGAGCGTGGTGGGTGGGTGATTCCCACACAGAAGGGACAAGGTTTGTGAGAACCAGGGGTGTTCATCAGCTGAAACAGCCACTAATAGCGAGCAAGAATGAAATCCCCAACCAGCTGAGCGCTCTCGGATTTGGCAACATTGCCCCGTCAGCAACGGTCACGGCCTTGACACACCAATGGTGTTGAAAGTGGAGGTGGAAGGGGAGAGCTGGGACTCTTTCCACCCCCACTGACAGAGGGAAAAGGAAATCAGTAGCCATGATGAGGGAAACCCGCCTGAAACGTCTCATCCACCCCAAAACCTTCGTCTCCTCCTGCTCTCTGGAGCGCAGGGGACAGGGCACCTTCCTGCTCCTCCCCTCCGCTCTCAGCTGGAGCTCTGCCAGATTGCAGAGTGGAAAGCTCTGCCCAGTGCAAACTGGGCAGACTGGTGTGGGTGTTCAGCACCCAGCAGAGTGACAGAGCTGGGGACAGGCGGGAGAGGTTCAATTTCCTCCTCCTCTGTGACACCTTCGTGGCCGGAAGAGCAGGGACCTTCCTCCCCAAAACACCTCCTCCCTACTGAGCAGAGGGTGTGGGGTCAGGGACGCTTCAGAGGCTCCTCCCCACCCACCCTGGCTCCCTCCAGCCTCGGGGCAGCCAGGGACACAGCTGCTCTTGAAGGGAGGCGAGCGGTGTGGGGAGGACACAGTGAGAGAAAAACCCGCTCGAGGATGTGGTTTCAGCCTGTGCAGGGGTGTTGCAGCCCTTGGAGGAGGGTTGCAGCCTCTGTGGGGGTGTTGCAGATCATGTAGATCATTTTAACTCATGCAGGGGGGGTTTGTAGTCTGTGCAGGGGTGTTTTAGCTCGTGCAGGGGTATATTACAGCCCGTGCAGGGGTGCTTTGGTCCGTGCAAGGGTGTTTCAGCTCGTGCAGGGGTGCTTCAGGCCATGCAGGGCTGTTGTAACTCATGCAGGGGTGTTATAACCCATGACAGAGGTGTTACAGCCCAAAGCAGGGGTGTTGCATCCTGTTCAGAGGTGTTCCAGCCTATGCAGGTAATTCAACCCATGCGAGGGTGTTTCAGCACATACAGGGGTATTTTAGCCCGTGACAGGAGTGTCTGAGCCCAAGGCAGGGATGTTTCAGCCCATGCAGGGGTGTTACAGCTCATGGCAGGGGTATTTCTACTCTTGTAGTGGTGTTGCAGCCCATGGTAGGGGTGTTACAGCCCTTGGTGGGGTGTTGCAGCTCTTGGACGGGGTGTTTCAGCTTTGATGGGGCGTTTTAGCCCTTGCAGAGGTGTTTCAGCCCATGCAAAACTCTTGCCCTCTGCCTGACACCCTCCCTGGTGCCCACAGGTGCCTCTTCCCCTCCCCGAGGTGACATGGAGCAGCTGAAGTGACCCGAGGAGCCCTCGCAGTGAGTGGAGCCACCACGGAGCCCCCCCAGGTGCTGGGGGGGACGTGGGGACCCCCGGGCAGCAGAGCACCCCGGTGTCCCCATGTCACCCAGTGCGTCGTGCCGGGGGGGTGGCAGGAAGGACCCTGCTCCTCGTGGGGCAGGCAGGGTGCCCCCCGGTGCCCCCAATCCTGTGTCACGGGCCCTCTGTCCCGCAGGCGGTGCCCAGGATGGGCTGCGTGCCCTGCAAGGAGAAAGGGGCTGGCAAAGGGCAGGGGGGGGGCGAGGGGAGCTTCTCCCTGCCCCCCCCCTCCCAGTACGACCCCGATCCCACCCAGCCTGGGGCCAACTTCACCTGCATCCCCGACTTCAACAACTTCCAGGGGCCGGCGGTGCCCTCGGCCCCGTCGCTGGCGGGGCCGGGCGTGTTCAGCTCCAACACGCTGCAGATGCGGAGCGGGGGCATCACAGGTCAGCGGCGGGGCTGGGTGGTGGGAGGGGGGTCCAGCTGCGCCCCGGGGAGTGCAGGGGATGCAGGGGCTCACTGTGGTCCCCTCTGTGTGCTGCAGGCGGGGGGGTGACACTCTTCATCGCCCTGTACGACTACGAGGCCCGCACGGAGGATGACCTGACGTTCCAGAAAGGGGAGAAATTCCACATCATCAACAACACGTGAGCCCTCCTGGACCCCCTGCCGCTCCCAGTGCCCCCCTGCCACCCCAGAGACGGGTCTCCATGCCATGGGTACCCCCTGCAGGACCCAGGCTGGGAACACAAGCTCTGTCTTGGCTTCGATGTTGGATACCAGGGCCACGTGTGTCACGAGCTGGGCGGGCTTAGCAGAGATGGGTGGGGCAGAGCAGGGTCTGGGGGTGCTGTGTGAAGGGTGAGGGGATGCAGGATGGCCAGGTCTGTCTGTCTGTCCCCCCTCCTCCTCCTCACTCTCTGTTCCTCTGCCCCAGGGAGGGGGACTGGTGGGAGGCCAGGTCGCTGAGCTCGGGCGCCACGGGCTACATCCCCAGCAACTACGTGGCCCCTGTGGATTCCATCCAGGCAGAGGAGTGAGTAGAGGGACAGGGGTGGGGGCAGACCCCGACCCCGCCTGGGTGTCCCGGTGAGCCCTGGCAGCGCCGCGGTGCCGGTGGGGGTCCCCCTGGGTGCCCCTGGGTGGTCCCGAGCCCGTCCCCGTGGCAGGTGGTACTTCGGGAAGATCGGGCGCAAGGACGCGGAGCGGCAGCTCCTGTGCCACGGCAACTGCAGGGGCACCTTCCTCATCCGGGAGAGCGAGACCACCAAAGGTACGGGCGCGGGCACGGGGACGCCGGCGGGTGTGCCCCGTGTCCCTCCCTGACCTGTGCCCCCACGCAGGGGCCTACTCGCTCTCCATCCGGGACTGGGATGAGGCCAAGGGAGACCACGTGAAGCACTATAAGATTCGGAAGCTGGACAGCGGGGGGTACTACATCACCACCCGCGCCCAGTTCGACACCGTCCAGCAGCTGGTCCAGCACTATATAGGTAGGGTGGGATGGGGGGCACGGCGGGGGGGGCGATGGGAGGGGTAGGGAAAGCCCAGAGAGCCTTTGGTAAGAGACTGGCTGGGCAAACTGGGTGGAACTGGGGAAGGAGGGGGCTGTTGCGGTGGTGGCGTTCGGGGATTCCCTGAGGGTCTCCCCCTTTTCCATGTCCTGGGTACAGGGAGCACCCAATGACGGTCTGGGTGGGCCTCACCCATTCCCTGGGCACGGCTGGGGGGGGGTTGGAGGTCCAGCCCAGCTGAGGGGGTGTGGGGCTGTCCCGGGGGAGGCAAAAGGGGGTGCACTCCATTTTTGTACGTGGATGCTGGGGCGTGACTGGATGATGCAGGATCCTGGGCAATGCCCGGGGTGGTGGAAGGTGGGCAGGGGGCTGGTGGGGGTCTGTGCCCACACCGACCCCCTGCCCCGGTGCCGCAGAGCGGGCGGCCGGGCTGTGCTGCCGCCTGGCCGTGCCGTGCCACAAGGGCACCCCAAAGCTGGCTGACCTGTCGGTCAAAACCAAAGACGTGTGGGAGATCCCCCGAGAGTCCCTCCAGCTCCTCAAGAAGCTGGGGAACGGGCAGTTCGGGGAAGTCTGGATGGGTAGGGCCTGGCGGGCAAGCCAGGGTGAGCAGCGGGGGGGACACGGGGGTACCCCCAGGCCTGGCACCCACCTTGGAAAAGCTCCTGTCTGCTGGGACAGGCTGAGCCAGATCGATTCGTCAGCATGGGGAAATATCCCCTGTCCTCTGGGATCATAATGGGTATTCCAAGATGCTCCTTGATATATGGGCAAGCAGCCCTCCCCCCCATTTCAGATGGGACCACAAGACCAGGCTGGGGGGTCCCACCTTCGTCCTCCTCTTCCTGCGGTGCCCTGTGCTCCCCCCGCTCGGCGTGCATGCTCCATTCATCCCATCCTCCATTCCATCCCCCATCCTCCCCACCCCCATGCTCCATTCATCCCATCGCACCCCCTCCCTCCCTCCTCCTCCTCCTCCTTCCCTGCCTGCCCCCCTCGCCCCCTGCAGAGTATAACGACGGGTTGTGCCATCTGCTCACCCACCCGTGCCCCACTATGAAGCCCCAGACTCTGGGATTAGCTAAGGACGCCTGGGAGATAGAGCGGGAATCCATCACCCTGGACAAGAAACTCGGCATGGGATGTTTCGGAGACGTGTGGATGGGTAAGGCTGGCCCAGCCGGCCAGGGCAGGGGGGCACAGGGTGGGCAGGAGAAGCCCAGTCCTGCCCTGGCAGGGAGAGTCACGAGGTGCCAAGTGGTACTCACTGGTGTGGGGGAGATGGCAGCTTGGCACAGGATCCCCCATGGATGGTCGGGGAATGGGGTGAGGTATCAGAAGATGAGCCTTGGGGTGAGTGGGACCCCTTGTCCTGGGTGGGGTGTGGTGGGATCATGGCCCTTCCTTGCCTTGCCCTGATTCCTTGCTCCTCCCTCCATCCATCCATCCATCCACACGAGCATGCATCCACTCACCCTCCATCCACTCACCCTCCATCCACTCACCCTCCATCCACACCCCCCTCCATCCCGGCCCTGCAGGGGCTGGCTGTCCCCCGGGCTCTTGCTGACCCCGTGCCCCCAAACCCAGGCACATGGAACGGCACCACGAAGGTGGCAGTGAAGACGCTGAAGCCGGGGACCATGTCCCCCGAGGCCTTCCTGGAGGAGGCTCAGATCATGAAGCGGCTGCGGCACGACAAGCTGGTGCAGCTCTACGCCGTGGTGTCCGAGGAGCCCATCTACATCGTCACCGAGTTCATGAGCCAGGGTGAGCCTGGGGCACTGCCCGGGGGACCCACCACCTCTCCTGCAAGCCTCACCCTGCTTGGCTACAGTCCTGGGCAGGGGGGCTCGCAGGGGAGGGCACTCTTGGGTTTTGGGGTGTTGTGACTGGGCCCCCCTCTGCCTGCAGGCAGCCTGCTGGATTTCCTGAAGGACGGGGACGGTCGCTACCTGAAGCTGCCCCAGCTGGTGGACATGGCAGCCCAGGTACTGGGGGGGGCTGGCACAGGGTGGGGGGGGGGCTGGCACAGGGCGGGGGGACCCCCCGAGGGTGTTTTTGGGGGGGTTTTACTGCTTTTCCCCCCCCCGCTCAGATCGCGGCGGGCATGGCGTACATCGAGCGGATGAACTACATCCACCGGGACCTGCGCGCCGCCAACATCCTGGTGGGGGACAACCTGGTGTGCAAGATCGCTGACTTCGGCCTTGCCCGCCTCATCGAGGATGACGAGTACACGGCACGGCAGGGTGGGCACCCCTGACCTGCCCCCTCCCTGCTGGGTCCCACCCTCAGCCTGGAAATGGTCACCCCCCAGGGCTGGGTGGCCTGGGCAGTGGGTGCCCCAAATAATGGGTACCCAGGGGGGTGGGTGTCCTGGGTGATGGACACCCCAAATAATGGGTACCCAGGGGGTGTGTATCCTGGGTGATGGACACCCCAAATAATGGTTATCCCAGGGGGGTGGGTATCCTGGTGATGGACACCCCAAATAATGGTTATCCCAGGGGGATGGGTATCCTGGTGATGGACACCCCAAATAATGGGTACCCAGGGGGGTGGGTATCCTGGGTGATGGACACCCCAAATAATGGGTACCCAGGGGGGTGGGTATCCTGGGTGATGGACACCCCAAATAATGGGTATCCCAGGGATGGGTGGCCTGGTGATGGACACCCCAAATAATGGGTATCCCAGGAGATGGGTGTCCTGGGTGATGGACACCCCAGATAATGGGTGCCCCAGGAAATGGGTATTTTGGGTGATGGATAACTTGGATGATGGGCACCCCAGGGGATGGGTGTCCCTGGTGATGGACACCCCAAAAGATGGGTGCTTCAGGGGATAGGTATTTTAGGTGATGGATGCCTCAGATGATGGGTGATACCCCAGTGGATTGGCATCCTATGGTATGGGTGACCCAGGGAATGGATATCATGGGTGAAGGACACCCCAAATTATAAGTACCCCAGTTTATGGGTGCCCCAGGGGATGGGTGCCCCAGATGCAGGGTGTCCCCAGTGCTGGGTGCCTTGGGTGCTGGGTGCCCCATGTGTGGGGTGCCCCAGGCTGAGGGTTTCACGGGTGCTGGGTGCCCCCAGCGCTGGGCACCCCCAGTTCAGGGTACCCTGGGTTCAGGACACCCCCAGCACAGGGAGCTCCATGTGCGGGATGTCCCGGGTGTGGGGTGTCCCCAGACCTGGGTGCCGTGGGTGTGGGTGCAGGGGGGTGCCCCAGCCATGGCTCTCCTGCCTCTCCCTGCAGGTGCCAAGTTCCCCATCAAGTGGACGGCTCCGGAGGCCGCGCTTTTTGGGAAGTTCACCATCAAGTCGGACGTCTGGTCCTTCGGCATCCTCCTGACGGAGCTGGTGACCAAAGGCCGGGTGCCCTACCCAGGTATGGCCTCCCCGGGGCAGTGGGCACCCCTGGGGTGCAGACAGGGGCTGATCTCCCTGGGCAAGGGGTGCCCTGTGCCTCGGTTTCCCCGCTGGCTGGTCCTGTGGGGGTGCTGCTCGCTGAGCAGGGCTGTCCCTGTCACACAGGGATGAACAACAGGGAGGTGCTGGAGCAGGTGGAGCGGGGGTACCGCATGCAGTGCCCGGGGAGCTGCCCCTCGTCCCTGCACGAGGTGATGGTGCAGTGCTGGAAGCGGGAGCCCGAGGAACGCCCCACCTTCGAGTACCTCCAGTCCTTCCTCGAGGACTATTTCACCGCCACCGAGCCCCAGTACCAGCCTGGGGACAACCAGTGACCCCCAGGAGGCTTTGGGGTGGCTTTGGGGGTGAATCTCCCCCCTTTTTTAGGGGCCTTTTTGCTCCCCCCCCCCAAAACACCTGTTGGGGGTGCTCAGGGTGCCCCAGGGAGGACGTGGGGCTTTGCACAAGGATGTTGGACTCAGAGAGGAGCCCCTCCCTTCCCCACTCCCCTTTGTTGCCTTCACACCCAGCTTTGAACTTGAGAAGGGCTTTGGCTGGGGGGGAGGAGTGTGGGGGAACCCCCTCTGCCCCCCTCCCGACAAACCTAGACTCACAGCAGCAGAGAGCTCGGGGGGGCTCTCCCCATGCCAACCCCAATCTCCTCTGGTAATGCATCTGGGGGGTTCAGCCCCCAAAATCCTGGCACTGACCTGGGGAAGGCCACCTCAATTCCCCCCCCGAACCCCACTTCTATCTTCTTTAATTTATGAGATTTTACATCCCTCACCCCAGCAGCCATCACCCCCCCCACCTCAAGGGATCCTGATATTTGAGGGGATTCCCTTGTCCCCCCCCCCCCTTTTTATCCCCTCTGCTTATAGTAGGGCCAACTCCTGAAAGCCATAAACCTCTGCTTGCACTGGGGGGGGGGCACAGGGAGTCCTGGGGGGGTACAAGCAGTCCTGGGGGGATGACAAGGGGTGCAGGCAGGGTGGGGGGCAGCTCTACCCCAGGAGCTGTTCCCTGCCACCCCGTGGGGGGCAGGAGGGGGTTACGGGATGGGGTCACCCCCCATGGCACTCCTGGGGGTCCCGGTGGCAGCTTGGCTCAACCCCCTGTGGCATTGAGGGGGGGGCTTTGGGGGTCAATGTGAATGTGATGGCACTGCCAGCTGGTTCCTGGGGTCCCACTTTCCCCCTGGGCCCCCCCATTCCTGAGTGGGGTCCCAGGCTTGGCCCCATGGTCAGGAGCCCCCTGTGCACCCACAGGGCAGGGCTGTGGGTGAGCAGTGCCATGGGGGGGGTGGAGGGGGAGGGAGGGAAGGGGAGGGATTTGTTGTTTATTTTTTTTAATGAAGTCTGTAAATAGAGAGAAATAAAAGCTTTCTAACGAGCTGGGGGGGGGAGCCTGGGTCCTTCTGCCCCTCCCTCCCAAGGGAGAGGGGGAGATGGTCACCCTGCAGGGTGGGCTGGGGGGTGGTTGAGGCCTGGGGGAACAGCAAGATTTGGGGTGGGGGCACCAATTCGTGGGCAGGGGGGGCTCCCAGGTTCAGCCAAGCTGGAACTGAGTGATGAACCCTCACCCCCTCCAACCCCAGGGCACACAGGCTTGGGGGGCTCCATGGGGGTGAGCAAAGAAAGCCCCCCCTGCCCTCCCAGGCTGTGTGGGGAAGGGACACACCAGCTTCCCTTGCAAATAAAAGCCTGGATTGGGAAGCAAAGCCCCCCAGCACCCCCTGAGAGGGGACCATCCTCTTCTGCCAGCTCTGACAGTGGGGGGGATCCCAGGCTTGGGAGGCTGGGCAGGAAGAGGTTAATTTTCCTTGCAGCTTGGCCTCCCCAGCAGGGCCCAGCTGTGGCTGGTTAATGAATTCCCCAGCACTGGTGGGAAGAGGGGACTGGCCCCGGGCTTGGGGGGGGTGTCAGGCTAGGGGAGGAGGCCCTGGGCAGGTGGGGAGGGGGGCACAGGGCCAAGGTCAGTGGGTTTGGGGACATGCCAGGGAGCTTGGGGGACATACCAGGGGGGTTTGGGGACATACCAGAGGGCTTGGGGGGCATACCAGGGGTTTGGGGAACACGTCAGGGGGGTTTGGGGAACACGTCAGGGGGGTTTGGGGATATACAAGGGGACTTGGGGACATGCTGAGGTGTTTAGGGACATACAAGGGGGCTTATGGGATGTAACAAGAGGTCTGGGGTCATAGCAGGGCTTGGGGACATGCCAGTGGGGTTGGGGACATATCAGAGGCTTGGGGACACACCAAGGGGTTGGGGACATACCAGGGGGTCTGGGGACACACCACCATCCCTGGGTACCTCTGGACATCTCCCAGCTCCTGCTTTGCCCCCAGGCTGTGGATCCCTGGGCACAAGGTCGTGGAGCAGAGGAGGGCTGGAGACGCCTCCCCCCCCTTCTCCATCCCGGGGAAGAATCCCTGGGGAAGGGCCAGGCCCCTGGCCAGGCCTGGCTGGGCAGGGTGGCAGCCTGCCCGGGGCTGGGGGGGGGGGCAGAGCAGATTGTGGGGCAGGGCCAGGACTCGGCTGGCACCAGGTGGCCGCGGGCACGGCCCCGGTGCCAGATTGTGGCCATCGGCTCCGGCCGCCCCACGCCTGGGGCTGGACACCGGGGGACACTTCCAGGGGCACCCCACTGTCACCAGCACCCCCTGGTATTTGGCACACACAGCTGAGACCCAGCCCTGACTCTGTCCCTGTTCCCGCCCATTCCTGCCTTGTTCCTGCCTGTTCCTGACCCATTCCCTCCTGGTTCCTGCCCATTCCTGCCTTGTTACTGCCTGTTCCTACCCATCCCTGCCTGTTCCTGCCCATTGCCTTCTGGTTCCTGCCTTATTACTGCCTGTTCTTACCCATTCCTGCCTGTTCCTGCCCATTTCCCTCCTGGTTCCTGCCCATTCCCGCCTTGTTACTGCCCATTCCCTTCTGGTTCCTGCCCGTTCCTGCCCATTCCTGCCCACCCCTGCCCGTTCCTGCCTGCTTGGGCATTCAGAGGGGCTGATCCCACCCTCTTCTGTCCGGCTCCCGACTGGAAGTGATGCCACCCCGCCATGTCCCCAGCCAAGGTCCCTTGTCCCCAGCAGTCCCGGTGGCAGGAGCGGGTCAGGGCGGAGGCAGATGGTTTGTGCTGACCCTGCCGCGCCCCGGGGATCCACGTGGATTCAGCCACGTGCTTTTCCATGCGGTTGTGCCACCACAATCCCCGGGCAACCACGGCCATGTCACCAGAGCCTGTCCCCAGTTTTCCCCTTCGGTGTCGTGAGTGTGAAAGCTCTCGGGGACAGCGGGTGGGGCCCGAGGTTGCAGGGACCTGCATGGACGGGCTGAAGGGAGGGACCCCCATCCTGTCCCTCCCCCCTCTCCCTACGTGGGTGCCCCAGGAGGGGCGAAGGGGTTAAAGGGTTTTGCTGCGGGGTGACTGCAGGCTGGGCAGGAGAGGGGGCATCGATTTTATGTTAATGCTGGGCTGCATCGATCAGGGGTGGAGGGACAACTGCTGGGGGGCACGGCCACACCCCCACTCCCGGGGTCACCCTTCACAGAGCCCCTGCAGCTCCCAGCAGGGTCAGCCCCGGAGCCAGGAGCGATGGGGAGGTGGGGAAGGAGGCTGGGACCCCCCCCCCCCCCCCGGAGGTGCTGCAGGCTCATTTTTGCTGCACAGCTCGGCCTGGGGGCTTAACGGGAAGGCGGCTGTGGGTGCTGGGGGAGGGCAAAGCTGGGGGGGCTCTTCCCCTCCTGGCTGCATCCCTGTGGCGTCACAGCTGCAGCACCTTCAGAGAGGAGCCAGAGCAGCTCAGCACCGCCTTCCCTGCCCCCGGGGGTTGATCCAGCATCACCAGGTCCCCCCCTGCTCCCCAGGCCCCCCATCCCCATGGTGCCCAGCTCCGGACGGCTGCTCTGCCAGCACCGTGCCAGGCCGGGCCCACGGTGGGAGCTCCCGGCGGGGGGCTCTGGAGCCGGCGTGCCCACCCTGTGCCAGGAGCGCGGTGGGCGCAGCTGCGAGCCCGCCGCAGATGGCCGGCGCCGCAGACCCTGGCACGGGGGAGCCGCGGCACTGCCACCCCTCCCCGGGGGTCCCCTCGACCCCGAGGTGCTGCTGGGGACCCTCGTGGCCGTGCCTACCCGCAGCAGGGCGGGGGTTTGCCCCTGTCCCCCTCGGCCCCGGCTCCCCGGGGACTGGCAGAGCCCGCAGAGCTCCTGGGTCGTGGATCGGAGCCACGTCTCCGCGGCAGCGATGGCCAGACAACAGTGGAAAATGGCCAAAAATGTGGGTTTAGGCTTGACCAGGCTTGAGCCTGCTGGTCCAGGCCTGCGGGGGCTGTGTCCCCAGAGGGGAAACTGAGGCACAGATGGATTTATCTGCAGTCACCCAGCAGCTCAGCACCAGTCGCTGGGAGGGGACACCTTTTTTTTCCGTGGAAAAACAACAGATAATTGGGAAGAGCTGTGCTCCGACAACAGCAGCATCTGTGACAGCAGTGGGGAAGCAGCAGGATTTGGGGACGGAGGTTTCTTAGGCGTGGGGACGGTCAGGTGACAGCGCAGACACAGGCGATGGGGAGGGGGCACAGCGGGAGCCCTGCTCTGCCGGGCACGGGGCTGCTCGGAAATTGCTTTATTGGGAGAAATCTGGGATGGTTTTGCTGCTGCTCCGGGGCAGCCTGAGGCTGGAATTCAGGGATAAATGGGGCTCTTCTGCCGCAGTTACATTTATGGAGGTAAAATCTGTCTGGCTCAAACCCTTCACAGACGTCGGGGGGGCAGGACCCCCCCCTCCCCAAATCCCATTGGGGTCCCTGGACGGTGCAACTCCTGTATCCCAGCAAAGCATCAAACACCTTTCGCTGTACCCTCGGCCCCCTGTCCCCGCGCACCCCAGATCTCCCCCACACCGCCCCCCTGCCCCCAAACCCCCTGCTCCCACCCCAGGGAGCTGGTGGCTTTTCGGGTGACAACTGCCACCACCCTCCAGCCAAGCCAACCCCAGCTTTGAGGGGACAAACCCAGGCAGGTCCTCCTGATCCTGGCCACGGGGGTGGCTTCGCCCCTCGGGTTTGGGAAGGGGGGTGGGTCGCGGGGTGCGGGGACACGGGCTGAGCCGGGGACAGCGGTGGCCCCGGCTCGGCAAAGCAGCCACTAGATGGTAGCGTAAGTCCACGCCAACGCTGCTGACACAGCACTTGGCTGGGAGAGGGGACAGGGTGCCCGGGTGACCCGGGTGGCCCTGGGGACCCGCCTCCGCCACCCACCTCCCCAGCTGCAAAGAGATGCTGGCAGGGCTGAGCACCCGCGGGGTTGTGACACGAGAGGCACGGGCACAGCTCACCCACCCCCATGTCCCCTGCCATGGCCACGAGCCACCTGTGCCCATGGGGATGCATGGGGGACCCCACTCCCAACCCCATCACACCCATCTCTACCCCAAATCCAGATCCCAAAAACAACCCCAAAGACACTGCAGGGCACAAGCCTGACTTGAGGGGGGACAAACCCAGGCCTGGGGACAAGTGGGGTGACCCACAAGGTACCCAGCTAAGCCTGGGGCTGCTGGGCACCCACAGGAGCCTGGCAGGGCTGGGATGGGGGTGTCCATCCCACTGTGAAGCGCCTCATTTTCCTCCTCATCCTCCTCCAGCCCTGCCCAGGGCTCCATGCCAGACTGATATATATATTTTATGATAACTATAGAGATGCACTTCAAACCTGACAAAGGACTTTGACAGTTTTAAGCATCTCTTTGATTAATACATGACCTTTTAATGCTTCGGATTAAATTAATAAATCTTTTACATTCTAACCCATTCCGTTTGCAATGTCATGTTTTTTGCACGACCTCTCTCTCTTCCCTGCCCCGTCCCTCTGTCCCACTCCCCTCATCCCTGCACAGGTACAGTGATCCACAGCCTTGCAATATTCATGGGGCTCAGAGCCCTGCAAGGCGAGAAGGGAGGGATCCTCCTCGGTGTTTTTTTTTTTTTTTTTTCTTTGAACCATCCCTAAAAATAGCAAGAAAATTCAAAGCTGACATTCAGGGCGAGGGGACGAGGAAGCCTGCAAAGTTGCTCACTCAGCCACCAGCAATTGCAGCGATCCTGTCTGCGTGTGCAGATTCCTCTGCTGACCGGGCTGGAGCCCAGGCCTCCTCTCTGCTCCGCTCCCAGGAGCGATGCAGTCCATGCCCCATCCTTATCCGGGGTGTGCAGAGTCCAGCCAGTCCCAAATCCAGCCCTAAATCCAGCCCTGCCGATCCCGCTGGGGCGCGTGGAGGGGACGGAGCTGACACCTTTCCAGCTGCAGCAGGTCCCTGCTGGAAGGCCACTCTCAGCCTGACCCCAGCTCACCAGTTCCTCCCGTTTGAGCAGTGAAACTGGGGTGCCCAGGATGCATCCAGAGCATGGATTCCCCCCTGGCTGCCTGTTGATCCAAAAACACACATCCAAGCCCAAGCTGCCCCACGCAGGCAGAGGGCTGCTGTGGAGCCAGGTGCTGTGTCTCTCCCTGCACCCATGTGTTATTCCATCGATGACTCACGTGTTATTAGCAGCCAGGCAATATTCCCAATTCCCTGGAGTTAACCCTTCACTCGTCACTCACAAAAACACGATGTCATAACAAACATCACCGGTATTATCTGCTTTAATTATATTGTGTCTACCCGGCTCCGGGAACATTAACAGCGAGGGAGACTTGATGCCGGGGGGATGTTCCATGGAGCCATGGGGAGGAAGGTTATGGGGTGATCAAGGAGCTGGGGGGGCAGCTCCCTGCTCTGCCACCGTGTCCTGAGCGGTCTGGGTCACCACCTTCCCTCCTGGCATTCCCTCTGGGACATGGCCAAGAGGGGACGCAGCACTGCATCTCAAATAAATTGGAGGAGCAGGGAGTTAGCTAACAGCAGAGATGTTTCCAGGCCTCAGACAGAGCTTTAGTTTTAAAAAAAAAAACAAAAAAAAAAACAAAAAAAAGAGTTAAAAGGGGGGGGAGGCAAAGGAAAAAAGGAGGTGCTTGGCTCCGTGGGGATACCTGGCTCCGTAGGGGTTTGTGAGGGCTCAGGGGTGCTGAGTTGGAGAGGGTGATGAGGCGCACCCCGGATTGTGAGGGGGGGCCGTAGAGGGGGGGGGAGGTGTATCCCCAAATCCTGCATCCCTAAGGAGGGGGTGCGCAGTGCGGGTGCAACCCGGGAGAGGGCAGCAATGCCCCGCGCATCCCACTGGGACCTCGGGGGGAGGGGGGGGGGAATCTCGGGGGTGGGGGTGTTACCCTCCCCTCGGGGTGCCCCCCACCAAACTCTCCCCTCTCTGGAAGTACCCCCCCCCCTCTCTCCCAGCGCGGCGCGCAACGGCCGCGCGCCCATTTGCGCCCCTCCCTGCGCGCTTCGCAGCGACTGGGAGGAGAGAGAGAGGAAAAACAAAAAAAAAAGGGGTGGGGGGGGAGAGAAAAGGAAGGAGGGGAAAAAAAAGAGGGGGGGGAAAAGGAAGGACTACAAGGCCCGGCATGCCCCGGCGGTGCTGCACGGCTCCCCGGGGTGCCGGATGCTGGCCGTGCCGCTGACAGCGGAGCGAAGCGGAGCCGCGGTCCCCGCCGCGCACGGAGAGAGGAGCGAGGGGCTGGGCGCGCCTGGCCGCCGGCTCTGCTCCCCCCCTTTTATCCCAGCCCCCACAAAGCCGGGAGCGGCAGAAGGCAAGAGAGAGGGAGGAGGTGGTGGAGGAGGAGGAGGAGGAGGAGAGGAGGAAGGAGGAGGATGGAGGGGGGGGAGGAGGAGGAGGAAGGTGGGGGAGCAGCGGCCAGCCAGGGCTATGCTGCGCTGTGTTCTTCTTTGCTTTCCGCAGGCGGCGAGCGGCGGCGGCGCAGAGGGGAGGTCGGTTCCCCTCCGCCTCCCGCTCCGCTGCCTTTTGTGTGTGTGTGAGAGGCGACGGGGGGGGGGGGAGCGAGAAAAAAAAAAAAACGAGGAGGAAAAAAAAAAAGGGGGGAAAAAAAGGGAGAAAAATAGGGGGAGAGAAAAAAAGGGGGAAAAAAAAGGGAAAAAAATAAGCTGAGCGGTAGAGGGGAGAGAAAATCCCGGAAAAAATAAAATAGAGGGGTGGAGGGGGGGGGAGAGGGAAGGAGGAAAGAGCAGGCAGGGGACGGAGGAGGGGGCGGGCTGGCAGGAGCGGAGTTGCCTGGGGAGAATGTGAGCAGGAGGCGCTGGAAATGCTCTCGTTGAAGGTGGCGAGCGGTGCCGAGGGCTCCGGGACCCCCGCGGCCGGTCAGGACGCAGCCCCGGCGGGCGGCAGGAGCCTCCCCAAGCGGGCGGGCTCCGAGGGGCGCGGAGCGCAGGAGCCGGCGGGTGAGTACCGGGGACCCCCGCCTTTGTGTGGGGCTGGGAGGGGGGAGGACACACGGGACACCCCCTTTGGGCAGAGCGGGAGGGGGGGGGAGGAGGCGGCGTGTCGCGCGTGTGTGTGTGTGTCCCCCCCCCGCGCCGTCCCCTCCGCTGAAGTTGCGCGGCGAGTTGGTGCCAAATTGCCGGAGTTTAATGGCACTTGGGGCGGGGAGGGGCGTGCGGGGGGGAGGGGGGAAGCCCGGGGCGAGCCCCCCGTTGCAAGGGGGGCTGCCATGTCCACGAGTTCGGCCGCCTCCCCCTGGACACCCCCCCCCGCCTCTTCACCCCCCCCGGGTGCGAGCGGTGAGTGACAGCTGTCAGAGCCGGCTCCGGCCACTAGAAGGCAGAGCCTGTCAACAGCGCTGGGGGTTAGGGGGGCTCCCCGGGGGACATGGGGACCCCCCGGGGCACAGCATCCCACCCCCTTCCCCTGGCAGCCTGGCCCCGGGAGCGGCGGGCTGGCCCTCGAGGGGCAGCCCCGGGGGGGGGTGGGGGTGAGGGGGACGCGGGGGGCGCGGGGGGCTCCCCCCCAGCCCCGCCGGTGAAGTTGCGAGGTCTGTGGCGCGGGGCTCGGCGAGCGGTTGTCACTCCGGTGCCTGTCATCCCCCCTCTGATTTGTTTTTATCGATCAGCTGATTTAACACCACCATCCCCCCCCCCCCCCCCCGCGCGGCCCCTCGGTGCTTGTGATGGGGACCACGGGGGACCGCGATGGCTTTGGCGGGGGCTGGAGTCGCCCCACGGGGGTCACGGTGACGCCAGACCCTCTGCCCACCTCGGGGATGTGTTTGGTGTCCCCAAGGCCCTCGCAGGTGGAGACACCTGGGTCCCTGCTTGTTTACGTGCTGTGGGGGGGACGACGTGGCTGTGCCCACGACCGAGTGGCCTCGTTCATCCAGCCCCCTCGGCCCGTGGCTGCCAGGAGAGCCCCCCAAAAGCGGCGGGGTGAGCTCATTGTGTGCCACAGCGCGCGGTGGAGTCACTCCAGATTTATCCTGGCGTGACAGAGAGCAGAAGCGAACCCCCGGGGCGGCGGGCACGGATCCTGCCCCGCTCGCTTGCCCACCCTGGCGCCGGCGTGGTCCGAACCGGGGGAGGGGGGCGCGTGGTCCGAACTGGGCCCCGTGGTCTGAATCGGGGGCCCCCCTCCCAAGCCTCCCCGCCTTTCCTCGCCCCCCCAGGTGTCCCCTTACACTGGCTTCTCCTGCTGGGCTGTGGAATTTGCAGGGGAGGGTGGTGGTGGTGGTGGGGAGCGCGGGGGGAAGAGGAGGGCGGAGTGGGGGTGGGGGGGGGCTGGAGAAGGGATGGCGCGGCGCCAAATTCCGCTCTGCCATGTCTCTGTAACCTGAATAGGCCAACTCCATCCCCGGTGCGAGTCCCCCGGGGCTCCGCCGCGCTCCGATGCAGTCAGGCGGGAGGTGGCTTTCGCCCGGGTTGTGCCGTGTCCCCCCCGCTGACAGCCCGGCAACCCCAGCCCCGGTTCC
The DNA here is from genome assembly GCF_003945595.2 of Pipra filicauda. Lineage (NCBI taxonomy): Eukaryota > Metazoa > Chordata > Aves > Passeriformes > Pipridae > Pipra > Pipra filicauda. Next base: position 219,846 of record NW_024104331.1, read on the forward strand.
CTCCCGGGCACCGGCCGGAGCCACCGCGCGCCCGCCGGGAGCCGGTCGGGCAGGAGGTGGAGATGGTTTGGGGGAGAAAGGTTGGCACCGTGGCAGGGACGGGGTAGCCAAGGACACGCCGGGAGCGGGGCTGGCCGGCGGAGGAGAAGCCATGGAAGCCCATGGAAGGTTACGGGAAGCCTGGGGGGGCCGGCGCTGCCCTGGCCTCCTTAGAGGAGGCAGCAGAGACCCGGGGCAGGCTATTTCTGCTGAGATCCCGAGGAAAGCTCTGGGAGAATTGTGGGCTTCTATAAATAGTGTGTGTCAGCCGAGTGGAAACAGGGCCTTGAAATGCTCCTGCTATTCTCCCGAGTGCTTGGAACCAGCTCTTGGTAAACAGGGCAGCGGTGGGGAGGGCTGTTTCCTTCTTCCGGGCTCGGTAACAGGAGCGGGAGGGATGTGGGGGGGATTTTTTTGCCTGGCGATATGGCAGCGTTCCCCCCCCGGGGCCGGCCGGCTGGATGCCGGGCTGTGGCCGGGCTGCCCGGATGCGGGATGGCCCCTGAATGCGTCGCAGATGTGTGTCCCCCCCCCCGCCTCCGCTGCCGTCCCCTCCCCAGCCCCGCCGCCCGCCAAACTTCGGGGCTGGGATGCGCCGTGTGGTCCGGACATGGTCCTCGGGGAGCCGGCGGTGCCGGGGGTGGTTCTGGGGGCGCCGGGGCTCAGCTGGCCGGGGGATGCTCGGCACACCCCCTCCTCTCACCGGCACGGGGGTCTGTGGGGTCACAGCCCGGCTCCCCCACTCCCCACCGCGCATCCGTCCGGGCTGGAGTTGCTCCCGCTCTGCCTCGGGGCACATGCTGAGCGCTGCCTTGCGCGTGCTGGAGGGCAGGGATTTGATCCCGTGGGACCTTCCCAGGCATGTCTGGACACCCAGGGTGCTGCGGACCTCGTTCCTCGAGGGGGTTCTAAATGCGGAGGGGACATGGTGACATGTTCCCAGGGTGTTTGCTGGCTCCAGGGTGCATCCTGGCAGTCCCAGTGCCGGGGTGAGCGCTCAGCTTCCCATGGCGACCCGGCCCCGTGCTCGGTGTGACCTCCCCTCACGCCCGCACCCCAATGCTCACCCTGTGCCGCAGACAGTGGCTCAAAAGCTGCCTTAACGTTATTTCCCTTAAAAAATAACACAGAAGGGAAGCAACTGGGCTGCGCTCAGCTCCCCACTGGGAGTTTTCAGGGTGATGTGCAGCAGGCTGTGCAGTGAGAGGGATCCAGCGCGCTCCTGGTGGGATTTGGTGCTGGACTCGGAGTTCACCGGGGTGTCACAGGCCTGGGGGGCTCACCCCGTCCCCATGTGCTGCCTGCCCGGGTGCTCAGTGCCAGCACAGCAGAGCGTGCCCTCGGCGTGGGTGGGAAGGGGCGAGCGCCAGTCCGGTGGTTTTTTTTTTTTTTTTTTCCTCTTCCCTCTCCATCTTTTCTTTTTCTTTTTTTTTTTTTTTTTTTTCCCTTTTTTCTTTCTTTTTTTTTTTTTTTTTTTCTTTTTTCTTTCCCTCCCTCTCTGTGGGTTGAGCGTTGGGGCGACAGACAGGGAAAGTCTGAGCAATGGTCTCCGTGCTGGTGCTGTCTTCAATCACCGCGTCCCAGAATCCCTCGCTCTGGGCCTTCTAGGCACAAGGGCTTACAGCGAAAATCGGCAGCTGCAGCTGCGAGTGAAAGCACAAGAGCCCGGCTGGGTCTTTGGCATCGGCAGGAGAGCAAAAAAAAGCTGGGGGAGGCGAGGAGGGAAGGGAAAAGGAAGGGGGATGGGGGGGGGGGGACGGAAGGGAGGAAATGTGCCCTGTGGTTTTTTTCCAGGCTTGCCACCGAGGGTTGTGTTTCAGAGCATCGGTTCCCGGGCGCGGGAAGAGGCGGGAGGATGGGGGGGTGCGGAGCGATGCCTCCGGGGAGCTCATTAAAATCTGTCGGCTCCCCCCTTTCTCCGGCCGAGGGAGGCTGGATATGGAGGGAAGGAGGGGAGGGACGTGCTGGGAAGGAACATGCCGGCAAACCGGCTGCCCGGTGGGGACAGTTGCCGGCCCAGGCAGGAACGCTGCCCCCGGGGCTCACCTGTCGGAGCACGCCGGGCGCGCCGTGCCAGCGAGGCCGTGACAGGGGCTGGCGTGTGCCGCCACGCCGGGGACTCCCTCGGCACCCGGGAGAAACCCCCCGGACACCCAGCCGGGCTCGGGAGCGGGGATGAGCGGCCACGGTGCCAGGGTGGCGGTGGGTGGGTCATGGGGGTGTTTGGGGGTGCAGGGGGTCAGCGGGGTGAGCGCAGGGAGGGGGGGTGTGAGCGGGAGCTGTTGGCACGTGCGCGGGGAGAGTTTGGGTATGCGGGCACCGTTTGGTGTGCAGGCAGAGCTTCCTGTGCAGGTAGGGCGTGTGGACAGGTTTGGTGTGCAGGTGGGGCTTGGTGTGCGGGCAGGGTTTGGTGTGCAGGGTTTGGTATAATGAACAAGGTTTGGTGTGCAGGGTTTGGTGTGCAGGGTTGGGTGTGCAGGGTTTGGTGTAATGAACAAGGTTTGGTGTGCAGGGTATGGTGTACAGACAGGGTTTGGTGTACAGGCAAGGTTTGGTGTGCCGGGTTGGATGTGCAGGGTTTGGTATAACAAACAAGGTTTGGTGTGCACAGAAGGGATTTGGTGTGCAGGCAGAGTTTGGTGTGCAGGAAGGGATTGGTGTGTAAGGACTGGTGTACAGGCAGGGTTTGGTGTGCAGGCAGGGATTGATGTGCAGGGTTTGGTGTGCACAGAAGGGATTTGGTGTGCAGGCAGGGTTTGGTGTGCAGGGTTTGGTGCATGGACAGGGACTGGTGTGCAGGGGTTGGTGTGCAGGGTTTGGTGTGCAGGTTTTGGTGTGCTGGCAGGGTTTGGTGTACAGGGTTTGCTGTGTGGACAGGGATTGGTGTTGGTGTGCAGGGTTTGATGTACAGGGATGAGGCTGCCATGCAGATCCTGGGAGTTAAGGTAGGTCTGTGCAGGTGTTGGCAGGGGACACTCCGCCCTGGTGAAAGCACCTCCTTCCTCTCCCAGTGAAAGAAACAGTGTTGGGCACCCCCTCCCTGTTCCAAATCCCACTGTGCCAGTGGGTGAGCGCTGGTGCAGCCTGGCCTGGCACGAGGCGGGGAGACAGGGGAGTGGCAAAATGTGGTATTGATCCTCTGGGAAGGAGTGCAAAGCAGCTCTGGCATCCGCCAGCTCCAACCTCTGCCCTTCCCACAGCTAAACCAGCTCCAGGCAGAGGGAGCAGCACGCCATCCCATCCCATCCCATCCCATCCCATCCCATCCCATCCCATCCCATCCCATCCCATCCCTGTGTCGCCGCTGCCGCCCCTGGGGCCCCGAGCCCCACGTACACTCTTCCCTCTTCCCTCCTCGCTCTTCGCCTCCTGCTGACTTCAGCGCATCGGCTTGGGCTCGGCGCCTGAACATTCCTCGCAAAACCTGGGCCTAAAATATCTGGAGGAGGATGGAGCGCCTTGGGCGAGGGAGATGAGCTCCTCAGCTGCGGGAAAGAGGGAGGCTGCCGGGCTGGAGGCAGCAGGGACTCTCTGCTCCCCGCCAGCTGCCAGCCCCGCTGGCCCCCCGGGAATTCGCCGGGAATAAATCTTGCCTGGCAAAGTCAGTGGTTTGGTTTGGGGTGGATGTGCCCGGGCAGAAGGAGGGGTGGGAGGGGAGTGTGGTGCCTTGTGCAGCGCTGGATGAGGGGCACGGGGAGCAGGGATGGCACTGGGAAGGGGTGACAGGAGGGCATGGTGGCAGGCAGTGGGGTGACAGGGGAACAGGGTCACAGAGTAGGGTCAGAGGGGAACAGGGTGGTAGGGAGTGGGGTGGCAGGGAATGAGGGTGACAGTAGAGCAGGGTTGCAGAGGAGCAAGGTGACAGTGGAACAGGGTGACAGTGGAACAGGGTGGCAGGGAGAAGGGTGGCTGAGGAGCAGGGTGACAGTGGAACAGGGTGGCAGGGTGACAGCAGAGCAGGGTGACGGGGAGAGAGCTGGGTCCCGGTGGCTGAGGAGGGACAATAACTGCTGGGAGGGAGGTGCTAGGCGGGAGCTGTGTGAGAACCAGTTTGCGAGGTCCAGATTGGCAGCAGATCCTGAACCAGGAGGAGCTGAGCATCCATACGGCCCCTGCCGAGATCAGACGCGACGACAGCGACTCGGTTTGGGGGAAGAAATTGGAGGCGGGGGAAGCTTTTTTGCTGAAATGAAATTTGAACCCCAAAGTGGGAGGGAAGTGGAGGTGGGGGGCACGGCTCTCTCCACATGGTTATTACTGCTGTTTTCCACCCAGCTGAAAGGAGAATGTAGCTTAATATGGACCCGCGGGGAGGAGAAGCACTCGGGAGCGGGGATTTGGCAGGAGGGAGCTGGGAAACAGCGAGAGGAACGTAGAGGTGAGAGTGGCCAGGGCTTTGCCCAGGGAGGAGAGGACGGAGCCGGGCTGGAACAAGGCGCTATTGTTCTTGGCGAGCGGGGGGCCGGCCGCGGCCCCCCCAGACCCGCAGAGCTGGCGCGGATGTGGGGAAGGTTTTTGGGACCGGTTTTTCCCGGCGGATTGTTGGCTGGGGAGCGGGAAGAGCTCATGGTGTTCGGGGGGCACCGAAGGGAGCGGGTGAAGCGCCCGCGGAGGCGAAGGGGGGAGCGTGGCGTGTGATGGGGAGGTGACAGCAGGTGAGAGGGCAGGGGCGAGCCGGGGGAGTGTTTGGGAGCAGGAAGTGGGAGTGGGGGTGGTGGGGCAGGGGCTCTGCGGCCGGGGGACGGCGTGGGGACGGGGTGAAACCCAGCGTCCCGCGTTGTGCCGCCACAGCGGCTCCTCCTCGGCGCGTCCGTGGGGCTGGGGTGGGAAAGCCGGAGGGCCTTCTCCCCTGGCTGCTCTGGGGAGCCCTGTCACCCTGTGATCTGTGTCCTGCTGCGATCCCCTCGGGGCTGTTGGCGTCTCTCCGGTGGTCCCCAGCCCTGCTATCCCGCATGTCCCCTCGGTCCCTCGCCTGCCATCGCCGCCCCCGGCACAGCACCTCTGCCATCGGCGTCACGTGCCACGTTGCCACAGCCGCTGGCTGTCCCCTGGGCCACCACGGTGCTTGGGGACACCCCATGGCGCTGACGAGTGGGAGTGTGGGGAACTGGCGAGGCGCAGAGGGGCTGGAGGAAGAGGAGGAGGAGAAGGAGGAGGAGGAGGAGGATGGAAAGATGTGTCCCATGGGGTCTAAGGGCTGTGGCTGGGGAGGGGGCGGTGAGCCAGGGGCCAGGCTTAGGGCGAAGCTGAGCTTGTCCCAGCCCTTCCTGTGCTCCGTGTGCCTTGGCCCTCCCAGCCCAGCTGGAAAAGAGAGACACCCCCCTCACAGCAAATCCCTGGCATTTGCTCCCCATCCCCCCAGTTCCCACCTCTCCAGTGCTTCCAACGAAGCGATGCCCTAAAGGCAGCAGAAGCACCTTCGCAAGTGCACACTAAATATTTGAACACGCTTGGGTGGCTCTGGCGTCGCTGCTGCTTTTGCCCTTCCCCACCCCCTTCCCCGGCCTCTCTGGATCCCCCCAAATTTAGGGGGTTACCCGCAGGGGCTCCTCCTTTCCTCCCAGACAGGGGTGTGATATTTTCTCAGCAGCTCTTGCCTGGAATTATTTGCTCCAGCCGAGCTGGCGTGGGGCTCTGCATGGCCGTGTCACCCTGGGGGTGTGTGTCACCATGTGTCCCCCCCTTCCCCAGCCCACCCGCTGCCAGCCCCGGCCGCACGTGGTGGCACCGCGGCATCCGCGCGACGCCCGCCTCCCCATCCTTCATCCCTCCTCTTCCTCCCAGCCCCAGCACCCTGCAGCCGGGCTGGGAGCCCAACGGGGCGGGAAGGGGGGGGAGCAGAGTTCCCCTCCCCTCCCCGGCATTCCTTGGGAGTGAAACACAAGAGCTGGCAGGGCACTCCTGCTTTCTCTGGCCTCCGCTCCTCTGGTGCCTGAACAAAGCCCTCCTGCCTCTCCCGGGAACCCGGGGTTTGAAACAGGAGAGGCGGCTGGTGCTGCGTGGCAATGTCCTCCTCCAGCTGGTTTTGGAGTCTCTGGTGGCTGGGGGACAGGGGTGGGCACGGTCCCTGTGAGGGACAGCTCTGGATGGGGTACCCCAGGGTACCCGGGAGGACTGTGCCCGCCGCGAGGACTGTTGGCATCCTCCCCAGCCTGGGCTTTGCGTCCCCACCATGTCACTGCCATCATATTGCTATGGAAACTGAGCCCTGGAGGGTACCACTTCAACCCCAGTTTGCCCCCAGTTTGGTCCCGGTTTGGCCCTGGCTCCCATGCACAACCCATCCGTGGCAACACAGCTTGGCGTATCCTTCATCCCACGGTCTGGGATGATGCATCCCAGAGGGAATGCGCGCTCCGGCCCCCTTCCAAAAGTCCAACACCCCCCTCCTCGCCAAACAAAGCCCCCCCCTACCCTCCCCACCGCCCCCGGTGAAACAGGCCCCTGTCAGAGCGCAGTCCCCGACAGCGAAGGTTATTTTAATGGATGCATTACTTTAAACGAACCCTCCGCCATCTGTTCCACCCCCTAATTACGCATGCAAAAAAAAGCCCATCTCACAGCCAGTGCAGGAGAAAGTAAAGATATAAGTGATTTAAATGCATGTATCCGCAGCTCCGCCGGCAGCTGGGCTGGGCTGCGCTCCTCGGCTGCCTGGCGAGCCGGGCAACTTGGAGGCAAGGAGGGAAAAAAGGGATGGTTCTCCTGCATCCACCTTGGGAAGGTGGCTGGGTGGATGGCGGGCGCAGCAGGGGCTGCAGCGTGGTGGCTGTATCCATCCATCCCTGCATCCCTCCACCCCTCCATCCCGCAGTCGCCTCTCCCCGTCACCCCCTGAAGGTTAGCTCTGCCCGCCGGCTGCCAGGCTCGGCGTGGCGGCTGAGCCTTCAAAGCGCGGGGACACGCCACCGTCCCCGGGCTGCCGCGGTGCATGGCGGGGCTGTGGGGGGGAGAACCCCCCGGGCTTGGCCGGGCTCCTCGTCCTGACGCTGTCCCAGGGGGTCCCACGGGGGTGGGGATGGGCGTGCACGGCCCCCGGGGTGACGCTGGGCCCGTGTCCCCCGGGAGAGGGGCTGAGGAGGAGGGGGTTTCCCCCCCACGCTGCTTTTCCCAAGCTGTGTTTCCATGAGCTGTCCCGAAATCCAGGGGTCTTGGACTCTTGGGTGCTCGCTGGGGGCCTGTCGGCTGGGGCTGCGGAAAGTGAGGGTGGAGTCTGGACGAGCTCCCCCTCGGAGAGGCAGAGCTCATAGGTGATGGAAAACCCCCGTTTTTAAATCAACCTCCTGCTCTGGGGAGTCCCAGCGGGGACAGGGGGGTGACAACAGCGCATCTGTCCCTGCTTTCCCCTCTGTGACTCAGTTTCCCCCCTCCCCAGCACAAACCACCCACGGGGATGGGATGGGTGAGCGCCGTGGCTTTGGGTGACCCCACGGTGACAGCGCAGCACCGCGACCACCATAGCAGGGCCACCGCCTGGCGCCAGAGCCACGGCGGTCCTGGGTGCCCGTCATCCCCCCCTCTCCCTCCGTCTCCTTCTCTCCGTGCCTGACTGCAGCAGATGCGCCAGCTCTGCAGGAAGAGGGAATTAAGTTGGGCTGGAGGAATTTTAAAGATTGCTGCAGGCCTGAGGGTCTTAGATCCCCCCGCGGAGATGGGCAGTCATGCAGAATTAATCCTATCGGCAGCCTGGCTCGGCTTCAGCCGGTGCAGAGCTCCGGGAGAGCGCGCGGGAGCGTGGGGGGCGATGCTGGGGGCGGCTGAGCGAGCCCCGGCGCCCCTCGGCGTCGATGGGAAATTAATAATGAAAAATTAAAAGCCCCAATTCAGCCTTCCTCTCCCCCCCCCCCTCCCCGCTCCCTGCTCCTTCCTTCTCCCCATCAGCCTGGAGGTGGGACTCGTAGGGGGGAAGGAGGTGGGTGGATTCTGCAAAGCTTAAGGAAAACCTGTTTGCCGTAGCCAGCGGAGCCCGCGGTGGGAGAAAGCGCCAGGGACGCATCCTGCTCCTGGTGAATGGAGCTGTGGCACAGCCGGGGCTCGGCTGTGTGCCACGGGGGGCTGGCTGGGTCTGGGGTGGGGGCACCTCTTTGCTGCCATCACCCAGCCCCCTCTGCAATGGGGTCATGCAGTGGTAGGAGGCAGGTTGGGGTGACAGGAGGGAGGTTTGGGTGACAGGAGGCAGGTTGGGGTGACAGGAAGGAGGTCGAGGTGGCGAGAGGGAGGTTGGAGCGGCAGGAGGATGGCTGGAGTGACAGAAAGGAGGTCGAGGTAGCAGGAGCAGGTTGGGATGACAACAGGCAGGTCATGGTGGCAGTAGCTGGTTGAAGTGGCACGAGGCAGGTTGAGGTGGCAGGAGGCGGGTTGGGGTGGCAGGAGCAGGCTGGGGTGACAGGAGGGAGGCTGAGGTGGCAGGAGGCAGGCTGAGGTGGCACAAGGCAGTTGGGGTGCTGTGCCAGTGCAGGGGACACAGTGACACACCGGACACCCCGACGTGCTGCACCAGCCACCCACCACATCCGAGGGGACACCAGGATGGCATCTGGGCACCCCGTGGCTCTGCCAGCCCCACGGGCAGCCTCGTCCCCATTGTCCCTCCTGGCTGCGGGGCCTCGGTGCCACCGTGCCAGCGGGCTCGGTGGCTGCGTGACGCCGGGCAGGGTGGCCCGTGAGGGCTCTGCAGCTGCTGCCGAGCCCTCTGCTCCTCCGGTTTATAAATAATGCAGCACCGAGGCGTGTTGGCAGCGCCCGCACACGCCTGCAGCCCTGGCGCGGCGGCGGGCGCTCCGGGGGCGAGCGGCGGGTGCTGTCACCCTGGCTGGGTGACACTGAGCCATGTCACCCCGGTGGGGAGGTGGCGAACCCCAGTGTGTGTGTGTGTGTGTGTGTGTGTGCATGTGCGTGTGTCTACGTGTGCGTGTCCCTTGCTCCCCACGCTGTCCCCCAGCCCCACGTGCCCGGGGTGGGTGGTTGGTGGTGGTGGGTGCCCGCGGTGGGTGGTGGGTGCCCGCGGTGACCCCACGCGTGGGGACGTCCCCAAGCCTCGCGACGGTGGCGCGGATGGCGACGGCGCAGCTTGCAGGGTTGCCATGGCGATGTGCTGGCGCTAACGAACCCGAGTAAACATTAACGAGGGAGAGCCCCACGCGGGTGGGTGCGAGGGTGGGGACCAGGCGTCCTGCGGGGCTGGGGGCTGCGGCGGGGGCTGTGGCGTGGCCCCTGCGTGGGTGGGGGTGCACCCGGGAGATTCCCCCCAGAGGGTCCCCTCCAGGTGCCATGTGAGGCTGTGACTTAATGGTCTGACTGGGAGCTCTGGGCGCATCCTGGGGGACAGGTTGTCAGTCCCCTTCCCAGTTTGGGGCACCCACAGTGGGAAGGTCACCACCTTGAGGTCCCAGGTGTCCTGCTGTGCCCTGGCACCGGTGCTGCTACCCCGCGTGGGCCACTGTCACCCTCTCCGTGCAGCACCTGTGGGTGCTGGATGGACAAGGGGGAGGATGAGCCCCCGCGGTGCCCCCCGGGTAGCTCAGGGTGTTCCTGGCAGCAGCTGCCACCACCTCTGCAGTTGTCACCATGACTCAACTCGCTGCGTCCCTCCCTTTCCCATGGCCACGCCAGCCCAGGACCCACCCCGGGGTTTGGGTGGGGGTCAGGGTGGGGGTCAGCCCCCCGCGCCGGCACCCGCACCGTGCCCAAGGTCCCCTCCAGCATTTAATGGCGCTGCAGCTCATTAAACGGAGGTGCAGGTGCCCCCGGTACCTTCATCCTCCCGGAGGGCTCTTAATGAGCGGCTGCTAACGAGCGCTCCCGCTCCCCTTCCAGCCCCGGGAAGAGGCTGATTGGCGAGAGGCACCCGGGAGCAATGCACAGGCTCCTTTCGGGGGCTTTGAGGGGTCCAGTGACCCCTTTGCCGTGCTGCAGACGTGCCCGTTGCTCCGTGGAGGAGGGTCCCCTGTCACAGTCACCGTGCCGGTGTCACATCTCTCCCCGGCTCCTCGGGGTGTTGTGTCATGGGCACTCGGTGCCCTGGGCCTCGGTTTCCCCTCCTGGGGGTACAGCGCCCTGGGAACGGGCACTGGGGCTTGCAGACATGCAGAGATGGGGGTTGAGGCTCCTGCTGGTGCCCCCAGCCCCATTTTTGTCCCCAGAGTCACTCTGCACAAGGCCACCCAACCCCTGGGAAGCCCTCCTGGGGTCTGTCTGTGCAGGGGGGCTCCAGTGGGTTCAGCCGAGGGTCTGTGGCTCCTGTGCACCCCAAAACCAACCCAGAGGCTCTGATGCAGTGCAGGGTGGTGGGTACCCAGAGGAGGGGAGCTGGGGGGCTGCCTGGCTCGGAGGGGCTCTTAGGCTTGTCCTCCTCTTTTGGGGGCTGCAGAGGGGGACGGCCCACCCTGCACAGAGCCATCGACCCCCGCCAGGGCCGGGTCCCCCAGCTCCCCGCCGAAGGGAGCCCTAATCCTCGGTGACACGGTGCCCGGCCCCGCGGTGGCTAATTGCAGTGTCCCCAGCTGAGGATTACGGTTTAAAGCGGGGAAGGAGCAGCAGGAGCAGATGAGCTCCTGAGCAACAAAGCTCCTGTTCCCCCTGCAAAGCGACTTTTATTAGGGGTATAATTAAAAGCTGACAGGAGGGGAAAATCACGGGGACGGTCGGGGTGAGGGATGAAGCCACCTGAAGGTCCCTGTGCCCCCAGCCCAGGCGTCCCACCCACCAGCCCCCTGCTCTGACCACAGTGTTTCTGGCAGGGCAGGAGGCAGCGAGGTGCTGGGCTGGCGAAGGAAATCCAAACTCGGCCCCTATGAAAGGGGCTTTGTGTGCCCGGGAAGGAGCAGCCCTCCTCCTTCTCCTCCTCCTCCTTCTCCCCTGGCTGCGGGGCCACTTTCGCGCCTGGGGGTGGCCTCGATGTGGGTGCCAGAGGGAAACTGAGGCACAGGGCGGTGTTGCAGCCCTGTGGCCTCCTGCCCTGCTCAGGCTCCCAAGCTTTTCCCCGTCACTTGTACCTGTGGCTGTGGGTGAGCCAGTCCCTGGGGACGGGGCTGGGGTCCCCCATGGGTGCCCCAGCCGGTGTCACCCCTGCAGGATCCCTGTGGTGGGGCCTCCCTGCCAGGGCTGGCCAAGGCGCTGGCAGTGGAGAAGGAGTTGCAGGAACAGAGGCACATCATGGGGACAGAGGGACATTTTCCCCTGTCCCCTTTGTACCGCCCAGATTGCCCTCTCCCAACATCACCTGCCTCAGTTTCCCTTTCCCTCCTTGTGAGTGCTGTGGCTGCCCTCTGGCATGGCAGGACCCTGGATCACCCTGGGGGGATGCCAGCCCTCCTTGGTGACCCTGACTTTCCCCACGGGCATGGCTGACGTCCCCTGGGAAGGGGACACTTTGCAGCACCCACTGTTTGGCACCTCGCTGGGTTTCTGCTCGTGGGAACATCGCTCCGGTGCCGGTCCGGTCCCGTGGCAGGGAGGAGGGTGGGGGCAGGCAGGGACCCCCAGCGGGGAGCTGGGCACTGGTCACCTTGCCCTGGCCCAGCCCCAGCCCTGGTGGGCGGCGGAGGGCTTGTTCTCAGCCTGGACAGGAAGATGAATGAATTCCATTACGGGATCGCGATTTTATTCCACGTGTCAGGGAGCCTGAGATTAACTTGCTCACCAGGCTGTGACAAACCCAGACACCCGCGTGCGCGCGCTCGGGCACGGGGGCTTCGCACACTCACCGGGCATGGAGCTGCTGAGACCCCAGCATGGCCCTCAGGGTGTGCAGAGCCAGGCCCATCCGCACTGATTCCAGCTGGGAACCCTCCAGCACCCGGGGAGGGTGGCACAGGCCAAGATGGGGGGTCTGGCACTGCCACCGTGTTGTCCCATGTCCTGGAGGCCCTTCAGCCGCCCAAGGGCACGTGTCTTGCCGCTGGGCAAGGGGCGAAGTATCGTCCCAGCGCAGCTCTGGGAGGCCAAAAAACCAGGCTGGGAGGGAGGCAGGAAGTGGAGCATAGAAGGCTGGAGGCCTGGCGCGATAGCTGGTGGCACTGGGGACATGGCAAGGCCAGTGGGCCGCTCTCATCTCACCCCATCCGGGTGGCTGCCCATCTTGGGAGAGCGTCGGGGCCGAGCTGTGCCGTGCTGTGCCGGGCTTTGCCGTGCTGTGCTGTGCCGTGCCGCGGGGCCGGCTGCTCTCCCCTCGCTGCCCCCCCTGCGCGGGTGCAGGCAGCTGGCTCTGTTTGCTGGAGGCTTTGCGCATTCCAGTTCGTGGGTCACTCGCCTTCGAAACCTCTCCGGGGACGGAGGCAGTTGGGAGCCGTAACAAACAACCCAAGGGCTCCGATGACGCCCGCGCCCGGCACTGCCTGCCAGCACTGGGGTGGGGGGCGGGATTGGGAGTCAGCCCCCCTGGGGGGGGGAGCTTTGGGGTGATGCTGGGAAGTCCCAGGACAAATAACCGGGGAGGAGGGACACTCCGAGTGGGTTTCCTGGCGGGAGGTGGGAGTCATCCCTTTTTCGGGGACCGGTGGGGACCACAGGAGGGATGCTGTGGTCACGTCTACATCAGGGATGGGGTGCAGAGCAGGCTGTTGGCATGGGGTATCATCCAGGATCCATATGGGAAGGGGTGGTGGAGTTGGCCAGGCATAGTATGAGCAAGAGGACAACACAAGTTTAGGGTGGCTCAGGGCTGGTTACAGTGTCCTGGAATGTGCGTCGGAGCCATCCCGAGGAGATCCCGGGTCCAGAGGGGCAGTGGGAGCACAGTGGGAGCTCAGTGGGAGCGCAGTGTGGCTCAGGGAGGCTGGGTGGTGTGGGGAAGGTCAGCCTTGGCCAGATGCAGCCACTCCACCCTCCTCCAGTGCTTTGCACATTAATGCAAATGCACTGGCCTGAGTGGTTCATTAGCAGCATGTGGAATGGAATAATGCATCCGCATCCCATTAGCCTAATGAAAAAAAGGGAGCCGGCACCTGGAACAAAGCTGCCGACTCTTGGCTAGTGCTCTGGCTCGGCCATGCTGGGCTGTGGGGCCCCCCCTCCCTTCCCGTCCCTTCCCGTCCCTTCCCCTCCCTTCCCCTCCCTTCCCTCTGCTGCCCCGGCCATTGCCTGCCCGGTCCTCTGAGCATCCTCGTGCCCAGTGCCATGGAAGGGAACCCCATCCCCAGGGTGTCTCTGCAGACCCCATCCCCAGCGTGTCACCACAGACCCCATCCCCAGGGTGTCTACAGACCCCATCCCCAGGGTGTCACCACAGACCCCATCCCCAGGGTGTCTCTACAGACCCCATCCCCAGGGTGTCACCACAGACCCCATCCCCAGGGTGTCTCTGCAGACCCCATCCCCAGGGTGTCACCACAGACCCCATCCCCAGGGTGTCACCACAGACCCCATCCCCAGGGTGTCTCTACAGACCCCATCCCCAGCGTGTCACCCCAGCGGGGTGCAGCCCCAGGAGGACTCCAAGGTGGTCCCAGCATCACCCCTCTGCATCCCAGGCTGGAAGAGGGATCCAAGCCAGGAGTGCCGCAGAGGCACTGGCTGGGTGTTGAGATGTCCCCATGTCCCTGGGGCTGGGAGTGAGGAGCCTGAAGGATTCAGAGGGACCCCAGGGTGGGCAGAGCCGGTTGCAGCATCGCCCCTCTGCATCCCCGGGTGGGAGGGGGTCCAAGCTGGGAGTGCCGCAGTGGCGCTGGCCGGGTGTCGAGATGTCCCCATGTCCCTGGGGCTGAGAGCGCGGAGCCTGAAGGATTAGAGGAAACATTGCCAAACAAACCAGGCTGTGCCGGAACCAATTAGCCTCCAGCAGGCAGAGTTTCAGATGCTGTTATTTCTGCCTCTTCTCTTTTCTCTCCCTCCTTCTGTCTCCCCCTTTCCCCCTCCCCGGCCCTCCCCAGCCCCTCCTGCCCGCCCCCAGCATCCCTGCTCTCGCCATTCCTCTCCGTGTCGGAGCTTGTTTTGGGCACTGGCTCTGGAGTGAGTCATGCCGCGCGTAGGGGATTTTAAAAGCTTTCTGCTGTCGCTGGGAAGCCGGTTTGGGCTGCTCCGACACTGGGGGTGGAGCGCCAAAGCCTCGCAGACAACCCTCGTCTGGGGAACCCGAAAAAATCCCCCACCCCGGTGCCCCGAACCCCTGGGATCCCATGGGCCTCCTCTTTGCGGGGGTCGGCTTGGTCACCCCAGCCAGCGGCTGAGTCACAGGCGAAACTTTCGAGCCGTTGGAGCTTCCTCCACCGGGGCCCCTCTCCGAGGAAGTGGTCTGCCGGGGCGTCGAGCCCGGCGGGGCGGTTGCCCCGTCCCGGTGGGTGCAGCACGCAGGCGCTGGCGGCCAGCGCTGGAGCTCGAAGCGTGGGAGATTTTTTTTTTTTTTCCACCCCCCCTTTCCCTCCCTCCTTCCCTCCACCACCGCCTCCGCCGGCCCCGCTGCCAAACCCGGGGTGGGGGCCCTCCGGCACGACCCTCCCGCCCGGTCCGCAGCTGGCCACGGTCCCCCCCCTTCATCCTCCTCCTCCTCCTCCTGCTCCTCCTCCTCCTCCTCCTCCTCCTCCTTGCCTTGAGCTGTGCTGCTGAGGGACTGCAGCTCCCGTGGATCAGGAGGAGATTTAGGTCAAGCGCTCGACTGAGTCGAAACAGCCATCTGTGTGCGGAGGAAACCGGCCACCCAGAGCCCCCAGCGTGGCTGGCCCGGCATGGCCACCGGTCCCGGCACTGCCGGCACCCCCCAGACCCCGCGCCTGGGCACACGGCCTGCCTTTGTCTCCAGCAAGGGGCGAAAAAACCCACCCAACTAATAAACAAACAGGGGAGGGAAACCCCCTTCCTGCCGGTCAGTCGCCCCCGGCTGTGCCGTGGGCACCGCCGGGAAGTTTGGCACGGAGCGGCCGCGGCAGCGCTCCAAGGTCGCCCTGACACGCGGTGGGAAGGTGTGCGCCGGCGGGAACCGGGCACGGATGCGGGTGCGAGGGCCGGAGCCGGCCGCGGGCGCCCGGGGAGCAGGCAGGGCGGGAGGTGCAGGCAGGAGGGAGGCTCTGGCTGCCTGCCCGGAGCCCGGACTCCTGGGTTCCTGCAGGAACAGGGTGGAGCAGGAGGAGGATGGGGAGCTGGTGTCATCCCGGCCGTGGCGGGGGGGGAGCATTTCCCTCCCCGGGATGCCGGGGGGCTCCACATGGCCACCGTGCCTCGGTTTCCCTGGGTGGTGGGAGTGGAGCAGCCCGGTGCTGGCGGCACCCTGGCAGGGTGGGGACCCCCAGATGCCCTCTCGCACCCCGCGCCAGGGCGGAGGTGACCTCAGCCCCTCCTTGCTCTCCACCTGTCGGCTTCTTCTTTGCTTTCTCCATTTCCTTCCGGAGCCTTTTCTCACCCGCCCGTGTCGGTGCCGCTGCGCCTGTGCACACGCCGGGCGCGGGGGAGAGGAAACGCCGCTGGTGCCGTGGCAGGGCTGGCGTGCGCTGGGTGGGCCTTCCAGCCCTGGTTGGGTTTGGCACGCCCCAAACCGTGTGAGGAGTTTTGCCTGGCCTCAGGCCGGAGCTTGGCCGGGCAGGGGGATGCTCCCTGGCACTTTGCCCCATCCACTGCCCACCCCACGCCCCGCCCGTGCCCCGCCGGGCCCCTGGGGAGCCCCTCGATCCGCCCGTCCTGCCTGGTAAGGAGCTTTGTCCGGCTGCACAGCCAGTTTGCACAGTAATCCTTCCTCGGCCGGGGGGGGATTATGTGTGGGGAGAGCTGTGGGGGGCCTGGGGCGCCCAGGCAGACGGGTTCTGGAAGGCCGGGTTTCCCTCAGTGCAGCGGGTTTTGGCCGGGAGGGTGACAGGGACATCCTTGTGCCGGAGCAGGTCACACCGATGGGGGACCAAGGGGCAAGGCCGACAGGGGTTCGGTGTCCCTGCAGAGCCCTGTGCCAGGGCTGGGGCTGGTGCTTCCCACTGGGAGGGTGTGGAACATCCCTGCATCCTCCTCCAGCATCCTTCCCTCCCAGTATGGCAGCATCAGGCACGTGCAGGCAGCAGTGAGGAGAGGCAGCTGCCAGGAGGTTTGGGTCCCATCCTGGGTCCTATCCCAAGGTCTAATTCCAGGGTCCCATCCCAGCTTCCCCACAGCACTGGGTCCCCGGGCGGGCTCGGAGGGGACTGGTGGATGCCGGGAGCTCAGCGGTTCTTTATGGTCTCAGAGGGCTCCATTAATTCTTTAAATATCCAGCCTTTCCAGGTGGGTTTTGTTGAAAATTAATTTCCGGAGCTATTTTAATTTTGCTGTATTTAATTTGCTGTTTATTTTAATTAATTAACGTCGGGAAAATCTCTTCTCCCCAGCATCCTGCAGCCGTCTGGGGTGGCTGCACCCGGGAGGTGAGAGCAAGGGGGTGTCACGGGTGTGAGGGGTGCGAGCAGAGAGGGTGCCCAGCCCCCAGGGTGCCCAGCCAGCTCCATCCCACCTGCCCCAGGTGACAGGATTGGCACGGGGAGGCAGCGAGCTGGTTCTCCTCCCAGCTCCATCCCCACTCCAGGGCTCATCCCAGGGTTTGCTGCTGGCTCCACGGGATGTTCATTGCATCTCCTGGTGGGAGACAGCTCAGGTGGTGCTTGCAACCACCTTCCTCCTCCTCCTCCCACTGATGGCTGGGGACCTGGGGGTCTGGCATCCGTGAGGATGCTGTGCCATGCTGTGCCAAGCAGTAGAGCCCTGGTTTAATAGCCCAGCATGGACCCACACCCATACAGAGGGATGCGGGGCTGATCCCAACCTCCTGCTCCCATCCCTGCGTCCCTCCTGGTGCTCCATGCTCGATTCTGGCCGGACCCCAGCGACGGGGTCCCTGTGGGGAAGGCGGGCAAGGAGAGGGGGAAGGGATGGAGCCGCCTTCCTCCAGATCAAGGCCTCTGGTCTCTCGCATGTCTAGACGCTGCCACACACACCTAATGTGGTTCTTGGCAGGAGCCGCGGCTGCTCTCTCGAGGTTAATTGCTGCGCATGGAGCTCTGCAGAGAGATAACCCGGCTCCGTGCTGCCCCTGGACCCCTGCCTCGCCCAGCCCTGCCTTGGCTGCAGTCCCCGGGGGATGCTCAGACCCCTCAAGGGCTGCTCAGGCCCCCCCGGGATGGAGAAACAGGCAGGGAAGCAGAGGGGGTGATGCTGTGCCCAGCCGGGCAGATTGGGATGAAGCACTGAGAAGTGAGAGGGGGTCTCCCGGTTTTGGGGAGCAGGCAGGGATGGAGGAGAGGTGCTGACGGAGCTTGGCAAGGGGTGACAGCAGCCTGGGGGGCTCTGGAGCGGGAGGAGGAGAAGAGAAGGGCCTCGCCAGCCCGGCGCTGCCTCCATCCTCCTGCCTGCTCTTGGCAAGGCGGCCGGGCCAGATAAGGGAAGCGCGGTGGGGGGAGCCGGACAAAGGCTCAGCCTTATTCAGCCTGCGTGGCCGGATCCAGGCTCCGGAACGGGAGCTGCAGAGAGACACGGCAGGGACTGGGGTGGGAAGAGCCGTTTCATCCTCCAGCCCCAACATCTGGTGGAAAGAGGGGATGGGAGGGGGGAATGCCGGGCGGGTTGCAGGGGTGAGCCCCGGGGCTTGGCTGCATCCGGACTCCCTGGGATGGGCTGGATGAGGCCATTCCCAGTGACTGCTCTTGCGAAGGAGCCCGGAGGTCTCTGGCTTCCACAGGGAGCTCAGGACAGCCAGGCACTGGCACCTTCCCATGAGCACTGGGAGCAAACGCTGCCATAATGCCACACTTGGAGCCACTAGCACCTCGATCCCTGTCCCTGCCTGGCCCCATCCATAGGGACCTACTTCCCCATGGACAAACTTGTGCCTTGCCAGGCCCGGTGACGGTTCCCAGGTGCTGTCGCTGAGGCAGGGTGGGGCAGAGCAGGGCTGGGAAGTGGCACATTCCAAGGTGGGAATCACGTTGGGTTGCTGGAGGGATCCCCAAAGCATGCCATCCCCTCACCTCACACGTGGCTGGTGCTGGCGCTGGGGTCCGGGCTCGGCCCCATGTCCTGGGGCCGTGTGATGGTGATCCCCAGCCCTGGGCCCAGCCCCACACGGGATCCCCGGGGAATTGGGTGAAGGTTTCGGCCCAAGCTGTGTTTTGGTTTGGGGTTTCGTCATGATTTCATGGCAGGGAATTTCCGTTCGTAACCAAAGACAAGAACAGAAAAAAAAAAAAAGAAAAAGGCAAAACCAAAAGAAAAAAAAAACCAACCCTGCCTTGAATTTTTGCCAACAAAATGGGATGTTTCCATTCTTGTTTTGGCTTTTGGCAGCCCCAAACTGCAGCCAGTGGAAGAAAATATCCATGTGGAAACGCTGCTGGCCTCCTCCTGCAGTGCAATGGCCGGGCTGGAGCTCCTGCCCCGCGGCCGCACGGCGTCAGGGGATTTTGGGTGCAGAGGGAGGAGAAGGAGCATGGCCCCCCCTGGAGAGTGGCACTGTGCTCCCCTCCCCGTGCTCTTTGCAGAGGACATTGCCATGAGAACGGGCTCGTTGTTTTGTGGGGAGCATCGAGTTGGAGCAGGCGAGAGGCTGCAAGGACACCGGTGGCACGCGGAGCTCGCGCTTCCCACTTGTCCTTGCAGCGGGTCGCTCTCTCCTCCCCAGCTGGCAGCAGAGCCATGTTCGGCTCTGGTGTGTTCTGTGCCACGCCATCCTCCCTCTGGGCATTGCCTTCCCTCCTGGCATCACCCCCCTGCCCCCCGCTTCACCCCCCCAGTTTTTGGGGGACCCTCTGTGGGGGCCACGACGCTGCGGATGCTGAGGGTGGGAGGAGCGGCCGCTGCGATGCTTAAATGAGGTTGGTTTTTTTCCCACAAATCCCCCCCCTCCCCTCCATCCATGCTAGGAAGAATTACAGTCGCCCAGGCATCTGTTCTGGCAGAGTCGAGCTAAAGAGCTTGTCCTGGGCTTGGCAAACCAGCCGGCGCAGCCGACAGCTTTTCCAAGGGCAGCCTTGGATGCGGAGCAGCAGGTTGACATTGCAGGGAGAGGAGCCTTGTGCTGCAGGCACCGGTGCTGTGCCCCCCTGCTCCTGCCTGGATGGGATTTGGTGGGGGGTCCTATGGGGAGGGTCCAAACCCCCTCCCCAAAAAGCAGCGTCCTCTGGCAGGTCTTTGTTTGGAGCTGAGAAGAGGGCGGATGGTGCCAGCGCATCCCGGGGTCCTCATCCCTGTGCGGGGAGGATGGTGAGTGGCACCCTGCAAGGGACCACCACCAGAAGAACCCCTGTTATATGTTCCTTCAACCCAGAGAGACCCCTCTTTGTCCCCAGGCTGTGCAGTGTCCCCAGTCACTGCCACCTTGTCCCCATTGGGCACACCATGGGTGTCACCCACAGTCCCCCAGAGCACTGTGGATGGGTATAGTGGTGACACCAGGAGGTGCCAGGAGCACAGCTGTCCCTTGTGCCCCTGGCACCGTGCACAGGCCATATCCATGTCCTGAGCTGTCGGTGGTTGAGGCAGGGGGAGATGAGTTGGAGAGGCTGGACAGGGAGGTGTGGGAGCCCTGCTGGAACACCAGGCTCGGAGCTGGAGCATGTCAGGCACAGATGGGATCGTTAGTGGTGGTAAAAATTATCCAGCCCCTCTTAAAAACCCAGGCGCAGCAACCTGACCCCGCAGGCTCCGGTGGTGGCAATTCCCACCGGAGCAGTGTCGGTGTTTGCTTCCCCTGCCATTACCATCCATCCCTGAGATACAGGGCCACAGCCACACATCATGTGCCACCATGTCCCCAAAGCCTCGTCCCCTCTGCAGTGCCGGGGTGTGGGATCTTTCCTTACCCCCTTCCCAGGGACGGGCACCCTGACCCCTCACCCGTCTCGGTGCTGCCGGTTCTGGGTGAACCCCATCCCCACCCCCTCTGTACCATTTCCTATTTCTTTTTTAATGCACCCAAACCTCCTGTTTGCTTTTTTAACTGCAGTAACCACAAGAGGGAAGTTTTGGAGCGGTACAAGCCCGTCTCCATCGGGAAGGGAGAGCCACCACTACTCTGTGCCCATCACCGCAGCGCTGCGCCCGGGGGCTTCGCCGCCACGGTCCAGTGCCTGGTGGCCGTTGTGCTCTCCATCCCCCTCTTCCTGCTGCTCATCCTCAGCCCCTTTTCTCTTGGAAGTGGGGAATTGGAGGCTGGTTTGGCGTCGCCGAAGGGCCCCGGGCCCCCCCAGCGCCGATCGATCGTTCCGCGCGCTCCTGCTCCCTGTTTTTTCTGTTTGTTTGCAGCCGCTTGAGGGCTCTTGTGATGAATCCAGCCTGGACAGAATTCAACAACAGCTGAAACACAGCCCGGGGTGGGGGTGGGAGTGGGAGGGCAGTGGGGCCGGCCAGCACCGGAATGCGAAATGGGGCAGCGGGCAGCGCTGGGGCGGCGGGACGGGATCGCGCCGGGTCCTGCCCCAGGAGCGCAGAGGGACGGGGAGTGCCGCCAGCACCGCCCCAAAACTGTGGGTGCTGTGGGTTGGCAGCGTGAGGACCCACTGGGCTGAGCAGGGCGAGGATTCGGGGTGTCTTCCTGCCTCTCCCTGCTGCCCGGGAGCTGGGCTGCGCTCCAAGCCAGCCCATAATGGCACCGGCGAAGGGCTGGTCCCACTGGCCGGGCTGTGCCAGGGCTCGGGGTCGCACCTGAGGGGGCCGTGCCAGGTGCTGCCCGTCCCCCACCTGCCCGGCCTTCCTCCCATCGCTGTAAAATGGCGGGTTTTAATACAGAAGGAAACATTCCCCAAAACCCGCAGCACGAGGAGGGGGGCGAGCACCGCCCCGCGCCCCCCGCCCACGGGGGCAAGGACAGCAAAGCGGGGTTCACGGCCCCGTGGGGGGCCCAGGGGGAGAACCGGGGCCCGGGAGGGTACAGTCCCTGGCAGAGGCGGTGCCGGCTGGCACGGTGGCCACCGTGGCGGTGCTGGGTGCCGGGGCTGGCTGGGATTTTGCAGCTGTGGCTCCGGGAGGGAGCGGGGCCGCGGCTGCGCGGCGGCGTGCGAGGGGTGCGCGCAGGCGGGAGGAATAATTAGTTCCTACTATAGCACTTCTCAGTCAAAGTGCTTTTTAAAAGCCTCCATTCATTAGTCTTCACGGCTCCCCCGAGGTGTCGTGTCCTGGTTCTCTTCCCCCCCACTCTCTCTCCGACTCCCCACCTTCCCCGGAGCAGTTGGGGATCCTGGGCTGGGGAAGGGGAGGGCGACGGTGGTGGTGATGATGTTGGGTCCTTGGAAAATGCGGGGATGGGGTGTCAGGGGTGGGGACAGCCTCAGTGTCCCCTGTCCCAGTGGGGCTGGTGGGGACAACCTCAGTGTCCCCTGTCCCAGTGGGGCTGGTGGGGTGTCACGGGCACATGAGCACTGTTGGGAAGTTCCTGTTGAGGCTGAGCTGTGCCAGGTTTGGAGCACCAGGGAGGAGAGCGGGATAGCAGGGAAGGGCTGTGGGTCCAGTGGGTGCCACCACCAGCTCTCCACCCTCACCAGGGTGCCAGGGAGTGGCACTGTGGTCTCAGTTCCCAAACTACCCAGTGTGTGCCGGATTCCCAGGGGTCACCAGGTGGAAGGATGGACGGTGCCAGAGGGTTCCGGGGGGTGCCGGTGCGGCTCAGCCCCCAAACCTGAGCATCACTGCTGGGCACAGGAGCAGGAAATGCCCGTGCTCGTGCCCCCAGCAGGGCTGACAGGGCACAGAGGCGGGCTGGCGCTGGCAGTGGGCCTCTGCTGCAAACCCTAACCTTATTTTCCCAGGTCCGACGCCAGTTTCCATGGAAACAGCCGGGAGCAGAAACGGGAACCAGAATCCAGAAATGCGAAGCCTTGAGCTCCAGTTCGCCTTCCTGGATCCTGCTCCCTGTGACCCCGTCTGGGTGCTGGCACCCACACTGCTCCCACCGTGTCAGGGGTGCAGGGCTGGCCCGTCTGGGCACCCTGTGGGGTCGGGGTGCTCCTGTGTCCGTGCACTCTGCAGCATCTGTGGGCACGGTGTGTGGGGATGGCATGGGGTGCCAGCAGGGATGTGCAGTGGGCAGGGGGTACTGCGGGAAGGGGACATTGCAGGCAGGGGACACTGCAGACAGGGGACATTACAGGCACAGATGAGTTCAGACAACACTGCACACACCTGTGGTGGTGGCAAGGGTGGGTGTGATGGATGTGCACATGTGGTCCTGCATGGACATATGTGTTTTACAGGTGTAACGAGTGTAGACATGGTATGGATCAATATGTAGTCTGTTACTGGTTTGCACTGGGAAGACCCCAATCCTGCAGTGTTTCCCTGCCCTGGTGTCCCCATCCCCAGGGTGCAGCGGGGACAGGGGTCCCCATAGCCTGGAGAGGGGCAGCACCAGACCTGCCAGCAGGGCCCTGGGTGCTGCCCCAATTCCAGGTGTATGTGTATGACTTGGGGGGGCCCTGCTTGGTCTCCTGGGGCTGGGAGACCCCCGGAGTGCTCCGGGCAGCTCCAGCCAAAGTGGAGCCTTGTGGGACACATCTGTGTCCCGCAAAGCTGAGCCCTGAGCCCTGTGCCAAGTTGTGTCCATCCAACCTGTGCCATGCCGTGTCTTTCCAACCTGTGCCGTGCCCATCCAGCCCACGCCATGCCACATCCATCCATCCCGTGCCGTGCCATCCAACCTGCACCATCATGCTCATCCAGCCTGTGCCACGCCGTGCCCATCCACCCTGTGCCGTGTCTGTCCAGCCTGTGCCACGTCCATCCAACCTGTGCCGTGCCCCTCCAGCCCGTGCAGTGCCGTGTCCATCCATCCTGTGCCTTCCCTGCTACCCACTGGCCTCCCGTGGTCCCTCAGGTGTGCGGTCACACATCCCATTCCTGTGTGAGCTTGTAGGAGCCAGCTTTGCTGTCCCCAGGGTGGGACATCGGTGTCCCCCAGTGCCAGGGATCACTCAGCCATCCCAGTGCCAGCTGTCCCCATTCCCTGTGCAGCACCCCGCTGCTCCCCACATGCCCATTCCACCACGGTGACACACCGGAGCGGCTCATGGCTCCCAGATCCCGTCCCCATCCCTCTCTCCTGTCCTCCATCCCCACACCACACCTTGGGGGTGACGCCAGCACCGTCACAACGCCACCTCCCCCTTGGCAGCACACAGAGCTGTGGGTGCGGGCACCGTAATACATCATTTACAGACGGACAGGTATTAAGATACATTATGGATAACTCACGGAGAGAGACGCTATTAATAATACAGACACATACAGAGGGAAGAAAGTGCACACTTGATTTCCATGTTGCTACCAGGAGTTGTGAGGCTGGCTCTGGCTGCCTCTTCCCACACGTGACTGCAACACAGTGGGTAGCTGACAGCCCAGAGAGCCTGGCTTGGGGCCAGGAAAAAGCAGAAAACACAATGTCTGTGCATATCCTCTCTCTTAAAATAACACTCCAACACCGTCTGAGACGAATTAAAATAAGATCAGGAGCGGTCTCGCGAAGAGAGGAAGACGAAGAGGGAAAAGCCAGGCAGGGGAATGGCCGGAGCTGGGCGGCTTCAGCCCTCCCCCCCCAGGCAGGGATGGAGAAGGGGGTGTTTTGCAGGGTTAGAGTTGAAAATAATTAAGGGGGGGGGGGGGGGGGGGGGGAAGAGCCGCGGGAGAAAGAGCAGGCGGAGAGGGAGAAGTAAATCCCGTTTTTGGGAGGGGAGCGATGGCGGCGGCGCTGGTTTGTCCGGCACATGGCTGTCCTTTGGAGGGGAGCCGGGCAGGGCGGGGGATGCGAGCGCAGGCTGCATGATGGAGAGCATCAGGAATTTCCTGCAGCTGAGGAACACACCAAATACCAGAATGCAAGAGCAGAGCGGAGGAGAGCAGGGTGCCGGGAGGGAATGGGGAGGAGGAGGAGGAGGAGGGGGGATGCAGAGGGCTCGAAATAACCGGCGGGGAGAGCAGCGAGGGCAGGGGGCAGCGGGTGGGGGGGACGTGGTGCTTTGGGGCTTTTTCCAGCTCTTCTCCTGGAGTTTTTTTTTTTTTTTTGCTTGTTTTTCTGCACCCCGCGGTGCTGCTGGTGCCTGAGCAGGGGGGTTGGGGTATCCCGGGGGGGGGTTTGGGGTATTTTATGTCTTTCCTGCCTTCTTTCCCCACTTCTTCCCCTGGTTATCTGGGGTCAGCCATGGTGGGGCGCGGGGGTCCCACAGACCCCTGCCTGTGCCTTGGGCTTGGATCTGGGCTCGAAGAGCGAGGAGCAGCCTGGAGAACAGGCACATCCCTGCAGGATGGTGTCCTGGGAGAGCAGGGGGCCCTTTGGGGAGACCTGCTGTGCAGGCAGTGAGGCCGAAGGCTGCCCCAGGAGCCACGGCAGCACCTCCCACACACGCAATGAGTTTTCCAGGCGCCCTCTGACCACGCTCCTGCTTCTCCCTGGGCCAGGCTGGGTTAAACACAACAAGCCAAGCCCCTCGAGGCTGGTCTTGCATCCAGGTGCAGCCCGACCTCTCCCTCCTCCTCCTCCTCCTCCTCCTCCTCGGCCACCCCCAGCTCCCCCCTGCATCCAGCTCCTGGCTGCATCCAACCCTGGCTCCCCCGGGGATGCTGGGGGGCCGGAGGGGAGGGGGGATCAGAGGGGGCATCTTGCAGTGCCGGATCCAGGTAGCCAGAAGGTCGCACTGAAAATCTGGAAGTGGAGTTTGGAGCTCAACAGAGCGGTGAAATCCGTCTGGCTTTAGGGCAGAGAGGAGGAGGAGGAGGGAGGAAGATGCAGCAGAGGGAGCAGGAGGGAGAGGGGCTGCGTCCCCCCCATGTCGGGGTGCTGGGTGTCCCCAGGTCGATGCCATGTCCCAGCTGGGGCTCTGCCAAGCCTCTTCATGAACCAGATTGGGGATATTTTGGGGGGACAGATGGATGACGAAGAGGAGGCAGCAGAGCTTGAGCGAGTGCTGGAGCCCATCCAGGCAATGCCAAAGGCTCTGCAGCCCCCTCACCGGGTACTTCCCGTTTCCACCGATCCAGACCAGGGCGTCCCTGCCATCCCAGGGCGAGCAGTGACCCACACCTGCCAGGGCCACCCGGGACCGGGATGCTGGGAAAGGGTCGAGCTCATTAGCAGGCTCCAGCCTCCCCGCACAGGGGGTCAGGGAGCAGCAGCCGGGGGGCATGGAGACAGGCTGGAGGGGCTTTGTGTGGGCTGGCAGCCCCCACTGTCCCTCTTAAAGGCCCCAGTGAGCCATCCCAGCTCCTGGAGGTCTGGGGGAGCAGCACTGCTGGATGGGGATCTGACAGGCACGGTGTTGGGGGGCTCCCCAGGGGCTCCCCCTGCCCAGTGCTGCATCCTGCTGTGGTTTCTCCTTCCCTTCCCCACCAAATCACCTCATCTCCTTCACTGCAGACCATGAGCCTTGTTCTGGGTACAGGGGGGTGCCCATCCCTCCCCTGCATGCCACTGCCCTGTCCCTCCCCGCCCACGTGGAGCAGGGTCTCTCAGCCGGGTGCCTGCCAGGAATCCCTCCAGCATCCCTTTGATCTCCAGCCCAGAGGGGTGAGAGGGCGTGAGGGGCCCCACTGAGGTGCAGAGAGACGGGGCTGCAGCCTCGGTGGGGTCTGGCACCCTGGGACCCCTCCCTGGGCAATGAACCTGGGGGCGAGGGGCTGCCATGCCCGGTGTCACTCTGCCTGAGCGGGAGATGTGAAGCCCATGCTCCCCCCAAAATTGGGGTGTTTGTCGTTAGGCGTCAGCTAATTGCCCCCTGTGCAATGGGGAAAGGTCCCTTCCCCGGGTGTGTCCCAAATCGTCCCGTTTTGCCTGCTTGGCACAGGACAGTGTCCCCCATCGCTGTGGGTGGGAGCTCACAGGGGATGTGGCACCTTCGCTCACACCGCGGGGCCCAGGGGTGGGGTCCCAGGGGGTCCAAGCCCCCCCCGGCAGGGGACACGCTGAGTGCTGGCACATCGGGGTGGGGACGTGGTGGCATTTCACCCTACCAGCAGATCACAGGGTGCCCCACTCCCCCCATCTCCCCCTGCCCACCCTGCCCCCCCTCCCTGCCTGCACATGCCTTTGCGCAGGGGCCGGAGGCAGGCGGTGTGGGGGGGTGGGAATACTGGCTGGAGCGAGTCTGAACCTGGCATCTGTCGAATGTCACCTTACCCAGACAGTCTGTGCTTCCCTGTCTCCATATCAACCGTTCTGCTCCAGCCACCTGCGGGGGGGTGGCAGGGAGTGCCTTTGGGAGGAGGAGAGCTCGCCCGCCGCTCCCCTCGCTCCCTGCAGCCTCCCTTTCCTTCCCTGCTTCTCCCCCCCTCCCAGGATGCCAGACCCTGGGCTATAAATCGTGGGCGACGCTCCTCCAGCCACCTGGGATGTGCCTGGGAGATGGGGGTGACCCTGGCACCGGCAGTTTCCCAACCCCACCTCACTGTCTGGCCCCGCCGTGCCTCAGTTTCCCCTCCCCGGTGCAGCTGCGGCACAGGAGGGGTGCTGGGGCTCCTTCCACCCCAGCCGCGGCTGCGAGGGCCTCTTCCAACAGCTCGGCATTTTTCCCTGGACTTGTCCCTCTTCCCTGCGACCAGATGTTCTCACCCTCCTCCCCCCAGCGGGGTCCGGGCCAGCGCCGGGACGGCAAACGCCTGCCGGGATCCCTCCTCCTGCTGCTGGATCCCTCCTCCTGCCCTGCACCTGGACGGCAGCCGGAACAGGGGACGGGACACACTTAGTGGTGCCCTCTGGCTGTGTGTCCTGGCTCCCGGGGCTCCCCCAGTGCCAACCCCTCCCCGCCCCAGTTGGGCTGTGGCAACCCCGAAGGCAGTGGGGAGCTGAGCCCAGGGCATGGTATTGGGGGTATGATTGAGCGTTTGGGGGGCTGCTGGAGCATTTGGGGGGCTGCTGGAGCACTTGAGTGGATGCTGGAGCATTTATGGAGGCACTGGAGCATTTGTTGTGGGGGTGCTGGGGTATTTGGGGAGATGTTGGAGTATTTGGGGTGGGGTACTGGAGTATTTGGGAGGATGCTGGCACATTGGGGGTGTATTGGAGCATTTGGGGTGGGGATACTGGAGTATTGAGGTGATACTGGAGGACTTGGAGAAATGCCAGAGCTTTAAGGAGGATGCTGAAATATTTGGGGTGGCACTTTAGCGTTTGGGGTGGGAGGTACTGGGGCATTTCAGGGGTTGCTGGAGCATTTGGGGAGGTGTTGGAGGACTTGGGGAGATGCTGGGATGAGGCATCCATGTGCATGCTGGACCCTCGTGGGTGCATGGGCGTGTGCAACATGAGCCACGCGGGATGGGATGCCGGGATGCACAGACACTGCTCGTGGAGTTCATGGATGCAGCTCATGGGGTTCATGGATGCAGCTCATGGGGTTCATGGATGCAGCTCGTGGGATTCATGGATGTTGCTTGTGGGGTTCATGGATGCAGCTCGTGGGATTCATGGATGTTGCTTGTGGGGTTCATGGATGCAGCTCGTGGGATTCATGGATGTTGCTTGTGGGATTTGTGTATGCAGCTCATGGGATTCATGGATGCTGCTTGTGGGGTTCATGGATGCAGCTCATGGGGTTCATGGATGCAGCTCATGGGATTCATGGATGCCACTCGTGGCATTCGTGGATGCTGCTTGTGAGGTTCATGGATGCAGCTCATGGGGTTCATGGATGCTGCTTGTGGAGTTCAGGGATGCAGCTCATGGGATTCATGGATGCTGCTCGTGGGGGTCGTGGATGCTGCTTGTGAGGTTCATGGATGCAGCTCATGGGATTCATGGATGCTGCTCGTGGGGGTCGTGGATGCTGCTTGTGGGGTTCAGGGATGCAGCTCATGGGGTTCATGGATGCTGTTCCCGGGCCATATGGATGCTGCTCGTGCTTGGGGCGCCTCGGGGAGGCTCAGGGCACACAGCAGGTGGGGATGGACGGACAGACAGCTGAGGACAGACACAAGCACTGCTCCCTCCTCTCCCAACCATGCGCAGCGGCTCCTGCGAGTGTGTAATTTCACCACAGTGCCTAAACGAGGGACAGAAGTAAATTGACCTTTTCACCCGTTTTCCTACCAGGGGGATTATAGCCTGTTTCCTGTTAAATCTCTCCAAGAACTGGCTCCATCCTGCTTGTGGAGCAGGGTGGGGAGGGAGGGACACCCACCCAGAGCAGGGGCTTTAATTTCCCTCCTCGTCCCCCCCGCGCCACGCCTTTCCCACCCCATCCCATCGCCCAGCTCCTCCACCTCTCGTCTCATTAAAGTCTTCGGGGTGATTTCACCAACCCCGGGCAAAACCAACGTGGAAAAAATTGCTGGGAGGAAGGAACCGAAGGCGGAGAGTGATAAATATTGAAAGGGTGGGATTTCGATGTAGGCTGCAACAGCTGTGCCGGTTACAGTGTCACACTATCTCTCCACAGGTTTACTGACCCATTTCCATTCACACGGCTGCCAGTATCTTAGCAACTGCAACAGTCCCCCAAGAACAGGCATATTGCCTGCTATTAGTGACTGCTGCAACTGTGTCAAGGTTAGCTCTCTCCCTCCAAGCGCTGCCAGGTTTGTTTTTCGCCCAAAGCCAGCACAGGCTGTTTGGTGACATGTCCCCCGGCAACCGTCTTGGGTTTTGGGTGTTCATCCCTGCCATGGAAAATGCCAGCGGGGCTGGAGCAGTTGGTGGGATGGTGACGTGGGGTTGGGTGATGGATGGGATGCAGGTTTGGGTGGTGGGATGGAGCAGGATGCGGGGTTGGGCGCGCTGGGAGATGCTGTGGGGTGTCGGTGATGGTGTTGAGTGCATAATGCATCCCCAAAAATAGGAATGCTGTCATCTGGTTGGGTGTCACCGTCGCCCCTGCGCTGCACTGAGCCCCAAAAAGTCACCCAGAGAGGGTTGGGAGCTGCGCTGATCCCACTTGGGTGTTGGGTGTTCATCCTTCCATGAAAATCGTCAGAGGGCTGGAGTGGTTGGTGGGATGGTGATGGGTGGGATGTGGGGTTGTGTGGTGGGATGGTGCAGGATGCAGGATTAGGTGGTGGGATAAAGAAGGGTGCAGGGTTGGGTAGTGGGATGGAGCAGGATGCAGCACTGGGTGGTAGGATGGATGGGGATGCAGGGTTGGATGGTGGGATGGAGCAGGATGTGGGGTGGGGTGCTCTGGGAGATGCTGTGGGGTGTTGGTGATGGTGTTGAGTGCATAATGCATCCCCAAAAATAGGAATGCTGTTACCCAGCTGGGTGTCACTGTCACCCCTGTGCAGCACCAAGCCCAGGAAGTCACCCAGAGGGAGTTGGGAGCTGCACTGATCCCACTTGGGTGTCCCTCTGCCAGATTTGGTTTCTGCCCAAAGGCAGCACAGTCCTTTCAGTGACGTGTCCCCCACCAACCATCCTGGGCGTCGTGTGTTCATCCCTGCCATGGGAAATGCCATTGGGGATGCAGTGGCTGATGGGGTGATGGGATGGCTGAGATGTGGAGGTGAGTGTCCCGTGGGATGCCACAGGGTGTTGGTGATGGCATGGGTTCTCCAAAAATAGGAGTGCCATCACCCAGCTGGATGTCACTGTCATCCCAGCCCCAGGAAGTCACTTGGAGGGGGCTGGAGGCTGCACTCATCCCACATGGGTGTCACAAGCAGGGCTGGCCTCATCCTGCACCCTGAGGGGCTCAGCCCTTGGCCGGGCATGGGCAGGGGATGGCGCATGTCCCTGGGGTCTGTGGTGGCACCGGGGGGTCTGGAGGACAAGACACATGTCTGTCTGGCACCACCATGTGCCAGGCAGGGACAGAAGTGCCACATGGGTGACATCCACTGTCACCACCTCTGTTGCCACTGCTCTCAGCCCTGAGGGGAATGGAGTGAGAGAAGGGACTTGTGCTCCCCCCACAAAACACAGCGATGTTGGGGTGACTGAACCCACGGAGCAGGGAGAGGGCGGGCAGACCCCAAAACACCCCCGGGCAGGGAGGGAAACTGAGGCACGGGCAGGCAGAGCCCCCCACCACCCAGCCTGTGGGGGCTGAGGGGCAGCGAGGTGGGTGCTGGGGCGGGCAGGGTGCCACCCCCTCCCCGGCAGTGCTGCAGACAGCAGGCTCCACACCGGCACGGCCGCGGGGACGGCGGCGAGGGAAGCCACAAAAATGATTTAAGGGGCTGGCGGGATTGATTTATTAAGAACAATTAAAAGCGCTAAATACGCTTAGCTCAGCCAGACACCGAGCAGGGAGCCTGGGGGGGAGAGACCTGTCTGCCGGCTCCGGAGGGCGAGGCTGGAGGCGGGGGGACTGGTGGCACTGGGCTGGGCTGGGGCAGCTGGGGGAGGAGAGGGCGGTGGAATGGGGGGCAGCACCCTGGAGCTGGGTTTGCATCCAGGAGTGGCTTTGGGACCAGGGATGGGTTTGCATCCGGGAATAAATTATTAGTTGAGGTGGATTTTCACCCAGGTATAGCTTTGCGCCCTGGGGTGGGATGGATTTGCACCCACGGATGGATTTGCACCCAGGAGAGGGTTTGGATCCGGTTTGTTGTCCAGGTTTGAATATTCACCCAGGGATGAGTTTGTATCCAGGGGTGTGTTTGTATCCGGGGGGGTTTCACCCAGGTGTGGCTTTGCACCCTGTAGTGGGATGGGTTTGCACCCAGGGATGGGTTTGCACCCAGGGATAAGTTTGCATCCAGGGGTGGGTTTGCAGCCCAGCTGGAAGGAGCATGGTGGGATGTTGGGGGCCAGGAGGATTAGGTTGAAATGGGGAGCTGTTTAGAGCCAGTGCCAGTTGCAGGATGCCCAGTATAACCAACGGGCAGTACTGGGCAGGGTGTTGCTGTCCCAGTCTGGCAGTGCTACCCTGGGAGCTTTGGAAAAGGGAGGCCACAGGTGCATCCCACGGGATCCCCATCAATGGACACCCACAGGGTTGATGTGTGCATGGGGCTGAGGAGCTCATGGAGCAGAAATCCCGGAGTGTTGTGACATCCACAAAC
This sequence comes from Pipra filicauda, assembly GCF_003945595.2. Classification (NCBI taxonomy): domain Eukaryota; kingdom Metazoa; phylum Chordata; class Aves; order Passeriformes; family Pipridae; genus Pipra; species Pipra filicauda. The sequence goes on from NW_024104331.1 coordinate 250,743, forward strand.
CCGCATCCCACACAGGAAATCCCAGCCGAAAGTCCTTGGAGGCTGGGAGAGTCCCTGGACATGCCCAGACCTGCCCAGCCCTGCTCCTCCCCGGCACCAGCGGTGGCTGTGGGGGGACAGGGAGAGCTGGGGTCACTCCTGGGGTCCCTGCTGTTGTCACCCTGAGGGATGGGCTTCACCCAGGGGTGTCAGGTCAGTGTCCCTGTGTGCTGCTGGGGTGTTGGGATACCAGGAATGGGGGCAGAGGGCTGTGCCTTGTGTCCTCCCAGTTCCAGTGGCTGCTGGCAGTGGGAACACTGGTTTTGTACCCATTTTCCAGCACTGTGCAGGATCCATCCCCTTCTCTGGGCTCAGCAGGCTGTCTGTGCTTTGGGGCAGAAGTGGGGATCCAGGAATATCAGGGACACAGGGATGCAGTGCAGTGCTGCCTTCCTCCCCTCACCCTCTCCCAGTGCTATTGGGGGATCAGGTTTTGGGGTTTGTGTTCAGATCCCCCACACAGAGGCCCCACCACCTCCCCTAGTCACCCCACCTGGGGGCTGGATGCGCCCACATTCCCGTCACCACATGGGTCCCTGTGCCATGACCCAAGTTGGGCACCTCCTGCTCACCAAAACCCGCAGTACTGGAGGGGCCCCCTGCCCTGGTCCCCAGGATAGAAGCCCTGGGAGCAGGGAGGTGCTGGGAAAGGTGCTGAATGGGAACAAAAGGTCTGTGGGGCGGCTGGCAGGGCCGAGCAGAGCCGGAGGCTTTCTGCTGACCCCGCTCCGGCTGCCCCGGCCCCAGCCTCCCCCCGCCACCCCCACCCGCTCCTGCCGACGTCAGCGCTTCCCAGCAGCGCTCCCGGGCCTACCTGGAGCTGGCTGGGAGGTGGGAAAGCCATTTCTGCCTCTGCCCTGGCGCTCACACCTCCACCAGCCGTGGCCAAAGCCTCCTGGGACAGGGTGGGTGCTCGTGCCTTGTGCCCAAGCGCCACCGCGGGGCCACGTGCCCTTTTCCCTGAGGATGGAGCCGTGGTGAGGTGTGGAGAGTGGCACGGGTTGGGTGGTGGTGGTGGCTGTGGTGTGGGTGCTGTGTCCCCCTCTGTGCCCCACTGGGTGCATCTGTGGGGACAGTGGCCAGGGATGGAGATGGATGGAGGGGACCAGGGATGGATGTGGCCAGGGATGGAGATGGATGGGGATGACTGAGGATGGAGGTGGAGGAAGTGACTAGGGATGGAGGTGGCCAGGGATGGAGATGGATGGAAGCGACCATTGGTGAAGGTGAACAGGGATGGACATAGATGGAGATGACCAGGGATGGAGGTGACCAGGGATGGAGGTCACCCTGCCCTGGTGCCCCTGGCACTACCAGCATTTTCCTCCATGCTCCTGCTTGTCCAAGTGCTGTCACAACCACAGGCAGTGGGGACAACACCGGAGCCCACGGGACAAGGAAAGGAGCTGCCCAGGGTCACCAGCTGGATGTCCCAGCAGCCACCCTGGGGGAAGGTGTGTGCGTGACCCACCCAGGGCTGTGCAGGCGGGGCTGTGGCAGAGCTGGCACTGCCCCAGGGCACTCAGCAAGGAGGTCCCGGGGTGCCCCCACAGCCTCGGCAGCGCTCCCGCCGCCGGCTGCCCAAGGGTTAACGAGAGTTTGCTGCTCCTGCAGACAATTAGTGACATCTTTGCTGACAACGCCACACTGAGCCTCTGCCGCCTCCCGGCAGCACCAGCCTGGCCGCCCCCGCGCCCCGTGCGGCCCCCGCTCCACCCGCCTGCCTTCGCCACCGTGGCCCCGCCACGGTCCAGCCCCGGCACCGCGCCCCGACACCTCGCCCCGGCGGCGTTTCGGCAGCGCCGGCAGGATTGCAATCCCAAGCGGAGCAGCCGGCTCCCCTCACTGCCCTCTGACCCGCTGTTGCTGTGGAAACTGCATCCCACGTAGGATTATGGAGCCGGAATCCGCAGGCTCCAAACTCCCCTCGAAATCCAGACGGTCACCGGGGTCCTCCCCCCCCGCCCGCCGCACCAGCCCCCCCGTGCCCACGGTGCCCACGGGGTGCCCAGAGGGTGTCTGATGTCCCCAACGAGATGGCAGCTGAGTGCTGGAGGAGGTGGCAGCAGCACTTCTGTGTGCCCTGCTTTGCAGCCACCGGCTGGTGACGCTGCCGAGGGTGCCACGGTGTCACCACGAGGTCATCGGTGACCTCTGGCACGTCTGCTCCCCTGTGCCATGGCCTGAGCGTCACCTCCCAGTATGTGTGTGCCATCCCTGCACCCCAGAGAGGATATGGGGTGGGGTGCCAGCAGGACCCCCACCCTTAAACAGCACCCCATGAACGTGGGTCCACCCCCAAGGACACATCCCCAGCACCTCCAGGGCAGCAGCAGGAGCCAGACACCCACCAGAGCCCCCCCACATCCGCAGGGACCGGCAGCGTGGGTCCCCCACAGGGGGAAGGGTGGGCACGGGGGAGAGAGGAGCCTGTTTGGGGAGCTCTGTGGGCTGCGCTTGTGTCTCAGCATCTCTCCTGCCACCCGGGGAGGTAGGAGCTGAATTAATCGCGATCAATTAGTGCTGCTTGCAGTCCCCAGCTCCCTCCCTGCACCAGCTTTGTCGCACCCAGCGAGGGGGGCCCCGGTGTCCCCAGCACCACCCCGGTGCCGTGAGGGACCACGGCCCCTCCGGACCCCCAAATAGGGATGGGGAACAAGCAGGGTGTCCCCCAGCCCACGTGGACACTAGAAACATCCACGCCATTAAATCTGGCAGAAGAGGACGAGGAGGGAGGGACTCACGAGCCCCTGGAGCTGCCTCTGCCAGCCCAGAGTGGGGTGACGGGGTGTCCAGAGCGAGGGCCCAGATCCTGCAGGATACTGCAGCAAATGCCCTGCAATCTGCAGCCGGATGAATCCCACCTTCCTTCCCCCGCAACGTGCTGCCCTGGGCTACAGCTAATCTATTGTGCGCTGGGCTGCAGCCAGCACAAGCTGCAATACAGTAAATCCTTCTGCAGTATCCTGCAAGGGGACCGAGCCCAGCCGCAGCCGCCCGCCGCCGCCAGACAAAGCCGGGGGGCCCCCGCGGGGACGGGGCGCAGGGGACGGGGGCACCGGAGGGTGCCAGGCACCCCTGGCGTCGTGCCGGTGAGGCCGGGAGGATGCAGCCCTTGAGCAGGGTGGGAAGTTCTCCGGGGAGTTTTGGGTGGTGCCGGGAATCCCCTCTGCCCCCCCAAATCTGCGGGCAGGGAGACGCTCCGTCATCTGGATCCACCACGGGGTTGTCCCTAAATGTTGTCGCCACAGCGTTGCCTTCCATGGTCCCAGTGTTTCCATCCCCACCTTCTCCCTGTGCCTGGTGCGACCTCCCCCTGTGCCTCAGTTTCCCCACCGGTGCAGCACCCAGCGAGCCCCTCATCCCCCTCCCTCGAGCAGTCTCCATCACATGTGAGCCCCGCTGCCCTTTGCCGAGGGGTTTTGCTTGGATACTGTCATTATGGTTATTATTACTATTATTATTATTATTATTGGGATGTTGGTGGGGCTCTGCGGCTCTGCTGGACCCGTCTTTGGCGAGCGAGGCATCCTTCAAAGGGAAGGCGCTCCGTCACCGCCCCACAGCAGCTGCGTTCTCCTCAATTAGAAGAGGTAATGAAGCAATTTATGGGCATCTACAAAGTGATGTGTGAGTGACAGGCTGTGTACGATCCGCGCCGGGGCTCTGCCGGCAAGTTGTGTTCTTCCAATTTTAATGGAAAGCTCCCTGGCGAGGGGGGAGAGCGAAAATCGGTGTGTCTGCAGGTGTGTGTGCTCCGACGGGGGTGGACTGGTGGTGCTGGTGGGTCATGGATGGGTGCAGGGAGACCTGTGTGCTCCAAAGCCCCATCCCCAGGGAGCCTGTTCCGCAGTGGTAACTGGAGCTGGGGGGCAGCTGGGTGGGATCAGGGTGGGGGGCTGGGGTGTCACAGGACTCCTGGATCCTCTGGGATAGTTGGCTGCATCTCCCTGTTTCCATCAGCAGCCCAGGCACCCTGCTCCTGCCTCAGTTTCCCCATACCTATCCATGTCTCCACTGCATATCACTGCCAGACCCCTTCCGTGCACCTCCAGCTTTGGGGGGCCACCATGACCTCTCAAAGAGGAGGGAGAGCCGTGTTTTGGGGTCAAACCCCAGTGTCCCCCTTGGCAGTGCTGCCAGCAGGGTGTGGGATGGGGGTCTGCAGCGGTGGGCTGGTGTTTTGGGGGTTCCCTGGAGCCCATGGGCACTGTACCCCCCAAGTGGGTATGATCCTGAGTGTGCACAGAGGTGGGAGTGTGCACATCCCTGTGCGTGTACCTGTGACACCCGTGTGCGCCCATCCATGTCCTCACTGCTGTCCATGCGTGTTCCTGTGCCTGGGTGTGCACCCACACCTGTGCAGGTGTGTGTGTGCACCTGCACCACGCTTGCCACACGTGTGTGCACCCACCTGTGCCCACTCTGGTGGCCACACGTGTTCCTGTACCTGTGTGTCCACCTGCACCCGCGAAGGTGTGCGTGGGCACACCTGTACCATGTTTGTCTTCATGTCTGCACACGTGTGTGCACAGTCCTCCCCCCACGCGTGTACCTGTGCACACACCTGTGTGGGAGCCTGTTAGTGGGTGCATCCCCTCCATGCCCACCTATCTAGGGGGTGCCAGGCCTCTGGTGTGACAGGGCAGGGCCCCCCCATCCCCGCACCCCTGCCCCGTCACGCCGCCATTGGCATCGTCCCCAGTGGCTCCCACACCCCAGCTCGGCCCCAACCGGCCACATCTCCCAGGAAACAGGATCCACAGCCAGGAGTTTCCGCTCAACTCATGTGTGCCTCCCACAAAAAAAAAAAAAAAAAAAAAAAAAAAAAAAAGGAGAGAAAAAAAAAAAAGAAAAAGAAAAAAAACCCACCCTGACACCAAGCCCGGCCGTTAATCCTGCCCGGCTCATTCTGCTTTTCTTGTCTAGCCAGTTTCTAAAATTGGCCAAGGGAGGCAACTGGCTGCTCTCCCCCCACCCAGACCCCCCCTCGGTCCCCACCTGGTCACCCCTGTGCACTGTCAGCACCTGGGCCCCATCACCCCATTCCCTGTGCGGGGTGTGAGCAATGGGGGCGGTGCCCAGCGTGGGGGGTAGGGGGGCTCTGGCTGACCCGGGACCCCGGTGGGCTCATGGTCAGCGTCCCCCCATCCCGGCGGGCGCCCCTTTGTCGCCCTGGGCAGCCCCCCAGCCCCAGCGCCGGGGGAGCATGGCTGTGCCGAGCGAGCCTTCGGCATGGGCACGCGTCCATCTGGCGCCTTCCAAATGTTACTGGCCTCGCAGGATCCCGGCTCCGCTTGGCGTTAACCCGCAGCGCACCGGCGGGGAGCGGGGGGAGAGCTGGGCATCGCCGCTGTGACCCCCTCGGGGTGCCCCCGGCGGGGTGCTGGGGGGGCTGTGGGGCCCAAGGTGCCACGTGCTGCGGGTGAGGGGCGGCGTGGGCAGCCAGCAGAGCCCCCTCTGCGCCGCCGCGGCCGCGGGTGTTACATGACCCGGCGTGGCCGGCGCTGGGCAGGGACACACCGGGGCTGTGACTCATGCTGTGGCTATAACAGGGAGCTCAGAAAGGGGGGCCGTGGCCATCTGCGCAGCCTCAGGCCTGCCAGCACATTTGAGGGGGCCCTGGGGGGGGCACTCGCCACACCGGGGCACGGCACCCCCTGGCACTGCCAGGAACGGCCATCGCACGGGGATGTGTGAACAAACACAGCCGGCACCCCGAGGAGCGCCTGGCACCCCGGGCTGGCACCCCGAGGGAGCGGTGCTGGGGTGCCCCGTGTTCCCCCTGGCAGGGAGAGGGCAGAGGAGGGGGCCCGGCGGCTGCTCTCCTCCTGCGCCGGCTCGACGGGGCGGGGGAACAAAGCTGGCACCGAGGGAAGAGCTAAATTTAGCCCGTTTCCCTGCTAGCTCTGAACTGCGGCGCTGGGCTCCAGCCGGCCGAGGTGCCACCATCGCTGCAGTCCATCTGTCGAGCTGTTCCCCAGCCCCCCCAGGGCCCCCCAGGCCGGGGAGGGGGGTCAGAGCCCTCCGGGGCCAAGGGGATTGGGGGCTGTGTCCGTGCCGGGCGGTGCCACTGGGGGCAGCTGGGCACCCCCTCGCAGCCCTGGGGGGCTGCAGGCACCCACATCTGTGGTGTGGGAGGGGAGGGTCCTCACACGGGGTAAGGGGTTCTTGAGGGGGGGATGATTGAGGGGGAAATGGTCACTGCAGGGGGGTGGTCGTTGTGGGGAAGGTGGCTTTTGGGGGAGATGGACATTATGGGGAGATGGTCTTTGAGGGGGAGATGATAATTGAGGGGGAGATGGTCGCTGAGGGGAAAATGGTTGCAGGGGAGACGGTTTTGTGTTGGGGAGATGATTCTTGCAGGGAAGATGGTCCTTGAAGGGGAGGTGGATCTTGCAGGGGAGATGATCCTTGCAGGAAGAATGGCTCTTGCAGGGGAGGGGTGGTTCCTTGTGAGGGGGATGGTTCTTGCAGGGTAGGTGGCTTTTGCAGGGCAGATGGCTTCTTATGGTCATTGCAGGGGAGATGGTTGTCGCAGGGGAGATGGTCAGTGGTCATTGCAGGTGGGGTGGCTCTTCATAGGAGATGGTTTCTTGCAGGGAAGCTGGGAAGGTGGTCATTTCAGGACAGCTGGTTTCTCCTGGGGTAGATGGTCCTTGAGGGGGAGATGGTCCTTGCAGGGGAGGTGGTTTCTTGCAGCATCAGGAATAGGGACCTGACCAGGCATCCCTATCCCTGCCCACCTCGAGGGCACTGTGCCACGTTCTGGTGCTGAGGGCTGGACCCACCAAGGGTCCCACCAGCCTTGGGACCAGCAGGCCTGGAGGATGCAGGAGACCCCGGTGGCAGCAGCACACCTGGGACCAGGCCCAGGAGAAGGGCTGTGTCCCCAGCTCAGCATTGTCCCAGCAGTGTGGGGGTGTCCACGGGGTCCCTGCTGCCCCAGGCCAGTGGGATTGCAGGGCAATGAGCTCCCCACCCACCTTCCTGCAGCGCCGGGTGATGGGGGGATGCCGAGACCATTGGACACCCCCTGCTTATAGCCCAGCAGTCCAGGACCCCCATTCCCAGTGCCAGGGCAGGTGCCTGAGCCTGCCCTGGGGATGTGACACCCTGAGGTGACGTGAGAGGGCGGATCCCAGGTGTGTTTGCCCCGTGTGCCAGCCAAGCCCTTCCCGGCACCGCCGTCTCCTCCCACGGCGGCACCACATCCCCACACCACCTTGGAGGGTCGTGTTCCCCCACCAGCTCCCTGCTTGGGGGGGGGGAGCACCCCAAAAATCCTCTGATGGCTCCTCAAAGGGAACTGGCGGCCAAGCAGCTCGTCTGGACCCGTTACCTAAGATGAAACCCAGGCGCCATCTGCTCTGTCTCCTAATTACGAACATGGCAGAGGAGTCAGGGCGGCGGGGGGACGTGGTGACAGCGGGGTTCCAGCCACGGGGTGACAGCTAGAGGAGGGGTCAGGGCTGCCTGCAGGCACCCTGTGCCTCAGGACCCATCTGTGCCCACCCTTCTGGACCCCTGACTCCTGTCCTGCTCCCAGTCTCAGGCTGGTGGGCCCCCAGGGTGGGTGGGTGCCCTGGGAGCTGCCAGTGGTACCCAAGGGAGACTCGATATCTCCTGTGGTGCTGCTGGGGTGACCCTACTGCACAGGAGGGCAGGGTGCTGGCAGGGGATGAGATGTGGGGAGGAAGGGGAGGGAGCAGGACCCACGTGCTTTGGGGTCTGTGATGCTGAATTGGGGGTGACATGGAGGTTGGGGTGGAGGGGGAGGAGACACAGGGACCCCCCGCGTGGCTCCAGGAGGAGGTGGCCGGGGCGGGGGGGCTGGCAGGGGAACACGGAAACCCTCGGCAAGCGCCTGCCAGGAAGCTGTCACTGGAGGGGATTTTCCATTGGTGTCAGCAGGAGCAGGACGGGCTGGTGGGGGACTCGTGGGGAGGAGGGGGCCGAGGCCCTGGGAGGGGAGCAGGGGGGTGCGGGGGTGTGCAAGGGGTGGGGCACAGCGGGGACAACCTCCCCGATGCCCCATGAGGGAGGGGTGTAAGGCAGCTGCACCCCTTTGGTGCCCCCAGATGTGTGGAAGCAGGGGAGGAAAACCTCCACAGTGCTCTGTGTGTTTGTGTGTGAGTGAGTGTGCAAGGGAGAGGCACCACCACAGCACCCCCAGGCTTGGGGGACATGAGTGGGGCACCCCCCGATGCCACTCGTGTGTGTGTTTGTGTGCAAGGGAGGGGGGCACCTCTGCAGTGCCCCAGATGTGTCAGGGCACACACAAGCCAGGACACGGGTGATGGGGGTGTCTGGAGACACTCCCCCCAACCATATGGGGGTACTTAGGGCCACCCCAACCCCTCTCAGCGCCCCGTGGTGCCCAGGGACCCCCGTGGACCCCCCGTCCCCCCTGCTGTGGCCGCGGGCACGGCGCCCCGGCGGGGTGGGAGGCGTCGGGCCAGCGTGTCCCCATCTGTGTGGCGGCTGTGTCCCTGCCGCCTGCCTGTCTCCTGGTGGCATCTCCGGCCCCACCCTGACGTCTGGGTGGCCTCGGAGCCGGGCACCAAACCATGTCCGTGCCCTGCGGGGCCATCCCTCCATCCCCCCGCTGCCACGCCGGTGCCAAGCCAGCCCCTCCGTGCCCCCCATTTCCAGCACTGGGGGTCAGGGCCGGGTGCCAGCGGGCTCTGGGGGCTTGGGGGTGGGTCTGCAACCCCCTGCGCCCTCATGGTGCCACCACACAGCACCCCTGCCACCCAAGGGGGGCCCTGACTCGGTAGAGGGGGTGAGGTGGGGGGATGTTTTGCCCCTTGTGAGGTTGGACGGGGCTTGGAGCAACCTGGTCCGGTGGAAGGTGTCCCTGCCCGTGGCAGGGGGGTGGAATGAGATGAGCTTTAAGGTCCCTTCCAACCCAAACCATTCCATGATTCTGATTCCTCTCGCCGCCAACCTCCGTCAAGCCTGAAACCGTTAAACTAATTAAAGCTTTGCAGCAGCAGGATTAAGCCCGGGCAGGGGAGGTGGGAGCCCAGGTAGTCGATTAGTTCACCAGGCGAGGATATTGGATTTCTGCGAGGCGAGTCAGCAGTCTTCAGGGGCTGTTATCTTTGCAGGGCTGCGGGGTCAGGAGGTGGGAAGCGGAGGTGACTGCAATCTCGCCCGCTTCATCCCCCCCTCCTCCTCATCCTCACCCCTCCAGCCCCCCCACCCCACCCCCCAGCACCCGGCCTCGCTGCCTCTCCCCTGCCCGAGGCGCCCATCTCTATCTTTCCTTCTCCCTCTGTCCCTCCTCGCTTGTGTGGTCTCGGCTGGTGTTTTGTAACTAGCGCGGAGAGAAAAAAAAAAAAATTAAAACAAAAAAAAAGGGAAAAAAAAAAAAAAAAAAAAAGAAGGAAAAAGGCCCTACCCCTGGCGAGGAAGCCAGGAATGGTGAGGTCCGGAGAGCCTAATGGGAAACATGTGGCGGCTGCCTGGGGCTGAGCGGGGAGGTGAAAGTGAGCGCGGCAGCGCCGTGAACATCCCGGTGTGCCCCGCTGTCCCCTCGGGCACCCCACTGCCCCTCTGGAGCCCCCTCCCCACCACAGCCCCCTCCCCACCAGTGCTGCCGGGCTCCCACCTGCGCCCTGTGCCATGGTGGGCAGTGGGGTGGGCTGGTGGGCACTGCCCGGCCCTGAGGTGGGTGGGGGGTGCAGGTGGTCCCCGCTGTGTGTGGGGGGGTGGTTTGGCTGGGGTGAGGGAGGAGTCTTGGCACAGGGAGGGTCCCCCGGTGTCACCGGACATGTGGCCCCAGTGGGGCCGGTGGGGCCGAGGGCAGGAGCCAGACACTGGTGGTGTGGGTCAGAGCCGGGGGATGTGCCCAGGGGCACGCCTGGGGGGTGAACGTGGGCGGTGGGGAACACATAGAACATGGGTGATGGGGTGTCCAGAGACCCCACACACCCCGGTGGGGACCCCATGGGCATCCCAAAAGCAAGCCAGAGCATCCACAGCTCCGTGTGCCATGGATACATGGTGGCACTGTGGTGCAGAGCTGGGGGGCTGCGCCCCACCACCCCCTGGCACCTCTCGACCCCCCGCTCCTCCCCATCCAGCCGCGCGCAGCGTGTGCGGCGGGGACCAGCTCCCGGCGGCTGTTCTGGAAAACCTCCCGTTTGCTTCCTTCCTGCCTGCCTGCCTCCCCTCCGACAGCTCCCTGGGCACACCAGCAGCCTCAGCAGAGACAGAGACCGGTCTTTCTAGCACATATTTTCCTGCTGCACATCGCCCTTGGTGTAACTTTACACCGAGGTGCCCGCATCTCCGCGGTGCCAGCGCTGCGCCCAGAGCCTGGCGGGGAGACAGGGGGAAGGGGGGGATGCGGATGGACTGACAGGTTTGAATTCTCTTTCCCTGCCTTGTTGATAAGTTGTCACGCTAATCCAGACACCGGGAAGAGCCTGGATCACGCCGAGCGGCTGCGTGTGAGTGTGTGTGTGTGTGTGTGAGTGTGTGTGTGTGTCTGCGGGTGTGTGCTGGGGGAGGGAGCCAACCCGGCAGGGATTCACACGCGGAGCTGGGGAGGGAAAATAGGCGGACATGCTGGCACAGGGGGACTGGGAGGGGTTGAGGGGCTCCACCGTGCCCCCCTGTGCCACATGGGCAGCAGCTGTAGGCGCCCTGACCTCACGCAAGGGAGTGGGGGGGCTGGATCTGTGTGAACATGCGTGTGCAACATCCGTGTGGAGGTGCACACGCGTAGCCACGCACACGTGTGCCCACAGCCTGGTGGGGAGATGCCCCTCACCTCATATGGGCAGCCCCCGGCTCAAGGCACGGCCAGGGTGAGGAGGAAAGGTGTGTCCTGCCCCGGAACACCACCCTGGGCGGGACGGAGGGCACAGGGTGGGTGTCCCCTGGGATGTGGCTTCAAGAGGGAGGGCGTCCGCGGGTGTCCCCATGCTCAGGGGGTGCTCCCTGGGGAGGGGGCCCCCGGGCTGACGCGTGGGGGTCTCTCTCGAGCAGATGGGAGCTCGGTCGCCTGCCAGCCCCTCGCACTGGAGAACGGTGCCAGCCCGCCAGCCGAGTGGTTCCCGCGTGCCCAGGGCTCCGGCCCCCGCCAGCCCGGCAGCGACGGCAACGGCAGGAGCTTCCGAGTGAACCTGCACTGCAAACACCCCCGGAACAGGTACCGGGGGGGGGGGCTCACCCCAAAAATGAGAAGCAGGGGGTGCACCGAGGAGGGGTTTGGCAGCACATCTTGCTGCCAATGCTCTGCCCGTCCCTGTCTGGGCATCCCTGGAGACAGAAAGGGGATGCCCCATGGCTTTCCAAAGCCTCTTGGCTTGGGGTTTTGGGGCTGCAGCCCCCCATGGGGCGCAGGGTGGGCTGTGCAGTGGGCACACGACACCCAGCACCCACCCGTGGGTGTCTGCGCCACGCACCCCGCCCAGCCCTCGCTGCACCCCATTGCCAGAGAGGGGAAACTGAGGCAGGCACCACACAGGGAGGGTCCTGGCAAGGGGGAACGGGGTCTGCTGGCACCGGGCAGTGTCACCACGGGGGGGGGGAGGTTGGAGCTGTGCGTGGGGTGTCCATGAGCGGGTGGGAGCCGGGGTGGGATGTGGGGGGGTGGGATTTGCTGAGCCACTTCCTCGGGCGAAGACCCCCCCCCCGCGTGTCCGGAGCGCGGCTCGCCGGGGACACCTAGTGGCAGAGCCACCAAAGGACCCCCGCCACCCCCCGAACCCCCCCAGCCCCACGGAGGGGTTGGTGGTGGTGGTGGGGATGGGAGGGGGGTGTAAACCTCTCCCCTCTGTCCCCCAGATTAGAGGCAGCCTCCCCCCTCTTTCCCCACCCCCCGCAACCCCGACGCCACGGTGATGGGCGGCCGTGGGAGCTCGGGAGGATCAGCCCCTGGTATGGCCCGTGGAGGGACTGGCATGGGGGTGGTGGGCACCCAAGTGTCCCCTCCCCACGTGGGGTTAACCCTGCACACCCCTTCCTTTGCAGAGAGCTCAAGTGCAATAGCAGGAGCAGCAGCAAAGCCGAAGGTAAGTCCCAGCCCTGGCACCTTGACCTCCTCCAGCACCCCAAAATCTGCCCTATGGCAGAATGGGGCAGCCCAGACCTTGGAGGGGGCTCTCTGCCAGGGGCTGGCACAGGTGGTCCTGGTGTGGGGAGGGTATCCAGCCCCCCTGAGCTGGGAAAGGCATTCAGCCCCTTTTGAACTGGAGAGAGGGCCAGACTCCCTGAGTCGGGGAAGTCATCCAGCCCCCCTTGAGCTGTGGGAAGGTGGGCAGACCCCTGGGCTGGGGAGGGGGGAAGCCCCCATTTTCCCATCTGGAGACAGTGGAGACATATTCCCACAGTGCCAGTCAGGTCCTCGCTGGTGACAGGGCAGGGATGAGCTGGGGGATGGATGTGGGGCCCCATCCCTGAGAACAGCAGGGATGGAGCGAGGCTGCTTTCAGCTGGCAGTGCCCACAGAGCCTCACTGTCCCCTTCTCTGCTGCCCACAGGTCCCGGTGTCACCTTCCCTGACCCCCATGTCAGCAACTGCCTGGCCAAGCGGCACGCGGGGGAGGAGGAGGTCAGGATGCGCGTGAAGCCCCCGGGCCCAGTGGTAACGACCAGCGTTGTGCGTGGCTCGCCCGACTACGTCCGAGAGCCCAAATTCTACCCACCGGGACACCCGGCGCAGCAGCCCGCAACCTGCCCGGCCGAGAAGGCGTTGTCCTGCAGCGTGCTCAGCTTCCCTGAGGGGTCGTGCCCCGCGCTCGGCCGGGAGCACCAGGCGGGCTCGCTGCTGCACGGCGACCCTGCCGACCGCTGCCAGAGCGTCCACGGCGGCACCAAGGCGGCGGAGGACCTGCTGGGCTGTGCCGGGGAGCCCCGGATCCTGGGGGGCAGCGCGGAGGAGGCACCCGCCCGCGACCGGGCACCCAAAACCTTCCCCAACGCGACGCTGGCCTCGGGCCGCTGCAACATCGACAGCATCCTCGCCTTGCTCCGGAGCAAGTGCGGCAACGGGCACATCAACCTCCACCCCGTGGTGCAGCTCATCGACATCATGAAGGACCTCAACCGCCTCTCCGAGGACCTCAAGAACAGTGGGGTGCACCTGGACTGTGGCAGCCTCCGCGGTGGCGGCGGGGGCCACGAGGACAGCCGCCTCCTGCCCGCCGACCGCGACCTCCAGTACAGCTTCTTCTCCTCGCCCTCCCTGGCCAACAGCATCCGCAGCCCCGAGGAGCGGGGGGTGCTCCTCAAGTCCGACCCGCCGCGGCACCCCCGGCCCCCAGCGCACGATGGAGAAGCTGATGGAGGCGGGGGGAGCGCCCCACAGCCCCCCGGACACAGTGGGGGCGTGGGAGGCGTCTCCAAAGCGCCGGCGGAGGAAGCCGGTTGCTCCCAGCCTGATGCCGGCGATTACTCGGAGCTGGCTGAGGCGGACATCCTGAACGAGCTGGCCTCCTTGGCGTGCCCAGGGACGCAGCTGCTGGAGTCGCAGGCGATGGAGCCGCAGCCCCAGTTGCTGCCAGCACAAGAGCTGGACTCCCAATCCCGGCTGTTGGATTCCCAGTCCCTAGAGTCGCAGCCCCAGCTGCTCGATTCGCAGAGCCTGGAGCCTCTGCCAGAGTCGCTGGAGCTGCAAAACCTGGAGCCGTTGGGGCTGCAGTCGCTGGAGCCGCTCTCCGAGTCGCTGGAGCTGCAGTCGCTGGAGCCCCTGTCTGAGTCGCTGGAGCTGCAGTCGCTGGAGCCGCTGGCGGAGCCACTGGGGCTGCAGACCCTGGAGCCGCTGCCTGGAGCACTGGAGCCCCCGCTGCTGCCCACCGAGCCCTCGCTGCTGGAGCCGCAGCCGCTGGGAACCGTCTCGGAGCTGCTGGAGGCACAACCGGGCACCGGGGACCCGCTGCGGCCCCACGGGCTACAGCCCAGGCTCGGGGGGTGCCCCCTGAGCACGATGGTGAAACGGGGTCCCTGCGGGGGCCGGGGGGCCGGGCGGTGCGGCGAGGACCACCGCAAGTACGCCCTGCGCCGGACAGACAAGCCAAAGATGCTGTGCCGCCGGAGGAGGGCAGGGCGAGGGCGCCGAGTGGACGTCACCCCTGAAACCCGCGTCCTGTCCCCCCTCGCCCTGCCTGCCGAGGTGCCCCCCGGGCCAGAGGAGCCCGACACCCCACTGCTGAGCCCCCCGCCGCCGCCGCCGCCCCCCGCCACACTGGATCCTGACGAGATGCCCAAGGCCCCCGTGGCAGGGAAGAAGAGCAAGTGCCGGGGGGTGAGGAAGATGGTTGTGAAGATGGCGAAGATCCCCGTGTCCCTGGGGAGGAGGAACAAGACCACCTACAAGGTGTCATCGCTCAGCAGCAACTTGAACCTGGAGGGGAAGGAGCTGGCGGCCAGCACCTCCATGGAGCCCACGCCGCTGCTCAAGATGAAGAACAACGGGCGCAATGTGGTGGTGGTCTTCCCCCCCGGAGAGATGCCCATCATCCTGAAGCGCAAGCGGGGCCGGCCTCCCAAAAACCTGCTGCTGGGCCAGGCCAAGCCCAAGGAGCCCACTCCTGAGGTGAAGAAGAGGAGGAGGAGGAAGCAGAAGCTGGCGTCACCCCAGCCCTCCTACATCGCTGACACCAATGACAGCAAAGCCGACTACTCGGATGTGTTGGCCAAGCTGGCCTTCCTCAACCGGCAGAGCCAGTGCTCGGGGCGCTGCTCGCCACCCCGCTGCTGGACCCCCAGCGAGCCCGAGTCCATCCACCAAGCCCCCGACACCCAGAGCATCTCCCATTTCCTGCACCGCGTCCAGGGCTTCCGCCGGCGCGGCGGCAAGGCGGGGGGCTTCGGCGGGCGTGGCGGGGGCCACGCTGCCCGCGCCGCACGCTGCTCCTTCAGCGACTTCTTCGAGGGCATCGGGAAGAAGAAGAAAGCCCCCACCGCCCTCCACGCCGACCCCGTGCACCCGCGCAAGCGCGGCAGGCCGGAGCCCGATCCCGTGGGAAAACCCAAGAGGAAGCGGCGGGCGCGCAAGAACGGGGCGCTCTTCCCCGAACCCGGCTCTGGGCAGAACTTCGGTGACGGCCCCGCCGGAGAGTGGGGAGGTGGGGAGAAGGGCAGCCCCTGGGCCCCCCACCACGGCCACCCTGGCAGCCAGGCTGGACGCAACGGTGGCTACCAAGGGGCCGAGGCGAGACCCTTCCACACCGCGGGGTTGGAATCCGGCTCCTCCGGCCGTGCCGGCTTCTACGCTGGGAGCGCGCCGTCCTCGCAGACGGAGGCCGGTCCTGAGCGGCACAGCCTCTTCACCGGATACTTCCGCTCCTTGCTGGACTCGGACGACTCCTCTGACCTGCTGGATTTTGCCCTCTCCGCATCCCGCTCCGAGTCCCGTAAATCAGCGGCCGCCTACACGGCCCCCCCGGCCGCGCTGCCCGGCCAGCGGGGCATGGCCGCCTACACGGCCAGGGGTGGCAAGGTGGCAACGGCCACCCCTGGAGCTGAAGCCGCCTTCCACGCAGCCATGCAGGGCCGGCCGGCATTCCCACCCGGCCGCGCCGCCGGCGGCTATGGGGTGACCCAAGGGTCGTCAGAGTGCCGGGGCGCCGAGTCCTTCCCCAAACTGGCACCGCCATCAGCCGTGTCCCGGTCTCCCACAGCTCACCCGGCAGCCAGCGGCACCCCAGGCTACTCCCCTTATGGCAGCTATGGCAGCGCCGGGCAGAGCGTGGCACCCACCAGCGTGTTCCCACCAGGAAAGCAGTACCCACCGGCACAGGACTGCCCCAACAGCAAGGACTGCAGCTTCGCCTACGGCAGCGGCAGCAGCCTCCCGTCCTCGCCCAGCAGCGCCCACAGCGCCGGGTACGCGCCACCGACAGCCGGGCCCAGTTTGCCGCTGGGAAAAGCCGCCTTCTTCAACAGCGCCGAGCAGGGGGGGCAGTTCTCCAGCGCCGCACACACCCCCCTGCGCTGCGACAGCCGCGCCAGCACCGTCTCGCCCGGCGGCTACATGGTGCCCAAGGGGTCGGCGTCCTTCCAGCCCTCACCTGAAAACTGCCGGCAGTTCCCCAGCGCTGCGCCGTGGGCTTTCCGGCAGGGCTATGGCGGGTTGGATTGGAGCTCGGAAGCCTTCAGCCAGCTCTACAACCCGGGCTTCGAGTGCCACCTCAACGAGCCCAATGTCATCCTGGACATCTCCAACTACACCCCGCAGAAAGCCAAGCAGCAGACAGTCTCCGAGACCTTCTCCGAGTCCTCCTCCGACAGCACCCAGTTCAACCAGCCGACCGGTTACCGGCGCGCCAACAGCGAGGCATCTTCCAGCGAGGGCCAGTCCAGCCTCTCCAGCCTGGAGAAGCTGATGATGGACTGGAACGAGGCATCCTCCGCCCCCGGCTACAACTGGAACCAGAGCGTCCTCTTCCAGAGCAACTCCAAGCCCGGTCGAGGCCGACGGAAGAAGGTGGATATGTTCGACACCTCCCACCTGAGCTTCTCCTCCTCTTCCTCCTCCTCCTCCGTGTACCCCGCCAAGAGGAACACGGGACCCCGGCAGCCCCGGGGTTCCCGGGGGGCTTGTGCCTCCAAGAAGGAGAGGGGGACAGGCAAGGCCAAGTTCCCCACTAAGTCGCAGGCAGTGAACCCCCTCTTCCAGGAGAGCACAGACCTGGGCTTGGACTACTACAGCGGGGACAGCAGCATGTCCCCCCTGCCCTCCCAGTCCCGGGGCTTCGGGGTGGGCGAGCGGGAGCCCTGCGACTACGCCGGCCCCTACTCCATGAACCCCTCCACCCCCTCGGATGGGACCTTCGTCCAGGGGTTCCAGAGCGACTCCCCCGGCTTGGGGCAGCCAGATTTGGAGAGCAAGCACTTCCCTGCCCTCCCGCACCAGCTGGCAGCCCCCGGCCAGCAGACTGTCTTCGAGGCCGGCTTGCAGAAAGCCTTCTCGCCCAACTGCTCCCCGACCTTGGCCTTCAAGGAGGACCTCCGGGCGGGCAGCATCCGGAAACTGCCGGCCTGCGACTCGCTCAAACACAGCATGCAGGGGGGGGCCCTGCCGCACGCCCCCCACCTGGCCTGCCGCGACCTCCCCATGCCTCAACCGCACTACGACTCCCCCAGCTGCAAAAACCCCCCGTACTGGTATTCCCCCAACGCCAGCACCCGGAGCCCTTCGTACGACGGCAAAGCGGGGGCCGGGATGCTGGTGGACTTCATGGGCAGGACGGACCCCCCGTGTCTGAACCCCCACTTGAGCAGCCCGAGCGGCACCCACCCCTCCAAGGGCGAGAAGGAGCCCTTGGAGATGTCCCGGGCTCACCACCGAGGACCCTACGCTTGTCCCCTGATCAATGACTTGAACATCTCCCCCGTACCGAGAGACTCAATGCTGCAGCTGCAGGACAACTACAGGTACCCCAGTTTTGCACCCCAAGGGCACCCCGTCATGGCCCCCACCCAGAAGAGCGGGTTTTTGGGACCCATGGTAGAGCAACAACACCCTGAGGACACTTTTACGGTCACCTCATTGTAGTGTCTGCTGACGTGCCAACCGGACAACGAGGTTTTGTTACAGGGTAGGTGGGGGAGAACCTGGGGGTGAGGGTGGGGGGTGGCAGAGGGGGACACAGGGGATGCCCTCAGGGCCATTCTCTCACCATGTGTCCCCTCCTCTTTCTCTCCGTGTTGTGTTTCTCTTTCAGAGGTAATTTAGCCAGCACTTTTTTCTGGAACACTTTTCAAGTTCTGTATTTAACTGGGATTGGAACCGTTTGTTTGTTTTCTAAAAAAAAAAAAAACAAAAAAAAAAGAGAAGAAGAAAGGAAAAAAGAAAAAAAAAGGAAAAAAAAGAGCAGAAAAAAAAAAGGATAAAAAATAAGTGAAACGAAAGGAAAAAAATTAATAATAACGGACGAAGAGAGAAAAGCCCCCCCGTTTTTCCCCCCTCCGCACTCAAATCCGCCCCGCCTGCCGAACCGCCCGGCTCTGCTTTCCGGACTGCCGACCCCCCGCCCCGCAGCAGGACAATCGGATGGACGGACGGACGGACAGCACAGGCTCCCGCCGAGCCCGGGGCAGGGGCGCAGGCGGGGAGGGCAGGAGGGGGGTCAGCGGCTGGGTGCTCCCTGCCCGCAGCCCGGCCGGGGTGTGGGGGGCGAGGGGACCCCCTTGGCTGCCCCCGGGGAGGCTGTTTGGGGATTCTTTTCTTTTTCTGGTCCCTCCCCGTCCGCTCGCTCGCCCCGGGGGTTGTTCCTGCCGGATGGAGGCCGATGGGTGTTGGGAAGCGCTGACCCCCCCACCAGGCTCTGGCAGCGTCGCCAGCGGGGCTCGGAGACGCCACCACCACCAGGTAAGTGCCAGCCGAGCCCCCCACCCGATGCTGGTGCCCTCCAGGAGGGGTGTTGAGGGGCATCAGGGGCGTGCTGGGTGCTCTGTGCTTTCCCAGGGGTTCTGTAACCCAATTGCACCCACCCTCTGGCTGCCCCCAGCGCCTTTTGGGCTGTGGGAATTTGCCCCAGGTGTTGCCCCACCAAGCATCAAATTGGGGACCCCATTGGCCCCAATGTCTGGGGGGTGGCTGGACCCTGGGTGTGCCAGAGTTAGGGGGGTGTGGGATGACCCAGAGTCCTGGGTGTGTGGGTGCCAGATGGGGGTGAGCAGGGCCCCAAACCCCCGGGTGTGTGGTGCAGGATAAGGAGGCCAGACCCCCAAAGCCCT
Source organism: Pipra filicauda (assembly GCF_003945595.2). Taxonomy (NCBI): domain Eukaryota; kingdom Metazoa; phylum Chordata; class Aves; order Passeriformes; family Pipridae; genus Pipra; species Pipra filicauda. Next base: position 269,481 of record NW_024104331.1, read on the forward strand.
GAGTACGTAGGTGGCCAGATTTGGGGTCATCAGAACACCAAACCCCTGGAACATGGGTGTCAGATCGGGGGTGGGCAGGAGCCAGGACCCCCAAGTATGTGAGTTTTGGATGAGGGTGGACAGGACCCCAAATCCCTGGGTTTGTGGGTGCCATGTGGGAGGTCAGCAAGACCCCAGACCCCTGGGTATGTGGGTGCCAGATGAGGATGAACAGGACCCCAGACCCCTGGATATGTGGGTGCTGGATTGGGAGTGGGCAGGACCCCAGACCCCTGGGTATGTGGGTTACAGATGAGGATGAGCGGGACCCCAAATCCCTGGGTAGGTGGGTTCTGGATGGAGGATGGGCAGGGCCCCAAATTCCTGGGTACATGGGTGCCAGATGGCAAGTAGACAGGACCCCAGACCCCTGTTTATGTGAGTTCTGGGTAGGGGGTGGAGAGGACCCCAGACCCCTGGACATCTGGGTGCCAAACCCCTGGGTCTGTGGGTGCTGGATGGGGGTGAGGAGGACCCCAAATCCTAGGGTCTGTGGGTGCTGGATGAGGGTGGGCAGGACCCCAAATCCCAGGGTCTGTGGGTGCTGGATGAGGGTGGGCAGGACCCCAAACCCCTGAAGATCTGGATGCCAGACCCCTGAGCCCGTGGGTGCTGGATGAGGGATGGACAGGACCCCAAATCCCAGAGTCTGTAGGTGCTGGATGGGGATGGGCAGGACCCCAAACCCCTGAAGATCTGGATGCCAGACCCCTGGGCCCGTGGGTATCAGATGGGAGGTAGGCAGGACCCCAAATCCCAGGGTCTGTAGGTACTGGATGAGGGATGAGCAGGACCCCAAATCCCAGAGTCTGTAGGTGCTGGATGGGGGTGGGGAGGACCCCAAATCCCAGTGTATATGAATACTGAATGGGGGTGGGCAGGACCCCATATCCCAGAGTCTGTGGGTGCTGGATAAGGGTGGGCAGGACCCCAAACCCCTGAAGATCTGGATGCCAGACCCCTGGGCCCGTGGGTGCTGGATGGGGGTGGGCAGGACCCCAGATCCCAGAGTCTGTGGGTGCTGGATGGGAATGGGCAGGACCCCAGACCCCTGGGTACCACACCCCTGGGCCCATGGGTGCTGGATGAGGGATGGGCAGGACCCCAAATCCCAGAGCCTGTGGGTGCTGGATGGGAGGTGGGCAGGACCCCAAACCCCTGAAGATCTGGATGCCAGACCCCTGGGCCCGTGGGTGCTGGATGAGGGATGGGCAGGACCCCAAATCCCAGAGCCTGTGGGTGCTGGATAAGAGTGGACAGGACCCCAAATCCCAGAGCCTGTGGGTGCTGGATGAGGGATGGACAGGACCCCAAATCCCAGAGCCTGTGGGTGCTGGATGGGAGGTGGGCAGGACCCCAAATCCCAGAGTCTGTGGGTGCTGGATGAGGGATGGACAGGACCCCAAATCCCAGAGTCTGTAGGTGCTGGATGGGAGGTGGGCAGGACCCCAAATCCCAGAGTCTGTAGGTGCTGGATGGGGGTGGGGAGGACCCCAAATCCCAGTGTATATGAGTGCTGAGTGGGAGTGGGCAGGACCCCAAATCCCAGAGCCTGTGGGTGCTGGATGGGGGTGGGCAGGACCCCAAATCCCAGAGCCTGTGGGTGCTGGATGGGAGGTGGGCAGGAGCCCCCCAGGGTGGGACACTCACCCCTCTCTCCCTCTCCCAGCAGCCACAGCACCCTCAGCCCTGCGCCCCCCACCCATCTCGGCCGCCGGAGCAGAGAGGAGAGGAGGGGGCCACCACCCCCGGGGGCACCCCGGCCCCGTCGCCCCCCGCTTCGCCCCCCGGCCCCCGCCTCGGCCGTGGCGCCGGCGCCGCGTTCTCTCTCTCTCTCTCTCTCTCTCTCTCTCTCTCTCTTTCCTCCCAGCCAGAAGCAGAGGGACTCTTTAATTTTTATTTTTTATTTGATTAATTTTCATTTTCTGCACAAAACCAGCAATTGTAAATACTTTTGAAGAAAAGAAGTTAAAGAAAAGAAAAAAAAAAAAAAAAAAAGAAGTGTTTTTTAAGGATTAAAAAACAAAAAAAAAAAATAAAAAAAATAATGATGATAATAATAATAAAAAAAAAAAAATAAATAAAATTTTAAAAAAGCCGAAAAATCACACACGCGGGAAAAAATAAAAATAAAATAAGAGAGAGGCACGCACCGGAGGGAGAATCCAAAAAAAAATGATGGAGAACAGACCTAAAGCATCCAAGAGGTGAATATGCAGCAGAAAAGAGCAAAAACCCCCCCAGTATGCACTGAGAAAAAAATTTATTTACAGATCGAGCGACAAAAAAAAGAAAAAAAAATGAAAAAAAAAAAAGAAAAAAGTAACAATAACCTATTTATTGTATATAATGTTTTATTATAAATCGTGTCTTGTATATTGCATTCTGTACATCTGCTGTGGTTTTGTGGTGTGCAACTTCCGCATGGGTTCCTTGGGTTTCCGTTGCCTTTTTTTTTAATGATTTGATGATGATTTGGGTTTTATTTTTATTATTATTCCGAAGAACGAAGGCGGGTTTTTGGTTTTTGGTTTTGGTTTTTTTTTTTTTTCTCGGTTGGGGTTTTTTCGGTTGGGTTTTTTTTTTTTTTTTGGCAGAGTTACACACCCAAAGATCCAAAAATTTGTATAAAAACAAAAAAGTAGTTTTAAAACGAAAGCAAAAAAAAAAAAAAAAAATACAAACACCCAAAACACACCACACACACACAAAAACGCCAAAAAAAACAAAAAGAAGAAGAAAATTTAAAAAGAAAAAAAACAAGACTAACTCAATCACAGACCCTCTTGGTGGGAAGGGGGGGTGGGGGGGACTGGGAAGGGGGGGCCACTGGCGGCGATGAGCTCAGGGTGTGGGTGCGTGTGTGGGTGCCAGGGGGGGCTTTGGGGTCCTCTCCCCCCCCAATCCCCTGCGTGTGTCCCCCCCTCCTCAAGAATTCGGCAACTTCTGTACAGCTTTGTGCAAAAACCGAGGAAACACACACACCAAAAGAGAGGAAAACCACCCTGAAGTGGATAAAAAAGGCAAAATTCAAAAAAAAAAAAGGGAAAAATACCCCAAATTGGTCAGAACAGCCCCTCCTTCCCCTTCCCCCCCCCCCCCCCCCCAGCTGCCCTGCGCAGTGTTTGTGCTGCCCTGGCCGGAGGGGCCCCCCCCAATGAGCCCCCCCCTCCCGGCTCCCCCCCCCCCGCTTTGCCCCTCAAACGGTCTTTTTGTGTTATTTAGGAAGGAATTTTTAATAGGCACTTTTTTTATATTAAAAAGAAACCTATATATTGAGCGATGCCCGCTGCTTTCTTGCTTCTCTTTTTTTTTTTTTTTTTTTTTGGGGGGGGGGCACGGCCTGGCTGTGCCATGGCGGGGAGGGGGCTGCTGGAGGGATGCCGACCCTCCCTGAATTTAGGGAGGATGGCAGGATCCGGCTCTAAGGTGGGAATTGCAGCAAGAAAGCTGAGTTTTGGTACTAATTAGGGGTGTGGTGTGACACCGGGGGGGCCCCTCTGCTGCTCCCCTGGGGATGGGGTGGCAGCAGGGGGGTCCCGGGGGGACAATGCAAGGGGCTGGTGGCACCTTGGGTGGCACCTCGGCTTTCCAGGCAGGATGATTGCCCACCCCTCCCTGGCACCAATGCGGCGTGGGGGGGGGAACACACACACAGGGATACAGGCGCTGATGGATGGGAGAAGCATCAACACCAGAAAGGAGCGGTAAAAAAAAAAAAAAAGGGAGCAAAATAAAGACGAAACAAATGAAATTCAAAAGCACACCAACTTCCAGCCTGGGAAAACGAAGGCGGCAGCATCCTCCGGGCGAGGAGAGGGGAGGGGGGGTGTGTCGCGGGGTGGGGAGGGGAGGACCAGCTACCTGTGGGTGGGAGAGGTGAGCGATGCCGGCGGGGTCAGGGCTGCGGCAGCCGAGGGTTTGGGGGGGCCGGGGGGGAGCAGGGGGGTTGCTATGGAGAGGAACACACGGCGCATACTGATGGATGGGGGGGGGGGAGCGGGACTGCCAGCGCTGCAGCAGCTTAATGGGGTGGGGGGGGTGCTGGGGGACCCCCTCTTTGCTGGGCTGGGGGAGCAGCAAAGCCCACCCCAAGCTGGGAGGAGCACGGTCCAACGCAGCCCCCCATTGGGGGTGCACTGAGCACTCAGATGGGCTCACAGGACCCCCCCACACACACACCTCGGGGGTGCTGAAAGGGAGGGGGGGCACCTGCCCGTCCCTGTGCCCCTGGTGAAGGTGGTTGAGGGGGGGGGTTATTTCCACTCCCCCACCCCAAGGGTTGCAGGGTGGGGATTTGGGGAGTTTCGTGGATCATGGACCCCCCCAAATCTGGCTGGGGGTGTTGCAGCAGGGCCATATTGTGCATGGGAATGAGAGGTACCCCTTGGTGCAACCACATCCCCTCAGGGGCCAAACGGAGGTGGGGGGGGCTTGCTCCTCTGTGCCCCCCACGAAGAACCCCACGAGACCCTCAGGGTGAGCTGGGGGGGTGATGGAGGAGGGCTGGATGCTGGAGTCTCTCTTCCCACCATCCTCAGGCAGAGTGAAAGGGCTGGGGGGAAAGGGGACCCCTCGGGGGGGGGGCAACTCCAAGGTGTGCCCCCACCCTGGTGGGCACCAAATGTCCCCTGACTGTGACATTGCTCAGTGGGGAAACTGAGGCACGTGAGAAGCTGGGGGGTCTGGCCGTTCCTGCTCCTGTGCTCGCATCCCACAGGTGCTGAACCCCCCCACTGGATCCCACAAAGCCCCTCCTGGGGGGTCCTTTGGGGGTCCATGACTGCTCATTCCCACCTTGCCTCCCACACAATGCTTCCCACAAGGATCAAATTTCCTCTTTCCCGCCCCATTTTTTCTCTCTTTCATTTCAGGTCACAACAAGCAGCACCAAAAGAGGATGAAATCCTTCCCCCTCAGGAGGTAAATCCCACTGGGAAGCATCACCTGGCATGGCCAGGCTGCTCAGACCACAGCTGGATTTTACTTATTTTATTATTTTTTATCTTTCTTTCGACCCTCAGTTCTGTCTCTCAAGCAGCAAGAGCAGCTCCAGAGCCTGAAAAACCTCGTGATGGGGCTGATTGCTGGGGGTTGATCAGCACAGCCCAGTGACTGGGGGGAAAGGAGAAAAGACCTCCAGATTTGAGGGAGAAATGGTTGTTTTGCTATTTCTTTATTTTTTCTGACACGGATTTATTGAAGGTTTCTGGGAGCTGCTTGTGAGGGCACCCAGGGCAAGCCCTGCACAGCCAGGCAGTGCCAGGGGATGTGGGATGAGCCAGGTCCTGGTGCCTGGCTGTACCTCGGGATGGAAATGATGATTTTAATTAAGCAGCTCTGCTGGGAGGAGGGTTCTGGCCTCTCAGGATGCTGGATCTCGAAGCCCAGGGATGCTACAGGATCATGGGATGAGGGGATGCTTCACGTCGGGGGGGTCCAGGGCTGGACCACTGCAGAGCGGGAGCGTTGCCCGCTCGATCCGTGGGGAACGCGGATGCTCAGAGCGCTGTGCCAGGACCCGGCATGCACCTGGCAAAGACAGCTCTGCCGCCATTTCCACTCTTCTCCATCCCCTTGGAAACACGGCAGGAATTTGCCCTCCTGCCCTTTCCTCCGGCCCATCACCTGGGGATGGAGCCAGGGGAATTCCCTGCTCCCGGGACGATGTGCCGGGGGCGGAGGATGGTGTGAGCGGATGCACACGTGTTGCACATCCATGTGCACCGCCACCCCCGCACGGGAAGCACACGGGATGCCCGTGCCAGCTCCAAACTCACCCCGGTACCCGCACCCGGAGCGGGCAGAGGGCCGTGTCGCCCAGCCCGGCCGGGGCAGCAGCAGGACCTGCCCTCAGCCCGCAGCGCCGGGGCCAGCGGAGCCACCGGGAGCTGCCGCGAGGTTTGGACACCCCCTTCTCCTTCAAATTAATGGCTGTGCCGCGAAGAAAATTGAAGCCATTATTCTTCGCTCGCATCCTTTATACCCACCAACTTCAACCACTTGACATGCTAATCACAAGCTAACGAGGGAGGGAGGCGATTTCCCACGTCAGACCTGCAATCCAGCGCATCTGGCAGCCGGGGTGGGGAGCACCTCCGTGTGGGGGGCACTGGCACCCCAACAGCAGCACCTCGTCCCCAGCACCAGTCCTTCCCACCAGCAGCACCCCAAAAAACAGCCCCTTCAGCCCACTGGAAGCCCCCCGTGGCTGGTGTCACCCCAGGCTGTCCTTGTCCCCCATTCCCAGACAGGGAAATGGTGTGGGGAGCATCTCGGTGCTGGCACCCAATACCATCACCCCTGCTGCTGTATGGTCCCTTCCCACCAGCAGCACCCCAACAAACAGCCCCTTCAGCCCAGATGAAGCCCCCCGTGGCTGGTGTCACCACAGCTGTCATTGTCCCCCACTCTGGAGCAGGCAGGGTGGGGAGCAAATTGGTGTCAGAGGACAATGACACCCCAATACTGTCATCCCTGCTGCCACACTGGCCCTTCCCTGATGCTGCACCAGCCCTTCCCACTGGCAGGGCTCTGAAAACAACCCCTTTAGCCCAGCTGAAGGCCCCCCATGGCTGGTGTCACCCCAGCTGTCCTTGTCCCCCACTCTGCCATCCCAGGGAGCATCTTGGTGTCAGGGGCACTGACACCCCAGTACTGCACTGCTGCTGCCACACCAGCCCTTCCCATCAACAAGCACCCCAACAAACAGCCCCTTTAAACATTATTGAAACCCCCTGTGGCTGATGTCACCCCAGACTGTCCTTGTCCTCCACTCTGGGACAGACAACGTGGGTAGCAGCCACCAACACCCCAGTACCATCACCCCGATGCCACACTGGCCCTTCCCTCCAGCAAACAGCCCCTTTAGCCCCGTTGAAGCCCCCCATGGCTGGCATGACCCCGGACTGTCCTTGTCCCCCACCCCAGGACAGCTGGGGTGGGGGCACAGGGCAATGCCAACGCCCCCCAGGGCCACCCCTCCACGGGCAGCCCGTGCTGTGCCACGTCCCCACCGCAGGATCAGCCTCAGCGCCGGCAGCGGGGGCGGTTGGAGCCCAGCTGGAGCACCAGACCACCCCTGCTTTTCCCAGAGGAACAGCCAGGCCCTTGGAAGATATTTCCACACACTCCCCCCCTATTTATGTGTCGTTCCCCCCCCCCCTCCATCCTCCTTCCGCTCCACCATGTGCTCCAGGGTCCAGCTGAGCCCTGACGCACTCATTGCACCCCCCCTGCCCATCCAGGGCTGGATCCATCCCAGCCGCCAGCCGGGCAGAAAGCTCTGGAGTCCATTAACATTCCCCGGAGCGATCTAATCCCCCTCTCTGCCCTGGCTCTGGCTTTCACTTGGTTTTAATCAAGCCCAGCCTGGCGCCTCTTAAATAAGGGGGGCGGATGGCACCCAGCTCCCCGCGTGGCACATGGGTGCTGCTGGCCCTGGGGTGGGTGCCAGGGAGGAGGGGGCAGCCGAGGGCAGGGTGTTCACAGGGGTCTCCACTCTCCGGTAATTTTAAAAGGCGTTTTGGAGCCGGAGGAGCTGAGCTCAGCAGAGATGGGGCCAGCAAAGCCAGGGAATAAAAGCACAGGCGGCTGCAGGGTTGTTATTAATATTTGCTGGATGGGGATGGGAAGGGGGGCTCGGCACCGAGGGGAAAAGGCAGGCTGGGATCCCTGGGAAGGGAGGGGGGAATCGGCAGCTGGGTGCCTGGGTTCCTTCCTGGCACCCCAGTGATGGGTGGGAGGTGCAGGATCAGCGCCAGAACTCCTGGGGCGCCGGTGGGGTGGGAGGTGATGCTTCCCACACTGACACCCCTAAAGCAAAGCACTGGGGCTCAGCTGGGGCATCCTGGGGGGAGGCAGGACCCTCCCTCCCCCCCCGGGGTGGGGGCACACAGGGCATCTCCCCTGGAGACCAGGAGGGCGCAGGGAGGACACCCAGGACAAGGAAGTGCAGGGTGGGCACCCAGGACAAGGAGGATGCAGGATGGGCACCACCCAGGATCAGGATGGTGCAGGGTGGGCACCCAGGACAAGGAGGATGCAGGGTGGGCACTCAGGACCAGGATGGTGTAGGGAGGACACCCAGAGCATCTCCTCTGGGGACCAGAAGGTGCAGGGGGGACACCTGAGTGACTCAGCTTCCAGGGGCTTCTCCACATCCCGGCTGCAAAGGGAGCAGGAGTTGAGAGAGCAGAGGCCCCATGGGGGTCCTGGATGGGACCCCCTGGAAAAGGGGATGTTGGCCCCCCGATTGGGATGGGGAGCTCCGTGGGGTCACAATGGCCTTGCCCAGCGGGAAGGAGCCTGGAGCGATGCCGGATTCCCCCCAGGCTTTCAGTGGGGCTGGATGGGAGGGTCTGGGGATGCTGGGAGGGGGAGCCACGAGGCAGCACATGGAATTTTGGGGGGCAACGTGTGATCTGAAGCGTTTGTTTTTTCGGGGGCCCCGGGTGCGAGTTATCAGCGGCGGCAGAAGCGCGGTGCTTCCCGGCCGGGAGTGCGCGCCGGCTCCTCGGGGAGGGATTAAGGGGATTATATTATTATTTGTTATCACTGAGGGGGGGAGAAAAAAAAAAAAAGAAACCTCCATTGCTGGGAACTCTGCCTAATCGGAGCACAGATTAGCTTCCTGCCTCCTCCCGGCCGGGGTGGGGGCCCGGGGGGGCTCCCCGGTGTCTGTCCCGCTGGGACTGGGAGCACAGCGGGGTCACACGAGGCCGTGGGGTCCCCAAGGAGCTGCCTCGCCCTCGAGCCACATGTGGGACCAGTTTTCGGATGTGCCAGTTCCTGCCCAAAGCAGCTGGCAGAGGGAGTGGCAGCTCCTTTTCCAGTCTCCCTCAGGATTGGGGGGATCATTGCCCTCACCCAGGCACAGTGTCACCCCGTCCTGGGAGATGTCCCTGTGGTTCACTGCAGGGCAAGGCAGGAGGGATGCTCTGCCCCGGGGATGGTGAGAGCCACCTCAAAGGCTCCTGGTGAGGGACAGCTCGTGGCCACGGTTCTCCATCTCCTCCAGCCATGCTGGGGGGATCTTGGAAGGTTTGGGGGGATCTTGGGAGGTTTGGGGGGATCTTGGGAGGTTTGGGGGGATCTTGGGAGGTTTGGAGGGGGCTGGAGCTCAGCTTGGCAGCACAGGCAGGGGGTTTGTTCCTCCCTCAGCACTGGGATGAGGGTGATGCCCCCAGTGACACCCCAGCATCCTCAGAGGATGGGGACAAGCTCAGCCCTGCCTGGCTCAGACTCAGGAGGAGTGATGGGGAAAGGGGTGGCTCGATGGGGTGACATGCCTGGGGTGACATGTCATGTGGATGCAGGGGATGGAGGCTGGGCTGGGGTGTCACAGGACACGCTGGCACGTGAAGACACAAGTGACACCCATGCAGTCAGCCCCAGTTTGGGCTGGCAGAGGGGTAGGAGGATGAGGGGGGTCCAGTTGACCCACATACCCATGAACAGCAAATTTTGGGGTTCCCCTCTGACAGTGGTGTCACGAGCCCCATCCTATCCCTGCGTGTCCTGTGCTGCTCCCTGCCCATCCTGAGCATCCCCTGCCCAGGTCTCTCTGGTGGGCTGGGGACAGAGATGGCTTGGAATACCTGGCACAGAGGTGCCACCCCTGCCCTGCTCCATGGATCCAGGGTGTCACACACATGGCAGACATGTGGGACCACCCTGAGTGCTCCAGGAGCCAGTGCAGCCATCTCAGTACATCCAGCTGTTTTTTTCCCCCCTCTTTTAAGCCCACATCTCCATCTGCAGGGCCAGGAGCCCCCCAAGACCAGCCTTGCACAGGCACATCTTGAATTTTCCTTGCCAGAACCCCCAGTTCCCAGCAAGCAGAGGCCCAGCCAGGTTCAAACATGGGGTGCAGGCACTGGGGCAGCCCCTCTCCCATTTTCCCTTGCCTGGAGCGACGCCGAAGCCACTACTCCACCTCAGAAAGCCCGTCATTAGAGCCCCTTCCACACCCCCATCCGCTGATGGACCCACGATTTCCTTTAGTCTTTTATTTACACTTTATTGCTCTTGTTTTTGCACCGGCAAAGCGCTGCTGGAGAGCACAGAAATCCTTCAGATCTCGGCTGGCAGCAGAGCTCTGCCTAATCATAGTCATTATCTGGAAGCAGGTAATGGGCATCTTTCCCATGTTAATTTGAAAACAGAATCAGCGAGAGCAGGACACCGGGGACGGAGCGTGTTCCCGGCACCCACTGCTCCCTCTGGACGATTTTTGGGTGGCTCCTGCAGATGCTGGGAGGGGGTGGGTTTGGGATGGGGGAACACACCAACCCCAGGCACAACCACGTGCCAAGCCTCGTGGCTCAATAAATCAGCCAGGAAAAGGGCTGCTGGCCGGAATCCCGCACGGATGGAGCCTGTCCTTGCTGCCACAGCAATAAAATCCCCCGGCCTTGTTTTTTTGGCGCCGAGGAGGATGATGGTGGCTCTCCCTCCTCCCCGCGCCGCCGTCAGAACTTGCCCCCGTGGCTGGGTCCTTCGCTAACAAGGACTCGTCCCTTTTATCCCCAGCGGCAGGAGGGGACGGGGATGGAGGTGAGAGGCGAGGATTTCTCCCGGGGCCGGGAGGGGAAGGCTGGGTGGCGTTGGAGTTTCGTTTGCTGAGATACCATTAACGAGTGAGCAAAGGTTGCGGAGTCTCCATGGAGACAAGACAGCAAGAGAAGGGAGCGGGTGTGCGCTGGGTGAGAGCTGATTAGTAAATGTCAGCGGCGCAGCCACTGCCCGCGCCACGCTGGCGCGGGGACCCGGCGGGCAGCGGGTGCCCCCGGGCACCCCCCACGCCCCGGGCACCTCCTGTGCATCCCAGACACCCTGGGCGTCCCGGCCATCCCGTGTACCCCCGGTATTCCATGTGTCCTGCCCGTCCTGTGTGCCCTGTCGCATCACAGGTTACCCGGGGTGTCCCATGTGCCCCCTCCATCCCAGGTATCCCGTTTATCCTGTGTGCCCCCTTGCATCCCGGGTATCCTGTGCATCCCCTGTGTCGTGGGCACCCCAGGCACTCCGTGTGTCCTTGCATCCCAGTCACCCTGGGCACCCCATCCATCCTGTGTGCACCACTTCATCCTGGGCATCCCGTGTGTCCTGGGCATCCCAGGTACCCTGGGCACTCCATGTGTCTTGTGTATCCCAGGCACTCTGGGCACCCCATTCCTCCCCTGTGCCCTATTCCATCCCAGGTATCCCGTGCATCCCATGACCCTTGTGCATCCCAGGCACCTCGTCCATCCTGTTGGCCCCGTTCCATCCCAGGTATCCCACGTGTCCTGTGCATCCCAGATAACCTGGCCACTCTGTTCATCCTGTGTCCCCCATCACATTCTGGGTATCCCATGAATCCCACACATCCCTGGCCACTCCATGTGTCCTGTGCATCACAGGTACCCTGGGCATTCTATCCATCCCAGGTACCCCATGTATCCCATGTGCACTGTGCATCCCAGGTACCCTGGGCATTCCATCCATCCCTGTGGCCCCGTTGCATCCCAGGTACCCTGGGCATTCCATCCATCCCTGTGGTCCCGTTGCATCCCAGGTACCCTGGGCATTCCATCCATCCCCGTGGTCCCGTTGCATCCCAGGTACCCCATGCACTCCTGGCCACCACAAGTGTCCTGGGTATGGCAGGTACCCCGTGCATCCCATGCATCCCATTTGCCCTCTGTATCCTGGGAACCCTGTTCATCCCACGTGCCCCACTGCATCCTTGTGCACCCTGCATCCCGGGCACCTTGGATACCCCGTGTACCCAATACATCCCACATGCCCCACACATCCCTGGGGCCCAGCCAGGTGCCCCACACACCCTGGGCATCCCACGCACCCAGGGCTATGGGAAGCAGGGATGGAAGAGAAGCCTGACTGAGTGTTTCCAAAGCATCCTCACAGCTCTGGTGCTGACAGCCCTGGCTCCTTTCCCGCAGGGAGCAGGGATGCAGCTGTGCCTGCTGGGATAGGGGCAGTTGGCCAGGGAAGGGACATCCAAGGCTGCAACAAGCTGCCATCTCCTCCCTCCCGTGGAGAATGTCCCCTCTCCATCCCCGGATCGCACAGAGAAAGGATGAGGCTGGACCTGCTGGATCCCACCTCGTTTTTGGCAGAATCCAAGCCCAGGCTCAGGGAAGCGGGGTTGGGGTGAGGCACCAATTTGTGCCAGGGTCTGTCTGGGGTTATCAGAGGCTTGGACACGGCTGGAGCCCACCTGGGAGGGAGGCAGGAGGCAGGAGCAGCCTGGCTGCCCTTCCCCATGCCCTGGGGAATCATTTACCTCCAGCAAAATGCAGGGAAGCACCTGGCAGGCGGGAGCATCAGGGAAAAAGGTGTCGGGGGGCACCGTGGTGGGGAGGGGGGGCTGGATCCTGCAGTTTAGCAGGTTTTATTCGGCAGCTATAAACAGAGCAGGAGAGATAAAGGTTGCAGTGCAGATACAGATTAGGTGGGTCCCTTGAGGCTGTGACACCTTGAGATAGAGGCAGATCTTCTTCAAGGGAACAGGCTCGCTGGCAGCTTGGAAAACATGGAGCTGAGCGGCCTCCAGCAGCACCTCGGCCCCTGGTTTGCACCCACAGGGGAGAACTGGGGGTCCTGGGGCAGTATGGGGGTGCTGGGGCAGTATCCCATGTACTCCATTCATCCCTTGTGCCCCTCTGCATCCCAGGTACCACGTGCATCCCATGTGTCCTGTGTATCCTGAGTACCCCAGGCACCCTCTCCCTCCTGTGTGCACAGTTTCATCCCGGGTATCCTGTGCATCCCAGGCACCCCATGTGTCCTGTGAATTCCAGATCCCCCATGCATCCCATGTGTCCTCTGAATCCCAGGCACCCCACGCATCCCATGCACCCCAGGTACTCCGTGTGTCCGTGCATCCCAGGCACCCTCTGTGTCCCATTTCATCCTGCTTGGATGCAGCAGGATGGGGGCACCAGGAAGTGCTGAGCATCGCACCCAGCTGGTCGTGCATGGAGGGAATGATGCAAAACGGGCAAGAAGTGGCAGTTTCAACATGTGTGCTCATCCATCTCTCCCAGGAGGATCCAAAAGGAGGGTGGCAGTGGCAGAGAGACCCCCAGAGCAGGCACAGGCTGTGCCACAGGGCAGATAGCATGGACAGGACGGGCAGGAACCCTTGGGATGCTGGCTGTGCCATCACAGCTCCGACATGGATTTGTTTGCTTCCTGGTGGGTGATTTACTCCCTGCAGTTTGGTTTAAAGCAGGAGCACACAGCACAGGACAGACAGATGTCCATGCCCTTCATCCCGCTCCCTCTTCTGCCTCTGTGGGTACAAAGGAACCTGATGCTCCGGGTGGATGATCAGGCAGGGAGGAAGGATTTGGTGTGCTGAGTGTGCCAGCAGAGGCGTGGAATGCTGTGTGGTGGGATTTCTGATCAAGCCTCTGCTCCTGCACTCCCTGGAGGGGGGCATCCCTCTGCTGAGGGCCAGGATGAGCCACAGGATGCTCCTGCCCCATCCCTGGGAGTGCTCAAGGCCAGGTTGGACAGGGCTTGGAGCCACCTGGGCTGCTGGAAGGTGAAGGGAGGGTGGAACAAGATGAGCTTTAAGATCCCTTCCAACCCAAGCCATTCCAGGATCCTGATTCTGTGCTGCCGAGGTCACCCCAGCTCAGGGCCGGGCAGGGAACGGGGCTTTTCCGAGCCCTGGCGTGACCCCCACCTGCTGCAATGGCCCTGTGGGATTGGGATGCAGGGCGGTAGGACCCGGCCCCATGTCCCCACCAGCCCTGGTCGTTAATCCAGGCTCCTTTAATCCCTGATTCCAGGCCATGGGGGGAAATCCAGGCAGGAGCCAAAATCAGCGTCACCCGGATGCTTCCAGTGGCCATCGCCCCTGCACAGGCACACAGGAGGGCAGGGGGGGCTGTCCCCACGGCCCCCAGCTCTGGGGACCCCCAGGATGGGGACCCCCACATCCTGGTTTGGGGGCTGGAGGTGGCTGGGAACCCCCACCCTCTCCCAGGGGCTGGAGATGGATGAGGGGTTGGGGACAACCCACTCTCATTTGGGGACTGGAAGTGGATGGGGGGGCTGGAGACCCCCGGGGCTGGGAACCCCTCCACCCTCATTAGGGGGCTGGAGGTCAATAAGGGGCTGGGGACCCCTCATCCTCATTTGGGGGCTGGAGGTGGATGTGGGGCTGGAGACCCCCAGGGCTCAGGACTCCCCTCCCTCATTAGAGGGCGGTAGGTGGGCGAAGGGCTGCAGACCCCCCGGCTTTGCAGCCGCCAGGCTCCCCTCCCACTGCCCACCCCAGCACTGTCCCCATTCCTTGCACTTCCTGCCACCCCCCCACCTCTCCCCAAGCCCCCCCCAGAACCCCCCATTCCTTCACCCCTTCTCCTGCCCCCGCAGCCCTGTCCCCTAGCCCCCTCCCCACGCTCCTGACCCCACGGCTCCCGCCCCATATTCCAAATCCCCAATCCCAGACACCCCCCTCTCCCCGTGGCCCCGCCCTGGAGTGACACCCCCGCTCCCCCAGGTGGAACTTTCCTCGCAGGGCGGGAGACCATAGAGGCGAGAGGCGACACCAACGGAGAGCCCTCTGAGGGGGGTGCGGAAGACACACACATCCCTTTCCTGTAAGAGACCTGTAAGGATACCGAGCTCTATCCAGACACAAACAAACATTTTTAAAACGTTGCGGCTGTGCGCAGTGCCGCGATTCTCTCATCTTCCTCTGGAAGTTGTCCCCAAGCCGCCCGGGGCTCCCCCCGCCTCTCCCCCTTCATGGTCCGCCCCTCCCTGTTTACTCTCTTTGCGCGGCCACCCTGGGTGCGGTTCCTGGGCTGCGCCAATAGCGTACGCAAATGGCGTAGGGCGGCTTTGATGGACAGGCACGCTCGGCCAATAGCGCGGCAGCGTCGCCGAGCGCTCAGCCAATGGCGCGGCGTTCCGGCAGCCCGGGGGAGGCGGGGCGAGGCTCCGCCAGGGAAGGGAGGGGGAGCCGTGGAATGGCGGACGGGCGGGCCGGCCCGCCCTGGTGGTAGCGAGCCCGGGAGCCCCGAGGGGACAGCCGCGGACAGGGTGAGTGCAAGAGAGGCGAGCGGCGCCTCGCCGAGCCCCCTGGACTTCCTCTTGCCCGGGGGAGAGAGGCAGAGGCGCTGGGGTGGGCCGCTAGGCCCTTGCCAAATAGTGAGCTGTCGGGGTGAGGCGGGCAGTGTTTCCTGCCACATAGTGAGCCCTGCCAGCTGTGGTCGCGGGCGGGGGGTTTTGGAGGGTCTGTCCCGGTCTGGGGCTCCATCCCCGCGCTGACACTTGTGCAGCCCCTCCCGGGGGCCGTGCCTGGGTGCGGGGTGCGTGCCCCGGCCGGGTTGTAGGGGGTGCTGGGGTGTAGCGGGGGTCCTGCCCCGCCGGTGGGCAGAGCCCGGTGCTGGGTGAGGGAAGTGCCGCCTGCGGGGCTCTCCCCAGGCCTGGCCGGTGTCTGCTGTCCTGGGGCCGGCACAGAGCTCTGGGATAGCCGGGAATGCCCGGGGACTCGGGGGGCAAGGGGGTGCCGCCGGGCCCCCTCTGTAGGGGAGCAGTGGGGCTGTGCCGGGGGAGCAGAGGGGGGTCCCTCTCTTCCAGGCGTTTGCTGCCTGGGTTTGACATCGGGGCTGGTGCAAACGTGTGTGTGCCGGTGTGCAAAGTCTGCCGGGGTTGGACCTGCGTGCCCTTGTTGGTGCCAGTTCTGGTGGTCGCACTCGAGGGTGTTGCTGGGAAGGAAACGTCTCCTTCCTCCTGCCCCACTCCTGGGTGCACCCCTGGGTCTGTCTGGGAATGCCTTAAGGATGTGTCCAAGCCCCTTGGCTGTTAACCGTCCACACAGCACTTAAAACCTTAAACTGCTTGGGGTGACACCCTGTGGGTGCTGGAGAATGCTTTGGGAAATGTTGTGGGTTTTTTTCCTGAAAAAAGGCTTGGGATATAGTTGGGTGGTTTGATCAAGTGCACCAACCTCTTAGTGACCTCAGCTCATATTTCTGGAAAGAAATAAGTTATTAGGGAATGTCCTTGGGGTTGTAACTCACCAGCATTTAAGTGTGCTGGGGTTACTTTGGGATACAAATAATCTGGAGAAAGGTAAAGATCGCAGCTTCTCCTTGTGAGCTGTTATTTGACCTCTAGGACCTTCCTGCAACAGCATTTTTTATTTCCCTGTCAGAGTTTCACATTTGGCCCTTGCTGTTTTACTTTCTTCAGTAGCAACAGCAAGAATTGGGCACCTCTGAATGGGTCAGAGCACTGGTGGGGCTGTTTGATGTCTTAATGCCAGGAGTTCAGCACAAGGAAACACTGGAAGTCTTAAATCTCTCGGCACTGCAGGTGTTGGTGGACATGAAATTATATTAATAATGATAAAAAAAAATCCCAAAAACTTCTAGTAAGTACATCAGCTGCAGGCAGGGTCATAACTGATGGAACCCTCTGTAACCCTCACCCCGGTGTGTCCTTCCCGAGGAATCGTGAGGTGAAGAAGTTGAAATCAAAAGATGTTGGGAGCCAGTTGGTGTGTGTGAGGGGTGCTTCCCTGAGGTAAAACTGATGCAAAACGTTGCTTTTATAGAATCATGGAATGGTTTGGGTTGGAAGGGACCTTCAAGCCCATCTCATTCCACCCCCTGCCGTGGGCAGGGACAGCTTCCACGAGACCAGTACTTCCCATAAAGTGGGATTTCCCCGAGGCTTGGTGCACTCGCTCACGTGAGGGAGGGGAATGGTTGTGCAGTTATGTTTTCCCCCCGTTTTCAACATCTGCAGAATCAGTTGCCCCTTGAACACTGCAGGAATCCCAAACCCTGCCTTGCGACACTTCTCGTCCCCGTTTGTCCCCTGCTGACCTTGAGTGGGGCTTTGCCATAGAAACCGGCTCGGAGTTTAATCCCAAACTTTTAGTTAAAAAACAAACCAGGGCCAACATCTCCCTACACAACACAGTGTGTCCGTGGAGAGGCT
Organism: Pipra filicauda; assembly: GCF_003945595.2. Classification (NCBI taxonomy): domain Eukaryota; kingdom Metazoa; phylum Chordata; class Aves; order Passeriformes; family Pipridae; genus Pipra; species Pipra filicauda. Next base: position 286,497 of record NW_024104331.1, read on the forward strand.
TTGAAACCCCCCCCCCTCACATCCACAGCCGAGGAGGGGCTTTATCCAACCGGGGGGGGGGGGCACGAAGTTCTGTGCCCTTTTTTGAGGGGTTTTGTTTCGTTGTTAAGGAACGTGCTTGAAAACGTGAAGTTTGAGTGACAGAGCGTGACCTGAGCTTTCAAGACCTGCCTAAGGCTGATCTTGGCTTAAACTGGGGTTGTCAGTGCTGTCCCTGGCGGGGATCAAACTTCCTGGGATTTACCTTCCAAAGCATCGATTGCTGCTTGGCTAAAAAGCCTGGAGGAGCGGGTTTAGCAGCTCCCTGTGCAGCCCACCTGAGACAAGGTGAAGCCTTGCTGTGCTTTATAATTGTGATTTGTAAGAGGATAAACTTCCAGGGGTGAACTCAATGTCAACTTTTTTTCCTGAACTCTGTATTTTCACTGGTCTTAAAAAGAGATGTGGTATTTCTTCATCTGTCTGGTAACAAGCTCAAAAAGTAAATGCCCCCAATTCCTTTTTTTTTTTATTATTTAAAGCAATAAAACCTTTCTGATGGCCCATGCCGGTGTAAAACTGCCTTCCCTATGAATAACGTGACACACCACACAGAAATGGTGTGGTTGGTTTTTTTTTTTTTTAAGTTACAGCTCAGAAGGTATTTGCAGGCAGTGATTCATGACAGAGAATACAACCTTTCTGATCAGTCCCAACCCAGTTTCTCAGCGTGCTTTGAATATATCTCATTCTTCAGGGCTGGTCTAGGAAAAGTTGATTTCATTCACCAAGGTTAGATAATCGTGGTGTGTGGGTGGAGGGGTTAAAACTTCAGTGGTTGCCTCATATGCATAAAGTTACAGCAACAAATCCCTCCCCTGGGTTTATTTATTTATTTATTTATTTATTTAATATTTTTGACGTGCTAGAAGAACAAAGAAAGCTGGTGGGATTAATGTTTTTCACAAAATCAGGTTTTCTTTTGACAGATTATAACAAGGAAGATTTCAGCAAGTGTAAGGCTGGGCTTTAATCCTTTTAGATAGTTTCTCTCTGTGGGTTTTCTGGACTCAAAATGTTTAATAACTTTAAATGCAGGGTTTTGGGTTTGCCTCCGCTGGGTTTGATGATAATGCTGAGCCCTTGGTCATTCAGCTGAGCAGAATACGTTGCTCATGAGTCAGTCACAAACCAGGAAAGGGATTGAATAGGGGTTGTGTTCGCATGTGCTGGGGATAAAGTTCCTGCTGTCCCAGTACAGAATGGGACACTGGCAAAAAACCCTGCCAAGAGCTCCCTCTGAGGGTTCCAACAGCCACAACGGGCCCTGTCCGATGGCTCAGCGCTGCCCTCGCTCCTTTGTACAGTTTCTAAAGCACAGGAGACAAACCAAAAGTGACACTTCCACTGTGTGGAAACCCAGGAAAGCAAAAATGCAACTGTTTTTTTTTCCCAACCCGTCTTCTGGTGTGTTACTGCTTTCAGCAACGCTCTCGCTGAAATGGGATCTGTAGTAAGAAATTTGTGTATTTGAGTGTTTATTCTCACTGTGCAAGGATAAATATTTGTGAGATCAGGGCCTTAGTTACCGCAGATTAACATTTATTTAAATACTTTAGGTATTTATAAACACGGGATTTAAAAAAAGGCATGTGGCAGTGGCTTCTGGGTAATAAGCAAATGACTGCTCAGAACAGAACCACCCCGGTGACATTTACTTCCTTTTGTATTTTTGCAACTCTGTGTAATAAAAAGACATGCTGGTTCTTTTTTTGGGGAGGGGAAGCAGATCAGGCTTCACTGCAAAGGATGTGCTTGCTAGAAGGTGATCAGCTCCCGGCCCGATTCTCATTTATGTAACATTTCTTCTTCCATCTGAAGGTCTGCAGGATATTTTTTTCCCTGCCTGGGAGGCAGTGGGAGGGGAGGGCCCTTCCCAAAAGAACTGAAATGTGCATTTCCACGTGTTTGGTTGGTTTTTTTTTTTTTTGTTGAGGCCGTGCAAAGTGTTAATCACATTCTCCATCCCAAGCTCGCCTTCCCCGCAGTAATGAGCCTGGGAAATAGCTCCTCTAGATCCTACCCTAATTCCTGAAATCGCAGGAAAGCTTTCTGGTGTTAGGTTGCTGCTGGAGAAGTGGTGGAGCTCAAATATCTCAAGTATGCATCTGCCAGGGGCTTTGATGAAGGAATTTAAAGCACCAAGGAATCCCGATGGGTCTCTCACAAATGGCTCAGTGGTGACCTGCTCTGTTCCTTCAGTGCCTTCTGGGTCCCCTCCTCTCCCCCAGCAGTGTCCCAGACTCTTTTTGGGGAGGAGCAGTGGTTTAAGGGATGCTGTGATGAGTGAGGAAGGCGGGTGACGCCTGTGGGGCAGCAGCAGTTGATGTTTGTTCTTGAGGGCTGAAAGTTCTGCCTGGGAGGCTGTGGCTGCACCACTGCTTCAGGTGAGCTGTTCCCAAATCACTGGGGATTTGGGAGGTTTGGATTCTCCTGCACTGGAGTTTGTGAGGTTGGATTCTCCTTCCTGTCGGAAGCTGTGCAGGGTCCAGACTGGGTTGGACACAAAGAACTGATCACTAAAAAAGTCTGTTCTTACTGCTGCTGTAAATCAAACCTAAACCATGAGTTTATTAGTTTGGTTTCTGCTAAAAGTGCTCCCTGAGAACCGAGAGCCTGTGTTGTGTTTGATCACAGAATCCCAGAATGGTTTGGGTTGGGAAAAACCTTAAAGCCCATCTTTTCCAACCCCCTGCCATGGGCAGGGACACCTTCCACTATTTCAGGTTGCTCCAAGCCCCGTCCAGCCTGGCCTTCAAGATGCAACCTGATGATAACCTTCTCAGAAAGGCTTGTTTCATATGAATGGTGATAAATTTATTGAACAACCCCCTTATGCAGGAAAGCCACGCATAGATTTGAGATTAAAATCCCCTAATTGTCAAGTGAAGGGCATAAAATGAAGCATCTTTTCCCTAGTGTGTGATAAACATGGGATTTGCTGCCCCAGGATCTCACGGATGCACTGTTAGATGAGTTCAGGAATCGAGGAGACCAGTTTATGGAAGTTAAATCCGTAAAGGACAATTAAATGAGAGTGTTTGTTTCCACATGGTCTTAAGGTGCAGTGGGATGCTGCAGCATGGAGCAGGAGAGCGGGGAGAGCTGTGCTTGCCTTGTTCCCATGCTCATTTCTTGGTGCATCTGATCCCTGGCCACAATGGGGAGAGGGCTCTGGATTATCTGGAGGCTGGATGACCCAGTGTGGATGTCCTTTAATTCCTGTGACTTGTCTCGTTCATTCATTTCCGATGACCTGCCTCTTCCGAGCCTCCATTTCTCCCCACTCATCAAACTGGGCTAATGACTCTGACCTTTTGTTTGGAAAGCAAAAGGAAAAGGATCAACAAAATACTGGAGCTTATTTACTATCATTACTGAAATGATGAGCAATGCCACTTTGCGGCACTTCAAAGAGGCTGCGCTCGTAAGATGCTGGAAATCCCCTGAGAGAGAAAATGTTTCAGATGGAAAAGGAGGAGGGGGGAATATTCCTCACGTTCTCCTCTCCTAAGTGTGCTCTCCTGCAAGGCATGGAGGTAAAAATGTCCCTCCAGCCCTCTCCCCTCCCAGCTGGGCTGTTTAAAATAGCGCTGACAAAATTTGCTGGTTTCGGTGAAAGCCAGACTCGTTTGTGTCACTGCTCCGAGTTCTGCATGAATTGTTCCCATGCTGTGGAGTTGTGCAAAGTACTTTTGTTGACCTATTGTATTACCCCTAATAAGATTGAATGTGGTTTTAATTTCTCATTTCCTCTTTCTCTGGATGCCCTTTTCCTACTACTCAGAGTCTTGCTTCGAGTCTCTCTATAGCGAAAGTCTCTTTCTGTCGCTCAAAGAATGAGCGATGCTTTGCTTTTCAGAGCTCTCCACACTGGAGGGCTTTAAGTGGCATTCAGAGGAGACTATCAGCCACAATATCTGATGTATTGGTGTGGCTGCAGTTCATGCATGGAGTGCAAAAAATGGGATTTAATTGGGAGGGAGGGGGAATAGCGGCCTTGGCTGAATGGATGGGTGAAAGTTCCCCGACCACCCCTTAGCCCAGCAAATAGTTGGTTGAGTGCTTGCCAGAGCGGAAGCGAGTTCCCTTTCAGGCACCCTGCCTTTGTCACCGTAAGAAAAAGCACACACACTCTCATGGGTTTGGCCTTGCAGCTGCAAAAAAAAAAAAACAACTGAAAAAAAACCAACAACCCAACCAGGCAAGAGAGAACCGAGCACACACCCAGATCCTGTTCTTTCAATACCAGCAGCTGCAGAGCCGGTGCTTTGCTGGAGGAAGGCGTAGAGCTGTAAACACAGCTTGTGGAAAACCTTTACCTTCTGTCTAGGGCAGCATGAAATCACTGGCCACTTCCCTTCTGGAAGCTAAATTAAAAACGGCTGTAATTAACTTAGACAAAATAGCCTTTTGGTTGCTATTGAGGATTCAATATTGTATCAAGGAGGTTACATCTAGGGGCTGGCTCCACATGAGAGGTTTCCATAAAGCAGCTTATTATAGACCTTGTGGTAAGCTTGGATAGAAGGGGCTGCATCCATAGAATCCCTAATCTCTCTTCTCCCAAAAAGATCAGTTCGGTAGAGAGATGATTCCCCCTCTACTCCAGTACCTGGAGTATTTCATGCAGCTCTGGCTTCCCAAACACAAGAAGTATATGGAGCTGCAGGAGAGAGTCCAGAGGAGGCCATGGAGACGCTCCAAGGATTGGAGCCCCTCTGCTCTGGAGCCAGGCTGGGAGAGCTGGGAGTGTTGACCTGGAGAAGAGAAGGCTCCAGGGAGAGCTGAGAGCCCCTTGCAGGGCCTAAAGGGGCTCCAGGAGAGCTGGAGAGGGACTGGGGACAAGGGATGGAGGGACAGGACACAGGGCAATGGCTTCCCACTGCCAGAGGGCAGGGATAGATGGGATACTGGGAAGAAATTGTTCCCTGTGAGGGTGGGGGGGCCCTGGCACAGGTTGCCCAGAGAAGCTGTGGCTGCGCCTGGATCCCTGGGAGGGGACTTGGAGCAACCTGGGCTAGTGGAAGGTGTCCCTGCCCATGGCAGGGATGGAACAAGATGAGCTTTAAGGTCCCTTCCAGGCAAAACCATTCTGGGATTTTACGGTTTCAAACACCCTGAAATAGTTTTGGACGGTTCAGAGCCCGGAGTTTGCACTGGAGATTACATAAGGTGAGATCACTGCTGGGCTCAGAACATGCAAAATGGAAACAACTACAGCTTAAACCGAGTATTTTTCTGCCTGTCCCAGGGAGATTTCACAGGCATCTGTCACCACAGCCAAGCTGAAACCTGACCCTGCTCTGTCAGACCAGGGGGGCCGATCGAAACAGCGGGGCCTTGCTGGAGTCTGCTGGAAGGTTGTTCGGTCCCGCTGGCTGCAGGGATGGAGAAAGTGAGTCCAAGGATTGTCATGCTGTTGAGCAAAACCAGAGGGGAGCTACTCACAGCTTCCTGCAGCTCTGCCTGCAAATCCCAAATGGCAGCCCGGGATCATGTGCCGAGCCCGTGCGCTGCACAGATGGTGTGTGCACACACCGGCGCCGGGTCTGGTGGTTTTGTGGGATCGCCTCACTGGGCACCCCCATGAAGGAGCCAGGGAATCCCAGACATGGAGCAGGCCCCTTCTCCCCCAGGCCTGCATCCTCTTGCCACATTTGGACAGGACAAATTGTAGGCACGGGGAAGAACTGCCTGGAAAACCCCAGGTACGTGGTGACTTTGGTACTGGTGTGGTGGGATCCCAGTAGTGCCACTTGTCTCCTGAGATCCAGGACGGATCCCAGAAGCGTATTCAGGCTCTTTATGTGGCATCACGTGTATATATTTATTTATTCCCTCCACAATAGAAAACCTCTGTGTTATTTTGACTTTATAAAAACCACTCATAACCATTTTAATTTAAGCGCCCAAGGCTACTCTCTTGTTTTTTGTGACCGAAATCCCAGCAGATATAACACTTCTGGAAAATATCAGGGAGTCAATGTCTTTTTTTTTTTTTCCCTCCCCTCATGTCAAAGGTTAACTTAAAATATTAATGCTGCAAAGATTCATTTAAGATATGAAAACTGTTCAGGCAAGAATACATGTACATATTGTAATTACTTCCTTTTTCTTACAATTAATGTAATTGGATTATATTTAATGAGCTATTTACATTTAATAATTAAGAAAAGACTTATCTTTCCAGTATTCCCCAAGTGCAGCAGAAGGGTGGGGGCACTCAGAGCTGTGATATAATTATCTAGGCGTGAGTGGAAACCGAAAGAGCAGTTGAGCTCTATAGAAAACACTTGGAACTGGTTCGTTCCTACTCTTTCATTAATCAAAATAGTTTAGTGTGTGGCAAAGAAGGGAAGGCTGAGCTTAGCTGCAAATGAGACAGAGTTTAGCTGCTGAAAAGGAAGGTTAAAATATGCTCGAACTTAAGGGATAAATCATTTGGGGGGGAAAAAAACCACCCCACTCCCTCTCTTTCCGTATTAATTACTGAGCGCTGCCCGGGAACGGGAATGTGCTGATGTATTGTGAGTTGTGCTTTGTTAGTGCGACAGGCACAAGCCTTCCCTGGCTGAGGAGGCTGCTGGGAAGGAGAGGAGGCAAACCCGCTCTCCTCATTAGCGGGAATTCAGCCCGGGATTGAGCCAGTCAGTGCTGTTTGCTCCGGGAGCTGGGCCGTGGGTCTGCGCAGGCATTCTCACAGCCAGAGGGCTGAATTCCTGCAGGACCTCCACAGGGAGCCATGGGGAAGGACACAGCTTGTCTTCTCCACCTAAATTGTGTCCTTCTCCTCAAGACCTTTTTGAAGTGAATTCGGTGCTGTTACGGACTTTAAGCCTTGGAAAATTCTGCTCCGCTCAGGTGAGACCCACCTGCAGAGCTGCCTCCAGCTCGGCACAGGAAGGACATGGAGCTGTTGGAGAGAGCCCAGAGGAGGCCATGGAGATGCTCTGAGGGCTGGAGCCCCTCTGCTCTGGAGCCAGGCTGGGAGAGCTGGGGGGGTTCACCTGGAGGAGAGAAGGCTCCAGGGAGAGCTGAGAGCCCCTTGCAGGGCCTAAAGGGGCTCCAGGAGAGCTGGAGAGGGACTGGGGACAAGGGATGGAGGGACAGGACACAGGGAATGGCTTCAAACTGAAAGAGTAGGTTTGAGGCCCTGGCCCAGGTTGCCCAGAGAAGCTGTGGCTGCCCCTGGATCCCTGGGAGTGTGCAAGGCCAGGTTGGATGGGACTTGGAGCAACCTGGGCTAGTGGAAGGTGTCCTTGCCCATGGCAGGAGGATGGAACAAGATGAGTTTTAGTGTCCTTTCAAACTGAAACCATTCCAGGATTCTAGGACTGAAACCTGCCCACTGCCCAGGCACCTCCCCACCTACTCCTAAAACATTTTAGAACCTCTCAGGGTTTTTCCGTGTCTGAGTACACCCAAGCTACCTGTTGATTGACGCTCGTGATGCCACTCTGCGTTGTCACTGCCCTTGTATCCTTGCCCAAATTATTCACAGGTTTAGCAGAGAGCATTCTACTCCCTTTGCTGCTCCTGTTTCCTAGGAAGCAACAAAGCCAGAGCTCTTGTGGCGCTGAAGGAGCCCTGCCTCTCTCTGCTGATGTACACCCTCACGGCAAAGACCTTGAAACCTTTCTGTTCCGGAGCTTTAATTCCTGTTTAATCAATAGTTCTGTATTCTGAGAATCAAATCCCTGTGACAGCTCTCTTTAATTGAGCTAAACTGCCTTTCTCTTGTCACATCTCTTCTAGAGTTTTATTTAAATGCATTTGTTCTGCCTGTATCCTAGTCAGGTATTGATAGGAACACCAGGTGACCCTCTTTGTTTAACTTGTTTTTCAGCTAAATGAATGGAAACATTAATTAGTGCAACGGTGTGTTTTTTAGGGATTAAAAAAATAAAAGTCCAGGTCAAACTGCTGGCTGTATTAGCACTCCAGCAGAAGCCAGGAGGATCTGTACGTTCCCCATTAGTGACACCCCCATCCTTCCACCCCCAGCTTGATTTCTGCCAGCAGCTCCGAGCGAGTCCCTCTCCAGGAGAGCAGCCTGGTATTTATTCCGGCAAGATCATCTTCAGCAAAGCCGATAACAAAAAAGTTTAAAAGGAAGAGCCAAATTTTCAGTCACACCTGTGCAATCCCCTTGAGGGCAGTAAATGATGATGATAATGCATGAGCCAGACAAAAAAAAAAAAAAAAAAAAAAAAGAGAGGCAGAAAATGGCTTTCTGAGCCTCTTTTGCATTTTTCAGAGCCAGCAGACTGGAGAGGGGAAAAAAAAGGGTATTTTTACTCCGGGAACGGAGCGGGCTGGGTGTTTGTTGTCTCAAGGACTCCGCGGTGTGCTGTACAATGGCTCGTTATGCCGCGGGATCAGGGCTGACGTTCCCCCCCGGTGTGTCGGAACATCGCTGTGGAAATGGGCAGCGGCTGCTCTTGCCCCACGTTGTTGCCCAAACAGCCTCTTTCGTAAGGCTGGCAGATCTGATCTGCAGAGTTCTGCTCCCGGCGATTGGAGTGGGTTGGTAATGCACAGAGGGGTTATGGAGGCCGGTTTTTGGGATCAGCTCGGTGTGTTCCCCTGACAGCCCCCCAGGGTTTTTGCTGGATCCCGCTTCAGGAGGGCTTTTGTGTAATGGTGGGTGAGAACACAGCATGCCCTTCCCATCCCACCGGCTGGTGAGGGATGGTGGGCAGCGTGTTCCCTGGTGCCCTCGGGGGTTTTTACCCGTCCATCTCCCCGTGTTTTTTTGGGAGAATAGCCCACTGTGAAAGGAAGCAGCCCTGCAGCTGCCCTTCACTGCTGACTCCTGCTCAGCTGCTGGCAGGCAGGGCTGGTAATGACAGATGAGCCTGTGACGCGTTTTTGGGAATGAATACTTGTTACAGCTGGCGGGATGGAGTAGTTTGTGGCATCACATGGCAGTTTGCTCTATAATTTCGCTCCCTATTGCTCGGATGCAGCACTGATTGCTGGGTCTCTCTCCGAGCGTGGAACTGGAGCATTTCTGATTGCTGCATCCCACTTCTCTGTGGCTGCATTGTGAGCTTGGATATAGCCCTGAGCACTCAGCAGAGCCTTCTGCTGATTTCCCCCCCCCTCAGTTCTCCCTCTGTGTGTGTGTGTGTGTGTGGCTGCTGCTTCCCTTTCTGCAAGTCTTTTGGGGTTACATAAAAGCCAGTCTCTTTCTGGCCATTACAGCTACATGGGGGAGTAGTTACTGCTGAGAGAAGCTTGAAATTTGAAGCAGAGTTGTCACAGACATTAGAAAGAACAGTCGGTCTGCGTTGGCAAGCTACTGAGTTAAGTCTTATTTCATACTGATGGGAATTTCAGATCTGATTATCTCCTTTCTCCCTCATTCCCAAACCTGCTGGTGTGCCTAATCCCCTGATGGGCCCTCCTAAAGGCAGCTCTCCAAGGGGCTTAGCTGAAGGCTTGGTCTCCTTGACTGTGCTGCTTGTTTGTGTCCAGGCAGAGGATTTTGTAAGGGTGGTTGGTCACCCTGACGTACTTGGAAATCAAGCCTAAATTCCCTCCCCTTCCCCCAAAAAAGCTCCCTGCCCTCCTTAGGTGCTTTGTGCTACACCAGACACTATGACAGATGATCTCACTGCTGGGGTCCAGATTTATTTGCAGATGGTCCCTGATCTAAGAGGTTGTGTGTCACATTGAGCGGGGAATTACCCAGGTGACTCCCAGTAACGCTATGCTAACTGGTCAAATACCAGTGAGGAGAACCCGCCAGATCTCTCCCTCCAACTCACCTGTTATTTACAGCTCTTTGTGTGCATTGTTGGAGTCCTGCCTGCCTTCTCTGCACCACCACGGTGACTGTGCTATCCACAAAAAAAACCCCCCCAAACCCGGGTCTGGTTCCTCCCTTGCTGTGCAGCACTGTTTTCTGCTCGGCTCCAAAGTGCTTGTTAAGGAGTATTTGCTCCGAGTTGCTGCTTTCAGTTGACAGAACTCGCCTTGGAAAGCAAATACTCAACCCTAAAACAGCCCTGTATTGCTTCTCAATACTTGTAATCAAAGTCTGTCTCCTTCATTGTCCCTAACAATTGTCCAATTTTACTGTGCCAGCCCCATTTATTAAAAATAGTCAATAAGGCGCAGCTTTGTGCGAGGGGTTTATAGACTGGCAGTTCCTGTTTGAAACAAACCAATTGTGCTTGACTCTAATCCAGAACTGGGATTCCTGAGTGATCTGCTGCAGCAGAGCTCATGGGGAGAGCGGTCGATGGCTTGCTGATAGGAAATCTTGGAGCAGCACACTTATCTGGGATTTACCTCAGGCTTTGCTCAAAGCACTGCATTCGGAAAGGCAAAAATTGCAAGCTGCATTTCCCCCCCACCCCCCTCCTTTTTGGGTGTGTTTTGGGCCATGCTCGTTCCCCAGTGCCCCAAGAGTATTTACAGAACTAATTGCCAAAGTCGGAATCCTCTTAAAAACTGGTGAGCAGGACGTTCAAGGTGAGAATTTATTGTGGAGGGAGCGAGGTGTGAGATGGGCGGCCATGGGAAGAAGCTCTGCACGTGGATCCTGCTTTCTTGGAGAAACACGAGGCATCCAAGACCACGACGAGTGCGGCGACAAAGCTCAGGAGTTGTCAGGAAGGGTGAGCCCAGGAAACGAGGTGCCAGTTGTGGCTGGAAGATCAGTAGGAATGTAGGAGCGGTGAGTTCAGCTTCCAGGGCTTTTGTCGTGCTCAGCAAACTTTTTCTCTGGGCTGGAGCGGGCCAGGGCTCGGCAGCGCCTGCGTAAGCATTTCGGGAGAGGGGAAATGATGAGGAATCCTGGCAATGGCCGGCTGGGGAGGTGGGGATCGGAGCTGCGGGGCGAAGCCGGGCTTTGCGGAGGGTTCGGCGTTTAGTCACTGCCGTCACAACAGGACTTGGAGCCTTCTGTGGTTCAAGTCGTGACTTGGAGGCTTCAGAGGAAATGCTTGGGAGCAGGTAGGAAGGGGCTGGTTCGAGTGAGAGTGGAAAATCATTTGTTAGTGTGTCAGAAGCCTTGTTTCTAAGAAGGTGTGAAGCACGGTGGTTGGGAGGATGACTCTTTTGAACATCATTGATGCAAGGTTTGTGGATTTTCCTTATGGCTCTCCCAGCCAGCAGAGATCACTGAACTTCTTGCCTCGCACCGTGTTGCAATTTGAAGACTTCCTTAGTTTTCCATATTCATCAGGAATCTGTTGCAGACAGTTTTCTGTTTCTAAACGCAGTTTCCTTTTACTTTTAACATACTTGGTGTCCTCTCCCATTACACTATGATCAAGGCAGGTCCTCTGTGCCCACGTCATTCTTGCAACTTCTTAAAAACAGTGTCCACGCCCCAAAACTCTACTCCTGAAACAAATCTAATCTCCAGCGTTCATAAACAAATGGAAACGCTTATCTTTGCCCCGAAGATAAGGATTTTCGGCCTTGCAATTCATTTAAGTTGCATGTGAATGGTAGGATTTAGTTATAATGTATGGTGTGCGGTGGTTGTGTGACAGTGACTAATGCCTGATGACCAGGCTGGCCAGCCGGGGTGGAATTCTGCTGTGCTGTCATGCCCTGAGCACAGAAAGTGAAGCGCTTCTGGATGGCCCGTGCCTGGCACTGTGCTGTCAATCGGCTCCTTAATGACTCTCTTAAAGAATAAAAGCAGGAGCCTCCCGGAAAGCTCTTTTAGCTCCGTCCCTTCTTTCATTTACCGTGTCTCCTCCCTGCCCCCAGTTCATGCCTTGCGCTGGGCTCCAGTGTTTTGCTTCCTCTTCCTCCTTCCCCCTCTGCTCTCACACCTTGTGCTTTTCCACACCTGGTTTTCTGCCCTGCCTGACTCCTGCTTTCGAAATACACCACTTATTTTCCAATCCACGCTATTAATCTTTGTCCCACCTACTCAGGAGGCATGAAGGTTTTACAGGAGCCCATTAGCTGTTATCTCTATCCCTCCCCTCCGAACACTCCGGGGAAAAACAAGGTCTAACGACATTCTTTTAGGGGGGCATCGACTGCTCTTTTTGCTCGTGTGGGTCCCAGATTTCCTTCCTAAAACCTCGAAGCTCCTCGTCCTGCTCGGAGGAGGGGAATTTTTGCTTTAAAACGCCTCTTACCCCCAGAAGCTGCTGGGAGAGCAGGGTGGTTGTCCACAGCCCATCCTGCCCTCCTTGCCTTGCTCCTCTCCAGTGCTCCAGAGGGTTAATCCCGTAGTTTGCTGGATCCTGGCTGGTTTTAGGGGCAGCAGGGCCGTCCCCGTGGCCTTGGGAAGCCCGAGGAGGCTGTGGTGGCGATCACGAGGGCGAAACTCTCGGTTCTGCAGTGGAGTGTGGCTGTGCCCGGAGGGTGGGGGTGGCTGGCAGGATGAGCTGGGCTATGAAGGGAGTGTTTTTCTTAGCCCTTATCTCTGCTGTCTTGCACCGGTGCAGATTGGTGCTGTACGGGTGCTCTACCATTGTTTTTCGTTTAAAAACAGCAATTTTCCCCACTACTCCTTGCTTTTAGTTTCAAAGCATGCTTTGAAGGCAAACACTTTTGGGGTGGCTGTACATAGGCAACGCATTCTGAGCCTTTTTTTTGTGGGTATTTGTGGCACTGCTCCGTTTTCTACCCTGTTTTCCCCATCCTTGCAGGGATCAGTGCTACCTGTGTCTATCTGACCACGCTACCCATCATCTTCAGGGGGCTTTTTTTGTCTCTTTTTATACAGTGTGCTCACATCTCACCCCCCACTTCCAGGCTTATTTTTTCCTCTTGCTGTTTTCCTTCTGTCTGTCCTACACCTTGGAAGGTTTCCAGCCAGGCTGTCCACTCCGGCTCTGCAGATCCCACCGCGTGTGCTCCCTGGCCGAGCCCTGGGGAAGCACGGGGGAGAAAAGCTGGATGCAGGCAGCCTGCAAATGCTGCCTTGTTTATGAGAGCTGCTTCTTGGTGCAGACTGCAGTCTGGGGGGAGCTGGGAAAGTTTGTCTGGCATGAAGCACTAAAGCTGACAAAAGATTGTAGGGCTTGGGCTGGAATCGATAAAACACAGGGTGTTGGGAAGCGAAGGTCAGAGCCCTTCCTTAGTTCACCCTGTTCTTTAAATATCCTGGTGGCTGTGGCAGTGCTTGGACACGGTGAAGAACAACGTGGACTTGATCCTCAGAGGGTCTTGCTTTTATTTATTTGGATGCAGATCTCCCTGTTCTATGCAGTGTCTGGTTTCAGAGACCCTTTTCCGTGCAGCCTGTTCTAGTGGAAGGTGTCCCTGCCCAGGGCGTTGGAACGAGATGATCTCTAAGGTCCCTTCCAACCCAAACCATCCTGTGATTCTCTGATTCTGTGAAATCCCTCGTGTAGAGATGTTGCAAAATGGCAGCAACCTGCATCTGCTTGTCTGGGAGATATCCCAGCGCCGGGTGCTGCGGCTCTTGAACTCCTCTGCCTTAATGGGTCAAATTTAGCAATTCAAAATCTGGCTGGTGAGGTAATTAGGAGGGATAATGCCCACTTCTTCCTCTTAACACCCTGATAGAAAAGCATCCAGGAAGGACTCCTGGACCTCAAAGATAAGCTGCCAGCTGCCACAGAGACTATCAGAGGGTGGCTCAAAGTCAAGAGCAAACAGCTGATTTTTTCTGGTTCTTGGGCTTTTGCTGGTGGTGACAGGAAGCCATGTTCCCCAAGCTGTTCGCTTCCTGTTTTATTTTTACACCCAGCCCGAGCAGATCCGCATGCCTATCACATGGGAGCTGCCTGCTTCTCTTGGGTTGTTCCTCAGCTGACCTAGAAAAGTGATTCTTTCCCCTTCTAAATTAATCAAGAAGTTGGGATGTATTTGCTTTCACTTAGTCCTAAAGATTTCAGGCGTGTCTCATGCTCCTTGTAGTGAGCTGGTCACCCAGGATTCCTCCTCTCTCTTGGAGCTGGACGATCCAGGAGGGAGCTGTTTGTTGCTTCAGCGTTTGGGCCTGTTAGCAAAGGAGATTTTTGTGAGTTCACGGCACTGACCTGCACATAAAAGCATTTTCTGTCCAAAGTGTAACTTCCGGACACTCCGTTTTCTTCAGGTTTTTTATTTCTTTTTTTTTTTTTTTTTTTTTTTTAAAGAACTGGAAGTTTGTCCTGCCTGTTGTACAATCAATCTTGACTTCTCCCTGAGCGCGCTCCAGTCCTGCATCCTGAGCAGAGCTCCCTCAGCCTTAAACTGCTCTAGCACGAAAACAATGGTCCAGTGTAAACCTCATCCCCGGGGGATTTCCCAAGGGAAGAGGGGTGCAGCCTGCAGGATAAGGAACAGTCACCAGAAAGTTTCCTGGTCAGCTGCAAGCGCTTCCTGTTGTTCCAGGAGGGCCCTGTCTGCTGCTCCAGGAGAGAGGCACCGCGTGTGCTTTGGTGTGCTGGGAGAAGCTGTTCTGTTCCTTTTTTTTTTTTTTTTTCCTTTTCCTTTTTTTTTTTTTTTCGATAATGACATCTCCCATCTTCCTCTCCTCGGTTTAAGCAACTATTGATTGCAAGTTTGAAATGTTTGTGAAGAAGAGCTTGTAAGAGTCACGCAGGAGGCTGCGCGTGAGCGCGGGAGGAAGGAGACCACGGATGGGTAGGAAGGGAAGGAACAAGGGCTGCGTGTGGGCGAAGATGTGGAGTTCTCCATCTCTGCCTCTGTACCTGAGCTGGTGGGGCTCTGCTGTCACTGCCAGTGAGAGAACAGCAGGATCTTTATTTCTGATGAACCAGTTTTCTCAGGGTGGGGAGCGGGGGGGGGGGCAGCGAAGGCTTATAAATAAAGCCATTCGAGAGCAGGAAAAACGAACACCATGGCTCTGGTGTGCCTGGAATTTGCGGTTGAGTAATCCTTTCCTGTTTCTTTTTTGGGTTGTTTTTCATCTTTCAGAACAGTGCCTGAAGCAGGTCCACCATGCCGTTAGTAACGAGGAACATTGAGCCAAGGCACCTGTGCCGTCAGACGTTGCCTAGCGTTCGGAGCGAGCTGGAATGCGTGACCAACATCACCCTGGCAAATGTCATTCGACAGCTGGGCAGCCTGAGTGAGTACCATGGCGAGCCTGCGCGTTGCCCTCAGGAGTCGCTACTGCTCTTTATTTAGCTCCCTTTCTACTCTCGTGTTCCTATTTCTCCCCCATCTGCCTTCCCTGGGTAATGCTAAAATGTTTTCCTAAAGAAATCCGATGCTAATTTCATATCCCCGGTCCCACTGCCTTCCTATCTAGGAGAAAATGGGGAGGGGGGTGTGTGTGGATGTGTGTGTGTGTGTGAGAGAGAGAGGCTGCAGTGAAACTGCAGATGGAAGGATGGAGCACAACTCAGGCTTGTAAAATGGGAGGCTCTCGGAGCAGCCGGGATCTTGTGTCAGAGAACGTGCCTGTAATTGCACGAGCTACTAAATGGAGCTTGACTCTGTTGAATCTGCACCATGTCAGTAGTCTTATTTATAATGAAAGATAATTAAAGCCCCCACGCAGAAGCTCCTGTTTGCCCCTGCTGCTGTTTGTTGTGTCGTGAGACCCAAAGACCCGTCTGAGCCAAGCGGTGCCTCTGGAGCGTCGGGGGCTTGAGGCTGCTCTGAAATGGCAGCAGGAGCTGGAGCAATGCCTGGCTCAGCTCTCCAGTGGGCTGACCCATAGCCTTGGAAAAGCTGGAGGGAAAACACGGGCCTACATGCCCTAGGAAAAATGAAGAGTTAATTGTGGTCTCTCCGGGATGACTCTGTACTCTGTTGAAATGCTCTGGGTTCTGATTAACCACCTTTGTCCTTGAAGCGAGACTTTGATAATCAAATTAATCTATTGTTTAGCTTCTCCGTGGTGTTTGCAAGCCCTTCTGCTTGCTCTGCAAAGCAGGCCCCTTGTTTTCCGCCATGTGGCAGGGAAAGTTTGGGTGCAGCCTCTTTCCAGCAGTGCAAACCATGGCTGTCACTGAAATCTGGGCCCGTGTTTGCTGCCAGTCTGTGTCACATTCTGTTGGGTTGGAGAAATGTCACTGCACAGGCGAGACCAGGCTCTGTGCTCGTGTTCAACTGGCCCTTGGTGTTCATTTGTTAGGTCTGGTAGCCAAGATGGTTGTGGAGTGTGAGTAAAATCCATCTCGTGCATGTGAAATGGTGAGGAAGGAGGCAGTAAAGCTGTGCAAATCCCAGCTGCAGGGAAAGCTTATCCCAGTCCAGAGACACTCCCTGGGTTAGTGTGACAGAGCCCTGCCCAGATCCTGCAGGTTTAGACCTTTGCACAGCTCAGATATTCAAAGCTTCTCTGCTTCTGAAGCGCTGGGAGCCAAATTGCAGCCTGGTTTCTCCCTGGGGAAGGTACCCTGGGAGCTGGGATGTGGGGAGGAGGTGGGAGCTGGTACCTGGAGGAGAAACTGTGGAGAGGTGGCTCCTGCTGACACTCGGTGTGAGGGGGGAGCCAGGCAGGTGGGGAGGAAATGCTGAGCACCATCCGCTTCCCCAGGGTCAGCAGTACTTTAAATAAAGCAATATTTAGCCTGCACTTGCACCCAAATGCCCAAACTCCTGCCCCCCACCCTTTCCTCTCTCTTCCAAAAAACAAACCCGCTCTTTCCTTGTACCTTGACTGTTACAGGAACGCAGAGCGGGTTCAGTAGGCTGTGACAGCCCTGTCAAGTGAATAATCAGCCATGCCTGGTGCACCACAGTCTCTTTACAAAGATGCAAACATAAATCTTGTCAAACTTTCATATTCCAGTGAGTTTACCCTTCGTTACTATCGCAGCTGGGAGCACTTTGTATAAGTCGACTGCGCGGTTTTGTGTGATTTTATAGAATCCACAAGCTAAAGATGGAAGGACCTATTAAATCATGCCGTCTGTCTTCCTGCCAGTGCATGACAAAGATAATTCTGATTGTAAGCTGCGCTTTTGCAGTCAAAGTAACTAAACTAAAAAATTAATCTCTGTCTTGCCCCGTCTGAAAGTGTGTGTGAAGCACAGCCGGCGTGTGATAACTCCAGGTGCACTTACACAGGCAAGGGAACACAGACCATCCCTTCTTCTCCCTCCGGGGTCATGACCAGTATATAAAATGCTGTTATATATTACTTTACACTTGAAAAATACTTTGCAAACCAAGGACTTCATTTCCCCCCCCCCCCGAGTGCTTTTTTGCAGTTCCTTGTGAAATTCAGAAAGTATTTTCACTTCTCATGAAAGTAGAAACCGAATTACAACTTTTCTTTTTTTGAGCTGTTGCTGGAAGGTTTCAGATTTTCCCACAGATAAATTTTTACTCTCTTTGGTCAAATAGGAGAGCTGGTCTGTGCTGATGTTGAACACGGAGAGGGCAAGAGCTACCTGGCCCTTGGGCCTCCAGAAATAAAATCCTTCTCATGAGTTTGGGGAAAGCTGCTTGGGCTTGTTAATGGCTCATCTGTGGAGTCTGTACGGTCTGGGAGGGTGGAAGGAAGAGGTCAGTTGAAGTTAACCTCCAGCATTTGCTTTCTACAAACACTTGGAGCTTGGCATTGCCACCAAAAGGGGTGGAGGAGGTTGAATTTTAACCTGGCCGGTTCCCCGTGCTTGGCAGTGTAAAGAGATCTCCTGGGAGCAGGAACAAGGAGCTCTGGGAGCAGGAACAGAGCTGATATGTTGGGTTAGATAGCTGGGAGTGTTTGTGCAACCGGGCTTTGGGGGATGCCCTTGCCTTGCCTTGTGCAAGGGGCGCTCGTCTCTCTGATGAGACTCTGCAGACAACCGCATTTTCCAAAGTTAGACTTCCAACTGGTTATCCTCTCCTGAATGTCGGCGAGGATCCTTGGGAGTAACAGATTCCAGAGCAAACTGTTGACCATATGATGATGCACTTCAAAACCAGGCTGCTTATTGGGAGCAGCCTTGTACTCAGCAGCCGTGGCTGGAAATGTTTCCCATCAGTGGGAACGCCACGGGCCCATGTCTGCTGTCGGTGCCAAGCCTGTCCTCGGCGTGGTTGGGGCTCCCTGGCTTGGGTCGTGCCTGGGAGCAGAACAAAAAGACAGGAATCTTTGGAAGTGCTTGGTTTTCTTCCAGCTCTCCCACCTCTGTCTACCTGTGGCCATCCCTTGTCGCGTCTGTAGGTTTTTAACCTCCCTTTTAAACAGGGACATCTTTTTGTGACGCCTGTAAGTGGTGCAGCGAGTTCCTGATCCAAACCCCCAGCCCAAACAATGGATGGTGTTTGTCATAGCAGCCCACTGGGCAATCCAAGCTGTTCCAGAGAGAATGGTCCCTGATTGAGAAGTTCCCCTTTGGTTTTGATTTAGAATCAACGTGAACGCATCAATTTTTCAGACACTGCCACCTGAAGGAACAACAGGGTCAGTGCTTTTGGCTGCGGTTACAGCTCCAGCTTTGGGATCAAGGACTGGGTCTGCTCTCTGCTTCCAGAGTGCTTTGAGCTTGTAAATATGTGCCAGTTCCCCTGGAGGCAGGTCTGCTGGAGACTGGGAGCCTTTGAGATTCTCCAGAGCAATAAAAATCTAACTGTATTTCCTTGTCTAATAAACAGAACAGCAGAGAATCTTAAAGGACCCTCAGACCCATCCAGACTCAGACCAGTGTAGTGTTGTCAGCCCTCTTTAGTTCTTTACTTTAATAGACTTTAAAGTATGTCTCAATTGTTTCCTTATTGCTTGAAGATCCCTTGGAAATGTCAGGTTTTGGTGGAACAAAGCGTTTTCTTCCTGGATGTTAAACTCAACCCTGACAAACTTGAAAAGAAGCACGGTTGGTTCTTTCTTCCTTTCTTCTTTCTTCAAGAAAACAAACTGGGAGACTGAGTATGGTCTGGTGTGGCTCACAGGGGTGACGTGGGCACTTTAATATTCCAGGTAAATCTGCAGAAGACATATTTGGAGAGCTGTTTACTCAAGCCAACACCTTTGCCTCTCGGGTGAGCGTTCTGGTCGAGAGGGTTGACCGCTTGCAAGTCAAAGTCACTCAGCTGGACCCCAAAGAGGAAGAAGGTAATGGAGTGGAGCACAGGGGTTCTTGTTAAGTCAGCAGGGTGGGCCCAGTGCCATAAAACCAGTGTGGCACTGCCATGGGGGCTGGAATGTCTTCTCTGGAGCTGAGAGGGACTGTTTCCTTCCCTCACAAAAGGGGGCTGTTTCCTCCCCTCAGGTGGACACAGCCTTTTTGGCCAGGTGTAGGTTTGCTCGTTGGTGAGTCTCCATGTGGGAACTCACTTTCCAGCAGCTGGATAGCAGTGGCTGAGCAGCCTGAGCTTGGTCACAGAGGTTCCAAACCTCTCGAGAGAGCTGTGTCGATACAGCAGCTGATCTTGGCACAGCACACTCTGAGATTTGATGGGTTTCCCAGGGGACCTGTGGGAAAAGGAACCTGACCTTAAGAAGTGCGAAGCATGCCAAGAACTCCAAGTGAAATCAGATGTTTGCTGCTTGGTCTTCAGTATCATTGGCCTGGGTCAAGCTGTTCTTCACTTGCTCTCTCCTCTTCCTTACAGTCTCCCTGCAAGGCATTAACACCAGGAAGGCCTTCAAAAGCTCCACCACTCAGGACCAGAAGCTCTTTGACAGAGATTCTCTCCCCGTGCCTGTCCTCGAAACCTACAGGGCCTGCAATACTCCTCCACCTCTCAACATCCTCTCACCTTACAGGTATGGCTGCAATACCTTCCTGTTCCCTTGCAGAGGAGATCCTCTTCCTCCCAACCTGCTGGGGAGGTCCTTTCCCATCCCGTGCTGTGTTGAGGTGGCCGTTTCCGATGGGCTATTGAGTTACTAAACTGAGATCCACCGGGAAATCTCCATCCTCTGGGTTACATAAAACTTCGCTTTTGGGGTCGTACAAATGGATGCAGCTAGAAAATGATCTCTTTGGTTCCCTGCTGTCGCTTTTGTGACTGCCCTGGGGCAAGGCTTGGCTGGCACTGCAGAACCACGCTGGGTGTGCTGCAGAGGAGGCATTTTTCTTGTGCTTCTCCGTGGCCCCATGGCTCCTTTCCAAAGAGCCGCAGTGCAGAGCGTTCCCTTGGAAGTGGCTCTCACCCAGGTGGGCACAGCAGCCTCCTGGAGACGCTTCCCGTGGTCTCCAGCGCCGGGTCTGAGGCGTCTGGTGGGTCCTACACTGGCTGTGCAACCAGCTCTGAGCAGCCCCGCTCCGATTTCATCCTGTGGGTAGTAGAAGGAAAGGGGGTCAGAATCCAGAGACTTATCCCACATCCATAAATATCTTTTGAACAGGTAAAAAGTAATTACAGATAGCTGGAGGCAGCTGTCTCCTGCCAGACGCGGCTGCACTGCAAAGTGGGAGGAAGGGAGTGTGTGAGTGTGTGTGTGTGTGTGCGCTCGCTCGGGAGCCTCAAGGACGTTCCTGGTCTGATTTAGGGTTCCTGAGCTGGAGAAGGAGGGTTTTGTCACACCAAAACCACAACACAAGCAAGAGGGAGTTGAAGTGAGAGACCTGCTGCTCTCTTGGTGGTTGTTCAGAGCAGTTGAGCTCTTCAGGTGCTCAGCAATGGAGGGTCTGTGTGAGGGCAGAAGGGATGGGAAGTGGGAGAGGCCGGGATGAGGAAAGCTGGGGGTCTGTTCCAGTCTGAAATGGGGGACAGAGGCAAGACCAGCCCATTTGACCATCTCACTGCACTTTTAAACTGTCGTCTGAGGTTGTGCCTGGTGTTTTCTTTGGGCTTCAAATGTGTGACTTGATCCCTTTCTATGTGTTGTTTTCCCCTCCCCGTTCCAGGGATGATGGCAAAGAGGCGCTTAAATTCTACACGGATCCTTCATATTTCTTCGACCTCTGGAAAGAGAAAATGCTTCAGGACACCAAGGATATCATGAAGGAGAAGAGGAAACATAGGGTGAGGGACTGGGAGTCATTGGCAGGGAGGAATAGGAGGTGGGAAGTGTTAATAAATCTTGGACTCCACAGTTGCCATCCAAAATTCAGGTTTGCACTTTTAAACTCTTCAGGGATCAATTCGGTGAAGTTTTTACCTGGTTTACCCTCATCCTTGTTAATTAAACAAAGAAAATAAAGGTACCCTTAATTGGTTTTTCCAAATGCCATCATCTTTGGGCCTTAATGTTAAATTATATCATACCATGAAAGATGTAGTTTTAACATACTTTATTTAGCTTCTGAGCAACTGGAGTATTAAATATCAAAACAGATCATGATTTTTTTCAACTGAAATAAGAAAGGAGAGATTTAAGGTGTGTTAGAATGAAGAGTGAGGATAAAGCCAAATTCTTTGTGGGCAGGTGTCCATTATTGCACCCCAAAACACTAAACACCATCAGGACGATGGTGAGATTTGGAATTCTTGACACGGAGGCCAAAGTCTGAATTGATGTGGGAAACTGAGCTTTCACTGCCCTCAAGGTGGTTGTGCCAGGGGGTAATGATGGAATCATGTCTGGGCTGCACTGGGAAATCTGGTGTTGTCTGGCATTTTTCGTGTTATCTGTGCTCCAAATTTTCTGTATGGGAGATCTCTGGAGCATGCAGCAGTCGGGAAAGGAAACTGAAAATCCTCTTTGAGAATGTGTCTGCTTTTAGAGGCCACAGGTCTGTCCTGTCCCTCCCCATGCCCAGTGAATTTAAAGCAAAATAAAGCTCGTGTTCGATTCCTCCACCCTTAGAAAGAGAAAAAGGAGAATCCGAACCGAGGAAATGTGAATCCACGGAAAATCAAGACCCGGAAAGAAGAGTGGGAGAAGCTGAAAATGGGACAAGAATTTGTCGAGTCAAAGGACAAACACGGTCCTGCTGGGTAAGCAAGTCTGGGGCTGGTTGATTGGGATGCAGTTCACCCTGCTCTGCAGCTCCTCCGGATCCGCGGCGCGGATCGATACTGCCACTAATCACATTCTCCAAAGTAAATCCGTCTGCTGATTTCAAATTTGCCAAATAAATCAGGGAGCTACACGGTTCGAACAAGGTGGCAGGAGCAGCGAGGCTGCTCCCGGCTGCCTGTGGGCACGGAGGTGTCGGGAGCCTTGGCTCTGCCCCGCGGCGATGCCCTCCCCTCGCACCCAGCCGAGGGTGGGATCTCGGTGGCATTGTGGGATTGCTTTGTTACATTTCACAAATGGCTCTTCACACCCCGAAGTCGGAGCGGGGGCCATCCCCATCCAAGTATTTCAAGCTACAGATCTCTCTTTAGCACTTCTGGCTTGGGAATTCATTTAACTTTTGACACCAGCGAGGCTGGAAGCAGACCGAATTCCCCACAATGCTCTTCTCCCTTGCAGCTTCCTTTCATATAGGAAAAAAAAAAAATCTCTCTTTAAATCACACTCTCCAGCTAAAAATAAAACTTGCCTTTAGTTTAATAGGAGAGCAGGTTTGGTTTCTAGCAGGGGAATTGAGCAGCACAACAGCACCATTTTCTTGCTCCTCTCTTTTTTTTTTGTGTGTGTGTGTGTTCGTGTGTTTGAATTCACTCAGGGTCCAGATCCCCCAAAGATGGGGTGGTTCTACCACCTCACAGAGCTCACTGAGAGTCTCTTCCTTCAGTAGTACTCCAGCTTTGGATAGTTGTTTTAAAGGCATCACTGTTTCTGGGGTCCTTTTTGATATTCTATTCTCAAGCTTATTTTTTGGCATCTTTGATTACCTCCTCTGCTTTTGCCACTGATGATACTCAGTGTAACTGCAAGTTCTTTAAGTCCAAGTTGGTCAAAACACTTCTAAGTGTTTTCACAAAATGAAATGTTGAGGAAAATCTGTTTATTTAGGCATTTCCTTGTTTATTAAAATGTATACCAGTGCTGTTCTGGTGTGTGGCAGCAATAAACAAACAGGCAAAAAATCTGGGCAAATTTTAACCAAAGAATTATGCAGAGCAAACTAATACAGGTGTATGTGGTTCTTTATGTAGGAATCTTTGAGAAGTAGAGGGTTTTTTTTTTAATGTTATAGAGTCCTGGAATGGTTTGGGTTGGAAAGGACATTAAGGATTAAGTTCCACCCCCTGCCATGGGCAGGGACACCTTCCACTAGCCCAGGTTGCCCCAAGCCCTGTCCAACCTGGCCTTGAACACCTCCAGGAATGGGGCAGCCACAGCTTCTCCGGGCAACTCTCTGAGGAAAAACAAGCTTTAGACGTTGCCTCGAGCTCATTAAATAACCTGCTCATCCTGCTGTGGCCCAGGTACCCCTCCAACATGGTGTATCAGAACGGCAGCATCGGCTCCAACGAGAGCATGGATGGGAACTGCTACCCGCCACCGCCGCAGACTGACTCCATTGTGCCACCACCTCCTTCGTTCCCAGATGACAGCCTGCCTCCACCCCCGGTGGAATTTAGGTAAGCCTACGGGATCCCTTCTGTCACCAAGGAGTAGTAGGTGGTGTAAAAGGATGACATGAGACGGGCTGAGATAGTTCAGCAGAACTTCCTGACGGGTGTTGTATGGGAACCAGAATGCTCCTGTCTGGAGGGGAAGCGCAACTGCAGGCAGGGGCAGAGGCACAGGCAGCACAGCTCTCCATGAATCCCAGCCACTGTCCTCATTCCCAGGCAGAAGGGGAGAACTAAGAGCAGATTTATTCCACAGCAGGGTCCCAGTGAATGGTTTGGCTCCATTGCCTGGGTTTTCCGATGCAGTTGTTCCAGAGAGTGGACTCATGTTCCATTTGGACAACGCTCTCAGGCACATGGTGGCATTGTCGGGGTGTCCTGTGCAGGGCCAGGAGTTGGACTCGATGATCCTTGTGGGTCCCTTCCAGCTCAGGATATTCCATGACTGAGCTTTGCAAAGAACAGCTTCTTTCACTTGTTTTTTTTTACCATTTGCCCCCTGATCTTTGGGAAATGCACTACGTGAGCACTGGAGGTGTAGACGTAGTTGAATTTCAAGGACTTGAGCACAGCAGCTGCCTCCTTCCCAGGGACTTGGGTGCAAGTTCAGGGCATTTACTTTGGATTGAATGAAATGGTGGCTCCCAGGCACCTCTGGAGATGAGAGTTACGGTCCAGCAGTGGCTCAAGACACAAAGGGTGAAACAAGAGTAGACTTTTTGTTTTAAAGACAGTAAAACCGAGTCAAGAGTAACAAGAGCAAGTCTGTCTGATAGACAGGGCTGCTTGGCTTGTCTCCATCTTATCCAAAGGCAGCAGTGCTGCAGCAAAGGCTCTTCTGATGTGTCAGAGATACCCAGCACTGCTCTCTGCAGCCTGTGCCTCTCGGGCAGAGCAGGCACGAGCTCTCAGATGAAGCTCACGCTGCCTTATGCAGTTGCTTAGATCTCTGCCCAGCCACACAGATCTCCCCTCTCTGGTTTTGTTTTGGTGGTTGTTTTTATAATGAACCCTGGGTGCTTGGTTTGATCTCCAGGAGTCTGTTTTGGATCAGCACTGTTAGAAATTGCGACGTTTTTGTGCCAAATGTACCTTATTTCTCTGTCTCGCCATGGGAGGAGGTGTCAGTTCGGGGCTTGCCTTACATGTAGAATTTTCTGGTATGAACACAGCCTCCATCATGGGAGATTCAGTCACTCATGCATCAGCAGCAGTGGGTTTCCATGCCTTCCCCTTCGCTCCCCACGGCAAGCTATGAGCCATGGCTGCTGCGCTCCAGCTCCGAGCCGTGGAATCCGGTGAGGAGATCTGTTCCTAGCAGGTGTTCAGAGCATATGCTTTCCTGGCTCCCCCACCCCTCCTCGTGCGATTTATCACGGCAGACATCCCTGCCTGGCGTGTCACGAGCCTGACCTCGGTGAGGAGGGGTGTTTTGCTGCAGGAGCTCTGGAGCCAGGAGGCTGCTCTGAGCTCGGAGAGGTGAGGTGGCGGGTGTTCTTGTCAGCCTGGGAGATGGGATGGAGGGATAGCATTCCTGCCCGTCCCTAGCAGCTTTCCTTTGTTCTGGAGGTGAAGGCCAAAAGAAACACTGCGAGGGAACTAAAACCAAGGAGTTGAGGTCTCATGGAAACACCAGTTAAAGCTGGAACTCGGATTTTTTTTGGTCTGGACTGCAGCGAACACACATGATTTGCATTAACATTGAGACTGTACAGTCTGATCTGGCCTCGCAGCTAATTCCTTGTTTCTCTCTCTCTCCTTCCATTGCCACAGCTATCCTGTAGACAACCAAAGAGGTTCTGGTTCTGGAGGGACCAAACGGTCCAGCCTGGTCAGCCCGAGCCACCCACCACCAGCTCCTCCGATCGGATCCCCCTCGGCAGCCAGGCCGGGCTTTGCTCCCCCTCCGGCTCCTCCTCCACCACCACCACTGATGGGAAACCCCCCCCCTCCACCACCTGCCATGGGCTTCCCCTCCCCGGGAACCCCCCCACCGCCCTCACCCCCTTCTTTCCCCCCTCACCCCGAGTTTGCTGCCCCTCCACCCCCCCCACCCCCTCCAGCAGTCGACTATTCCAGTGTGCTCCCACCTCCGCTGCCTCAGCCGGGCACTGGGAGTGCGCCGCCCCCCCCTCCGCCCCCACCACCTCCCGGCCCACCTCCACTGGTTTCTGGGGGCCTGGATGGCCCCCCACCCCCTCCTCCACCCTCCGACACCTCCGCCTCCAAGCCCAAGTCATCCTTGCCCGCGGTTAGCGATGCCAGGAGTGATCTGCTTTCGGCTATTCGGCAAGGTGAGGTTCTGTTTCCATCCCAGCGTTCTCCTTTGGCTCTGGAAAACCCCAATGGAAACATTTGGGAGCTGTCTCATGGAAGCTGTGTGACTGCCTTGCTGCTCGAGACCTGTCCCTTGGGGTCCCTCCTTGTCTGCCCACCCTCATGAGCACCTCGCTGGGTTCTATTGCCTTGCCCTGCACCTTTGGCATGGCAGTGCTGGAATTGGGGTGGTCCATGTTTGTTGTGGATTTGCAGCAGTGGTGCAGCACAGAAAGGATTTGTTTCCCATTCCACCTCCCCACCCAGCCTGTCCTGGCTGTCATTCACCATCAGTGTTATCCCAATACTCCCTTGCTCGGGGGACTGTGACAAGGCTGCGTGGGAGATTCCAGTGCGACCAAAGCCTTTGCATGATCCCCCTCCGTTCCCTTCTTCCCTACAGGCTTCCAGCTGCGCAAGGTGGAGGAGCAGAGGGAGCAGGAGAAGCGGGACGTTGTAGGGAATGACGTGGCAACGATCCTGTCGCGCCGCATCGCTGTGGAATACAGCGACTCCGAGGACGACTCCTCCGAGTTCGACGAGGACGAGTGGTCGGATTAGGCACGGTCCCATCCCCTTCTCCCCCTCCCTCCTGGGTTCACTTCTTACAGAATCAGGTGGCCAAACCTTCCACCACATCCTTTTTCATCCCGTAACCAAAGATGTGCCAAGGGTTTTCAGACAACCAGCAGCATATCTCCCCTCTCCCTTCCCCCTCCGGCTTTGGCAGGACTTTGTGCTCTGCCTTTCCAAAAGGTCTCCTCATGGACACTGAGGATGCGGCGTTGGGATTTAGCTGGAGGGGGTGTAACGGTTGCTTATTTAAAAGAGAGCTAAACCTCCAGATTCTCGATGCCACCAGGCAGAGCACATATAAACCCTCCATCCTGAGGGATTTTTAAAGTAAAGATGGATGATCCTGTTGCGGCCGCGTGGCCTTTTGGATGAAGGACATTTTCAGCTGGTTTTCTCAGTGCAACAGCAGACAGTTGATCTGATGGCTCTTCCTTTCCAGTGAATACTGGTAGTGCTGCAAGAAAATGGGCTTTAAATGTCAGTTCTCTGCTGCATCCCACTGTCAAATAATCAGGTTTTTGGCACTAGTGCGCAATTCCTTCCCCTCTGACCCCTGAGTATTAATTCCAGACCACCCTGCGTGGGGTGAGCTTCCTGACTCCGGGACCATGGAGTGCCTTGGGTGCAATGTAAGGAGGGACTTGTTCTATTTTAAAAGGTGCCTTTACCTTCCTCAGATCTCCTGGACTGCTTTGCCAAGAGGAGACTTGCACAGAGGGATGTAAAACCAGGGCAGGATGGTTGCTCAGCTTCCCACTTTTGGGAAAGCAGAGCCACTGCCCCACTGAGACACATCTGTGGTTGGCTCCGAGCGGGGGCCAGACCCCGCTGGGCTGATTTCTCCAATTCATGCTGAGATTGTGTTTAAAAATTCCAAATCCAGTGCCTAGAGCAGGGAGATGGGGTGGGGAGGGGTTCTCTGAACACCAGGCACTGTGGTGGTCTTTGGCCTGGCCAGAACGGTTTGAGAGGTGCTTTTTTTAGTGGGATGACCATACTTTTAACACAGGGACTTCAATGCTGGTATTACCTTTGCTTCTTCTCCCTTCCACTTAGGGAGGGGAGTTTGTGTGCCTAAAAACATCGTGTGTGTGGACTGAGTTGCCCATCAGTTACATCAGACCTAACCTACCCTAATTTTGCTACTATAATTCATTAGTTAATTTTAAGAGAACGTTTCTTCTCCTCACTAACCCTGCGAATTAATTCCCAGGCTGCTCACTACAGATCCAGTACTGGCAGGGGAAAATGGGGAATTTGAACTAGCTGACCTCGGTTTTATTGCTGTTTTATGTTACCGTACATAGAATATGAGCATATCTTAGCAATCTAACCCAAATACCCTCGGTGTGTATTTTAATTTGGACATGACTCGGTCAGGGTCACGCAAAAAGCAATTCCAAAGCCTTTTGGAGGTTATGGGTCCAGCTGTTGTGGGGTGTGTGTCCCACTAAGACCAGCTCTCCCACCTTTTTGCCTTTCCTAAAGTATTTCACCAGCCTGTGCCTGTTCTCTCTTCCCTGGTTCTCCTCCTTTAATGATGTTGCTGATACCTGGAACACCAGGCCCTGCCCGAGGCTTCCAGCGTGCTTGGGGTTTGATTGATGGCTTCAGCTTGTGCCATCGAGTTCTTACTGATTTCTTGTGTGTGTGCCTGTGCATTTTAATCCTGGCCAGAGCAGACAATGGCCTGGAGGGTGGGATTTGGGGTGTGGATCGAGCTGGGATCCAGTGAGACCCCCCCGAGATTCCCTGGATCGCTGCACCGTCAGGTTTTGTCTGCAGCTCAGCTGCCAGGCAGGATGCAGAGGGCGTAGGCAGCGAGGCATCCCGATGGGCTGGGAGCATCTGAGCAGCACTAGTTCCAGGTTCTGGAAGAGGGAACAAACCCCTGGAGTGCCAGTGAGCCGTGGTGCAGTGGAGAGGCTTGGAAATGCAAAGGGATGATTGCTGCAAGCTGGGTGGGGGGGTGAGAGGGTCGCTGCCTCTTGTTCTGCTGATGCTCTTCCTGGGAGCATCCTCCTCCGGGTTCCTGGGAAAAACAGACCCCTGAGCTCACCCGGGCTGACAGCAGTGTCACACAGGGGAGGAGGAGCTCACAAATGCCAAACCTGGGTTAATTTTAAATTGCCTTAACTAGACTTGGCCCCTGCTGGGGAAGGGGAGCGAGTCCTCCTGTCGCCTGAAATACGGAGCAGTGCCATATTCCCTGTGCCCTTGTGGATGGTCTGTCGGGCAGGGCCGTGCCTTGGGGTGCCCCCCACACTCTGCCTGTTGCACAAGGATGTTGCTGTGTGGGCGTCAGGGCTCAGCCCTGGGTGGAGGCGGCTCCTCCAGCCCTCCTGGCAGCGGGAAGGACGCTGCCTTGTCCCTGCAAGCCTGCTGCAACCACCCTCTGCTCCCAAATCCCATCCCAGGGTGGGAATCAAAACTGCAGGGTCAGGGTTGCAGGAACAGGTAGGGAAGGTTGGTTGGTTCGTTTTTTTTTTAAATCTCCTTGAATTCCTGCTTTTCTTTTAAATGTCTGGTTGCCAAGCGGGATGAGCCTGTGTGGGGATCCCTGAGAAACAGCTGCTGTGAAGGGACCATCTCTGAGTATCGTTGCAAAATCACAGAGTGCTGGGCCACCAAGTAAGCTCAATATTTTTTGAAGCAGTAGGGGAGGAGGAGAGGTGCCAAAAACAACCTTTGCAAGACAGAGCAGCTGTGCTGTAACTGCAGGGCCGAGGGCACTGCCATCGCTGTCGTCATGTCGTGCTCACTTACTCCTTCCTCCCCTCTTCCCAGGCGAGGCTGGGGCGAACCTCAAACCATCTCACAAAGCCCAGAGCCCGTCCTCCCCACGAGGATCCCCCCCCTGCTTTCCATTCCATCCCGCTGGAAGCCGGAGCAGCCATTTCGCCCATCCCGGGAGCCGTTTTGCTCCGGGTGTGCAAGTTGGGGCAGGTCACCACCGCCTTCCCTTCCCTGGTTAAACATTCTCCCGGTGTCCTCGCCCGCAGTGCTTGGCTGCTGCTCCCGGCAGCCTCTCCCCCGCCACCCCCCTTCCCGCTCGCTGGGAAAGCCTCATCCCGGCTCCCCGGGCTCAGCCCGGAGCCTCCGCCGCAGTCGGTGACCTTCACTGCTTCTCCTCTCCTTATCAGACCCAGAGCACCAGACCAGATCCAGGGAAGGGGCTCCCGGAGCTCCCAGATGGCTGAGGAATCGTGCAGAGTGCCGTTTCGGGGAAAGGATAGATTGGGGGGTATAGAGAGAGATTTTTGGTTTTTTTTTTTTTTAGTCCACCAACTTATTTAACATGTTTCTTTTGGAAGTCACTGCCCTGGAGGGGCTCTGGGGGGGAGCTGCCTGGCAGGGCAGATGCAGCTGCCCCGGGTCAGGTTTCATTGCTGTTGGATTTCGGGGAGGGGAGGGGGGGGTGCTTTCTTCTCTTCCTTTTTAAACAAAACCTTGAAGTGGGAAGTGGATCCTATGTTTTTATTACTGTATTAACACACCTTTTAATTCATTTCAGAAACTAACCCATTTTTCTTCCTGATTAGAATGTCATAGAATTAGACGAGCTGTAACCCCTCCTGAAGTGCCTTATTTTCCTACATGATATAAATATATTTATAAGAGTAATTATTCCACTTGTGTCTTAGGGGTTTATTGCTGAGCAGAAGATGAGGTGGGAGAGGAGGGAGGGGAAGTGCCCTCCTTGGACCCGGCCAGGCTGGGAGGGTTGGAAGGGGGACATTTGATGGATACTCTCAGGGTGCAGGGGCTTCCTCACTTCAGACCAAAGGAGTTTCAGCAGTGAAACTCTGCTTAGAAAGAAGAAAAAAAAGATTTAAAAAAAAAAAAAAAAAAAAAAAAAAGGAAAAAAACCCAACCTTGTGAGCAAAATACTGTAGATTTATTTGGTTTGTTTTTTACCCCTGCAAAATAAACACTGATGGTCGGACTCTGCAGGGAGGCAGTGGGTGGTGGGGGATTGGAACCCGCTCCAGGTCCATACCTGTACATCCCAGCACATCCCAGCGCAGACTCCCTGCCTTCTGTATTCCCATGTAATGTCTGTCTGTGCTTTTCCCTGTCGGTTGCTGTATAAGCCAGGCTTTCCTGCTGCTTTGTTTTGTTGTTTTCAATAATCAGCTCAGTAACCCCCGGATGAAGATCCCAACTGCAAATATTTTGTAATGTACATGTATAAAAAAAAAAAAAGTAATAATTTTTTTGATCCTTTTTTAAAACTTGATAAAACCTTTCTATCCAGTCGGTGCTTGTGTGTGTTACTGGGGTGGGGGGTGAGCACGGGGGCTACGGTGGCTTTGGGCGTGACTTGGAATCATGGAATGGTTTGGGCTGGAAGGGACCTTAAAGCTCATCCCATTCCATGGGCAGGGACACCTTCCACTATCCCAGTTTGCTCCAAGTCCTTTCCAAGCTGGCCTTGGACACCTCTGGGGATGGAGCAGCTGCAGGTTCTCCGGGCAACTTGTCTCCTTCCCGGGAGCACTGAGAGGTGCTGGGCCACGAGCCACTCGTGCCTGCCCTTGTGTCTTTAGTGTGTCACACAGGGCTGCTGGGTGTCCCTTGGGAAGCCCAGTGTCCATGGAAGTGCTGACTGTGTCCGAGGACACTCAGTGCATCCCGGGCTGTCTGAGAAACACCTTTACCCTGTGCCGGGCTGGGCTGGGGGTTATCCATGGTGGGAGTCTGAGGCTGACAGATCCGAGGAAGCCCCATCCAGGAGGAGCCTCCCGCCGGTGCTCCCTGCCCTAGGAAATGAGCCTGGGCTCCATCTTGCAGAGCGGAGTGGCTGCAGCTGGGCTGGGAGGGGGCTGCCGAGGCTTTTTGCCTCCATTTTGCAGCTCAAGGTCCCTCGTGCAGTTAATCTGCCTGGCAGCGGTGGCTCCTGGCCCCGAGCTCAGGTGCCTCGTCTGGCCTCGCTCCGTGTGGCTCCGTTTTCTTCCCGGTCGCTGAAGAGCAACAAAAGGCTCCATCCCTGCTGCTCCTCGTCCCTGCTTTTACCGCGGGCTCTGCTCTGCCAAATTCCCTTGGCTTTCGGAGACACCGGTGCCTCGCTCCGCAGTGCTGTGCCTTTCTTGGCTGACAATAGTCCCTGGCTGCAAAACCTCATTAGATTAATTGGCCTTGCCAGCTCCTGAACAAGCAAGGCCTTTAGTCGTGCTGGGGTGCGGAGGGCAGGGGAAGGAGGGAGCTCTGGGGCTTCCACGCTCCCTGGAGCTCTGTGTCCCAGCTCTTGGCTCTGCCTCGAGGCCGGGAGGAGCAGCCGGTGCTCCTGGCACCCCGCATGGGTGTGGCTGTGGCCAGGTGGTGCCTCTGCTTTTTTGGGGTGCACGGTAGCACGTGGCTCTGTGCTTTTGGGGTGACAGCCCTTGGAAGTCATCTTTGGAGTCTGGGGGGTGTTGGTGAGTGTGGTGCTGGTTTAACCCCCTAAAACACAGGGAGAACTCAGTCCCAGATCTGCCTTCCCGGGTAACCCACAGGGCCCTACTCTTCCACTCTCCAGGGAAGCTGTTGGTGCCTGCTGCAGGGAGAAGATGGGAATTGTTGGGAATTGTGTGCCGGTGCTCTTGGAGCCCCAGCCCTGCCCATGAGCTGCAGTTTCCTGCCGCAGCTGGGGGAGCCTCTCCACAGCTCCAGTGCCTTGGCACACCAACCTTGGCCCTGGCCTTTGATCTCTGTCCTTGCCCGTCTGTCTCTTCCACACGACTCGGCACCGGATCACAGCTGGCCGGGCTGCGGCTTCACAGGAGCCCTCGTCTCCAAAGACCTATTTAATTTTCTCCTTCAAGGTGGTGTTAGCAACACCCAGAAGATGCTGCCGGCTGCCTTGGACGAGTGGGCTGCGTGTCCTTTCCACCACTGACGTCAGCTTCTCTCCCTTAATTCCCCCTCTGGGACCGAAGCGAGTGCAGGCGCTGCCAGCTCGGATCAGCGTTAACAGCCTGCTCTCCCAGTGTGTGGCAGCGCTCCGCCGTGCCAATGTCACCCCCGACTCGCGCTGCTGTCCCTGGCCAAGCAGCCATGGGTGGTGGGAGAGCACTCCCCTCTTCCAGCATCATGGGAAGGGCCCGCTGCCAGCAGAGAGTCCCCGTTCCTCGCACGTAGGTGTGCTGAGATGGCAGCTCAGCCCCTCAGAAATGGCTGACTCCTTCTCTCTCGCTCCTCTTGCTGCCTGGTGGTTTTTTTTCTCTCCTCCTCCCTGCCTTTGCCGTTGCCTACGCGGTTGTGTGGGGAAGGCAATCGGCTCCCGTGCTGCGGATGGCTTTATCTGTAACTCTTCCATCTGCTCACAGCAGCTCACAAATAACCACGGGGTGCCAGAGGAATTATGTTATTTGGAGCTCAAGTTTCTGCAGTCTGGCAGGGCAGCAGCTCTGCGCCGGGCTCAGCCGCTCCGCAAAGGCCAGCGCCGGCATGGCGAGGGCTCGAGGCAGCCGGCGCGGAGCTGGGGATGTGGCCAGGGAGGAATTATCCTCCCCATCCAGTCAGACAAAGCCCCAGCCCTCAGCCAGCATGGGAGCCTGGTCCTCTGGGAGCTTCCCAAGGGGAGCAGAGGGTCCTGCTGGCCCCGGGTCCCTGCGCCCCATCCAGGGCTCGTGGCACGAAGCCGCTTCTGCATCAGATGCTGCGGCGGGAATAAAACTGACTGACCCCCTCTCCACCCTGCACTTCTCCGTCTCCCACACAGCACAACCTTTTCAGACAGACTTTCCTCCCTGGGAAGCACCACCCCATGCCTCCCGGAGCCACGGCTGCGGTGGTGGCCCGGGATGATGCTCCGAGGCTGAGCCGCGCCGGGAAATGCCTCCCGCTGCCTCCGGCATTTGGTAAAACACTTACAGTGGGGCCGTGTTTTCTTCATTTCCTGCCTGCTCCTGCTTCCAAGGAAACAAAATCCCCCAAGCCAGGGCTGAGGTTTCTCATTTAAATGTAACCCAGGCCCATAACTGGAGCTGCCAGCCCTCCCCATGGCCCGGCGGACCCAGGGTGGTGCAGGGAGGATATTGGGGATCGTGATCCCGTCACTGGTATCCCAGTAAGGCACTGGGACAGAGACCCATCCCTGGGATGAGGTGTGGGCAAGGGCAACGCTTGGCTCTGCCCCAGGGAGGGCACTCAGGGTTCAGGACGCTGGTGGGAGGTTTTGGGGTAGCAGCAACCTCCTCCCCTCCTCCCATCTGGTGAAACTGGCACCAGGGCTGGAGTGGAGGCTCCGTAGTGGGTGCTTTGGGACCAGCCCTGGCTCTGCCGTGGGTGCTGCCGGCACTCTCACCTGCAAGGTGGCCAAGGGCAGGTCCTTGGAGCCAGATCTGAGCCCTGCTGCTGCCAACAGGACCAGGGCTGCCCACACTGGAGACAGGAAACAAATCCCACCCCAGTCCCCTGCCTGCACTGCAGCATGGGCAGGGCTTGGAGGCAAGAGCTGGCTGTGCTTACGGCATCTGCTGGGAGCCTGGGGAGGGCTGGCCCTGCCAGATGTGTGAGCACAGTTGGGGTGACACCGTGCCCACATCTCTCAGCTCATGTTTTAACCCCAAAGTTGGGCTGTTGGTCCCCCCCCGAGCCCCTCCTGCTCATCCCCAGCGTGGGGGTGGCTGCTCAGCACTCAGGCGCCTTCTTGGATGGGTTTGACTCTTTTTTATAGCTTCACTTTCTGCGTCTTTCTCCACCAAAAAAGGGAGCAGGCTGGGCCATGCTGCTGCAGGCTGTACCTCCCTGCCTGCTGCCGCCTGCTCCATCACCCCCCAAAGGCCTGGAGCAGCTGGGAATGCCTCTGGACTGGCTGGAGTGCTGGGAGAAGGACCAGCAACAGCAGGCTCGGGGGGTGGTGGCTCCTCCAGCCCCGTGCTCAGCCTCAGCTTCCCTCATCCATCCTGGCAGCAGGGAATCGGACACAGGTAGGAGGCACAGGGTGTGTTTCCCACGCAGGAAGGGGCACATGGAGCAGCCACGTGCTGGGTGATGGCTGGTGGCACCAGGGGACAGGGCTGTGAGGGTGATGTTTTCAGGGCACCTGTGGTGGGGGGGAAAAGGACTCAAGGGCTCCAGCACCAACAGCTCCCAAATTGCTGGCCATGGGGAGAACCCCTTGGCCTGGGTTGTGGTGGCTTTTGTCACTATGGGTCACTCCCAGGACTCAGGAGAAATCAGCCTCCCATCCATCTTGGAAGCTCACCAGCTCCAGCACAGCCCTGCCAGGATCTGGGAAGGAGGAGCTGCAGCCCTGTGCCCACCCCACTGCTGGCTGTGGGGGGTGGGAGCCTGAGGGGGATCCCAGCAGACCTGAATGGTGCTGCCTTTGTGCCCTGCACACCCTGGTGTGTCACCCTGTCCCCAGGGAAGGTGACAGGGACCCCGGGGAGTGGGAGGGACTGGATGGGCTTGCACACCACAGAGAAGCTCCCTCTGAAGACATCAGCAGGGGAGGCACGAGGGAGAGAGAGAAGCTGTTTCAGCTGCCATGTGATGTTGACATAAGAACCACCAGGTATGAACTGCTCCTGAACACAGCAGGGCTGGGAATTACAGGATTTTTCACTGCTGGGGGAGGTGGGCTTGGGAATTATCCCCTGGCTGAGGGATGGAGGGCCCTGGGGTACAATGAGCATCTCCAACCCCTGCCTTAACCTCCCTGGGGACAAGCAGAGCCCCAAATTCCCCATCTACAACACTGAGTCCAGCCCTGGGAGAGCGGGAGAGACGATCTGTGGGTCCTTCAGCCTCTCTCCAACCCCATTTCCCCTCATCACTTGCTGCCACAGCCCCTTTCCAGCACAGAGCCAAAGGAAATCTTTATTTCCTTTGCAACAAACAGCACCAACCCCCCGGGCTGCCACCAGGTCCCCGAGCCCAAGGTGAAGTGGAGCCTCGGGGGGGGCCAACACTCCTCCCACAGCACCAGCCGGCCCCGGCTGCTCCTCAGCCCCGGGCTCTGCCACGTCCCAGCGCGTCTGCGGATGCACAAATGCCTGTGAGAAACCTGCTGCTCCCTGACCGGGGTGGGCAGGGACACGGGGGGCTCTGGGGGTGCAGAGTCCTGACACCAGAGGGGCTGAGCTGCCCTAATTAGCTGTGCCATCGTTAACCCTTCCTTCCCTGAGGCGAGCAGGAGCACGGGCAGCAAGGACGGGTGTCCCACACCCTGTGTGAGCAGTGGCTCTTGGAGCACGGGAGCCTCAGCGTGGGGGTGCCCCCCATGCAGAGACCCCCGGGAGAGGGGCTGGAGCGCAGTGATGGAGGCAGGGACAGCATCCCAGTGGATGGAGGGCGCCTCGGATGGACACACACACACCCCCCCGGGAATGAGTCCTCGCCGTGCCTGGAGGGGGACACATCAGATGTCACCGGGAGAGTGGGTGCAGCCCCTCTGCCCGCTGGGCGCTGTGAGGATGAGGATGGTCAGGGCCCGCCCCCCCGGGCCGGCTCCTGCTAACAGGATGTGATGGGTGGGGGAAGCGCTGTCGCTTGGCATCTCTTGTCCGGGAGCAGGGAAACGGAGCGGGGAGACGGCCCTGATGGGACTCGGGGACCTCAGCCTGCTCTCTCTCCTCGGGAAACACCAGCCCACCCCCTCCCCAGCATCAAACAGCCGCACCTCGTATCACAAATTAATTTATTCCCCTCCCACGGTTGTAAACAAGAAGCAGCCCCCTCCACCCTCACCTCGGCCCCGAGAGGTCCCCATCCCGAGGGGTCCCCATCCTGAGAGATCCCCCATCCCAAGAGATCCCCATCCAGAGGGGCCCCATCACAAGAGGCCTCTTCACATCTATCTCCCCCCTCCAAAATGTGCAAATCCAGCCCCAGTGCAAAGAAAGGCTTTGGCGGGGGGGGGGAAGCCCTGGGTGCCAGGAGGGGGGGTGGCAGCACCCAGAGGACCCCAAAACTGCTGAGTTTGGGGGTGCGGAGCCTCCGGCAGCCCCCTCCTCCCGAAGGCAGCGAGCACTAGAGGGCAGCAGGGCCCAGCGCTGGGCGGGAGGGAGGCACAGAAATCAAATTAAATAATAATTAAAAAAACAATAAATAAAGCGATGGATGGACAGCTGGGAGAAGGTGGGGGGGGGAGGGTTTGAATCCCTCCTCCTCTGGCAATGAGTCTCTTCCCCCCTTCCCCAAACGTACAAAATATATTTTAACTATCTGAGGTAAATAATGAGGTTGTAAAAAAAGCAAGATGGGGGTGAACATTCCTGGTTTTGCCCCCCCTTAAAAAAATAAAGCATCGTAAATAGTTTTAAAGAAAGTATGAGGATCTCCCCCCTCTCTCTCTGTCTCTCTCTCACACATAAATATAGATTATATTATGGATAAAAAATACGCTTTTCTCTCCTGTACATTCAAAAAAGTGGAAAAATAGAGGCCAAGAAGGGGTTGTGCCCGAAAAGGACGAGGCTGGGAAGAGCTGCCTGGTTCCAAGAGCTCCTGCAACCGTTGCCTCTGGGAATGAGAAGGGGGAATAAAAGCGGATCCCCCGACTGCAGCCGGTGAGTGGAAGGTGCAGGGAGGTGGTCGGGGGGGGCACGTCAGACGTCGCTGGGGGAGCGGGAGCGGAAGGGCAGCGTGGAGGAGAAGCAGCCGCAGCACACGGCCCACAGCACTTTCTGGATCTCCTGGTTCCTGAAGGCGTAGATGACCGGGTTGATCATGGAGTTGTAGGTGGCGGGGAGGAGGGTGGCGTAGGTGTAGAGGGCCGGGTAGGTGTAGTCCCCCAGCAGGCAGTAGACGGCGAAGGGCAGCCAGCAGGACGCGAAGGTGCCCAGGATGACGGCCAGGGTGGCGATGCCTTTCCTGGTGGTGACGTAGTGGGAGCTGGCCAGGAAGTGTCTCTGCACGGCGATCTGGTGGGCGTGCCGGCACACGATCCGGCAGATCTGCACGTACAGCTGGAGCATCGCCGCGAACACCGCGAAGAAGGACACGGAGAGGATGATGAGGTGGTTCTTCGTCAGCGGCCTGACGACGCTGCAGGCGGGCGGCTCCTTCAGGCAGTTCCAGCCCATGACGGGCAGGAGCCCGTAGCAGATGGAGGCTCCCCAGGTGAGGATCAGCATGATGTAAGTCCTGGTGACCGTCCTCTCCGAGTAGTAGGTCAGGGCGTTGTAGAGGGACAGGTAGCGGTCGATGGTGATGGTCAGCAGGCTGCAGACGCTGGCCGTGAAGGAGGTGACCAGCAGCCCCACCGTGAGCAGACTGACCGCCTCCGACGGCGCGAAGTAGACGAAGGCGAAGTGCAGGATCAACCCCAAACCCGCCAGGAGGTCGGCCGTGGCCAAGCTGCCGATGAGGAGGAACGTGGGGGCGCGGAAGGCCGGCGTGTAGAAGATGACCACCACCACGATGGCGTTCTCGCAGGAGATGATGGTCCCGGAGACGCAGAGCACGACGTCCCACGGGTTCAAGGCCAGGGGTCGCACCACAGACTCCAGGTCCAGGGAGCTGCCGCTGCCATTCCTGGCAGAAAACCAGCCCTGCTGGCCTTCGCTGGAGTTGGGGGTCCCTTTCTCCATCATGGTGGCGGAGGGTGACCTGCTGCAGCTGAAAGCAAAAGCAGCCCCCTCAGCACCTGCTGCCCTCACGAGCCCTCCCTGTGCCACTCAGCTGGGGACAGTCCTGCTTCCCCCCCAAAAGTTGTCTACAGCAAGGAGGACAGAGCTGTGTGTGTTTGAGGAGGGGCTCGCTGTTTGCTCCAAGGGGATTTCTCAAGATGAGGTGGTTTGGTTTTAAAATAAACAGGTGAATAAAGGGCAGGGGGACACACACACGACACCCCTGCTCCTACCTGCCTGGGGGTTGGGCACTGCATGATTTTGGTGGATAAATCCTGGGGGAGCAGGACTGGCACTGGAAACCCTTCCCCAGCAAATATTTCAGGGCCAAACCGAGGGTATCTCAAGCAGCAGGTGAAGGGGGTAACCCTTCCCCCCCAGACCAGCACCCCAGCGGGCAGAGACACCTCCCCAGCCCCACCATGCACCCCCCAACCAGGGATCCCCACTTACCTTGGGGGGTCTACCCCTCCCTGGGCAGGCAGCACAGCCCCTGGATGGGGTGTGGGGGGGCACTGCCGCTCCTCGCCGCCCTCCCCTTCGCCCTGCGGGCTCCCCCCCCCTCCCGGTGCCCCCCCCGCGGTGCCAGGCACTCACCTGCCGGGATGCTGCGGGGCCGGGGCCCGGGCTGTGCTGGGCTGCCCGGCTGGGGGGCCGCTGCCATGGGCGCCGCCGAGTTATAGTGGCCGAGCCCGGCCGGGGGGGCTCGGGGGGGTTCGGGGGGTGACTCACCGCCGCCCCCCCCAAAACCCCGCTCACCCCGCCGTGACGTCAATGCCGCCGACGGGCCAATCAGCACCCGCACAGGCAGCGCGGGCGCGCGCGCGCCGCATAGTAATCGCAGCTCATTCATAAAAAAACAGGGCCCTCACCCCCACCCACCACCACCCCGACCCACGCCCCGCTTGAAACCCCCTGCCCACCTCAAACCCGGGCTCACGCCACCCACGGGACCCCTCCCTTAAACCCCCGCGATAAAGAGAAAGGGGTGCGGGCTCCCCCCCACATCCCCCCCTCCCCGCAATGCAGAGGTTTGGGGGCTCCGCTTTGGAGGGGGCGGCCGGTGGGGAGAAGGAGGAGGAGGGGGTGAGGATGAGTCCTCCCCTGGCCCCGCACATCCAGGGGTGCGCAGCCCCGGAGGGTCCCCGCGGCCCGGCTTTCCCACGCGGGGCTGAATAATTCATGGCCGGGAGAAGCGGGAAGGCCCGGCCGGGAGGGGCTGCGGGAAGGGCGGCTGGCGGGGAGCCCTCCCCCCGGGGAGGAGGAGGAGGAGGAGAAGGAGAAGGAGGAGGAGAAGGGGGAGGAAGGCGAAGCCGTGCGCCCCCCGGGACTCTTCCCCCGCGCCGGTTCCTCAAAGCCCGGGGAGTTTCCCTGTCCCTGCTGTGGAGGGGGGGTGTCCCGGGGTACCTGGCACTGCCGGCACTCCGCGGGGGTCGAGAGCCCCCGATGCTCCCAGAGGGGGCTGCGGCCGCACCCTCGGAGCTCGGCCAGGGACCGGAGGGTCCCGGCCCGGTTCGACCCGGCCCGGCCCGGCGGGAGCTGTTCGCGGTGCTGAACGAGAGGACCCGGGCCCCGGGGGGACCCGCCGCAGCCCCGGGGAGGGTCGCGGTGCCCCGAGCGCGGGGCAGGGGCGGGGGGAGCATATGGGGTGTGCAGCGGGCTGTGTGCGGGCCGGCTGTGCGAGGGGTGCGCGGTGTTCGGGGTGTACCGTGCACAGGCAGCGTGCGGTGCACACACGGCGTGCGGGGTGTGTGCTGCGTGTGCAGGCTCAGGTGTGCTGGGGGTGCAGGGGGTGCAGTGTGTCCAGGTGTGCAGTGAGTACAGTGTGTACAGTGTGTACAGTGAGTGCAGGGTGTCCAGGTGTGCAGTGTGTACAGTGAGTGCAGGGTGTCCAGGTGTGCAGTGTGTACACTGTGTGCAGTTGTGTGCAGGTGTGTGTGCAGTGTTTTCAGGTGTGCGGGTTGTACAGTGTGTTCAGGTGTGCAGGTGTGTGCAGGTGTGCAGGTGTACAGGTGTGCAGGTGTGTGCAGGTGTAGTGTGTTCAGGTGTACAGTGTGTTCAGGTGTGCAGGTGTGTGCAGGTGTGCAGGTGTGTGCAGGTGTACGGTGTGTACAACCCGTGCAGCAGAACACCCCTTGCCAGGGGTTCAGCCCGGACCCCACGGTCCC
The DNA here is from genome assembly GCF_003945595.2 of Pipra filicauda. NCBI lineage: Eukaryota > Metazoa > Chordata > Aves > Passeriformes > Pipridae > Pipra > Pipra filicauda. Next base: position 326,419 of record NW_024104331.1, read on the forward strand.
GGGTCAGCCGCGGCTTCCCCACGGCCGCGGCAGCGAGGGGGGGGTGTGTGGGGAGGGGGGGATGCACCTCTGGAGAGACACCCCCCTTCCCGGGCCGGGCCTGCCGGGGCGGGGCGGGGCGCGACGAGGCGGGGCCGCCCCCCCACCCTCCCCCGCCGCCGGGGCCGCCTCCCGCGGGCGCGCATCTGCCCGGCGCTCCGCTCCGCTCTCCCGGGAGAGCCGCGGCCACACCGCCCGCTGGGACCGGGCCGAGCCGCGCTGAGCCGAGCCGGGCCGGGCCATGGCCCCGCCGGGTCCCGGGGCGCTGCGCTGCGCGCTCCTGTGCGCACTGCTCTGCGCGCAGGGACCCGCTCCCACCCGCGCAGGTACGGCCGGGGGGCGCGGGGGGGAGCTTGGGGCTTGGAGGGCGGGGGAGTTTGCAGCTTTGGATCAGATGAACTTTTCGGGGGGGGTCTTTTCTTTCCAGAGGCTCCTCCCGCCCCCACAAGACTCCTTTGCCTGCTCGGTTCGCAGGGAGACGGACCCCTTCTCCCAGCCGTGCTCCGGGGGGCTGGGACCCCTCAGGGCCCGGAGGGGTGCACTGGGCTGCTGCGGGATAAGCGGGGTGCAGGATCCAACTCCCCCCGAAAGAGTGTGGGGATCTCGTGGCTCGTGGTGGGGAGCGGGGAGCGGAGCCGTCATCCCCCTTCCCGAGGTGCTGCAACTCCGGGCATTAATTATGCAAACCCCCGGCATCCTTCTGCCCCCCTTCTCCCATCCCCCGCCCTGCTCCCGGGAGACGTTTCCACCCTGACTTATTCCAGCGGGACCCATGAGTGTTCCCAGAGCCCATGGGGATGGAGGTGCCCTCAGCCGGCCCCGCTGTCCCCCTTTATTCCCTCTCCCTCCCCACACCTGATGGCAGGAGCGGGAGTTGACAACGCTGGGCTCAAACGTCTGTTCCTGCGCCTGCCGCGATAAAAATAACTTAAAATTACAAACCTGCCTGAAACCCTTGCGAACAAAGTCCTACTTTCCCATTGGCTCCCGGCAGGTCTCTAAATGCTGGAGGGGGGGCCCAACGGCGTGCCCACCCCCCTCCCGTAGCCATGGCAATGGGGCCGCAGCATCCCCGCTTCCTGCCTTATGCCACCAGTTGCCCCCTTGGCTTTTGCTGGGAAAAAAAAGAGAAGGGACTTTCCCATCAGCCAAGCACGGTTTTTAGGGGACCCTAAAAGCTGGGGGGCTGGCGCTGGTCACCCCGAAGGGAGGTGGTGTGGTGGGAAGAGCTGCCGGCAGGGATGCTTTGTGCTTGGTAGGTCCCTGCCTGGAAAGACCCCCGGGGAGCAGACCCAGGGGGTTACCAGCCCTCAGCGAGCCCTGGGAGGAGGGTTTGCCCCCTGAGAGCCTGGAAACACATCCAGGGTGGGAAATGGCTCCCGGGTCTTTCCCGGGATGGTGCAAACGCGGGCGTGGGACGCGGCGAGGTGCAGGCAGGGCCCGGCCGCGGCTCGTCAGTCGCAGCCTCCCTCGCCGACAGTCAGCGCTGTAAATTAGTGATGAGCGTGTGTGGGGGAAGAGCAGCTCCACAAACACCCGAGTGACTCACCGCCCTCACCGGGGCCATGGGAGCGGGGGGTCCTGCGGGGTGGTCTGGGGGGACAAGGGTGTGATGCTGCTCAGGTAACCCCGACCAGGCTGTGCTGTTGCCTTGTTGCATTTAAACATCGGCCAAAAGATCCCAGGATCCCAAATCCCAGCCCAAGGGCCGGGGGATGTTTCCCTGCACTGTGGGTGATGGGGTGAGCCCTGTGTGTCCCAGGCTGGGAGCTGTGGGGTGTCCCCTCTCTGGAGAGCTGGTGACGCTGCAAACACTCCACTGGGACGGGTGTGTGGGTGGGTTTGGTGCTCTGGGATGTGCCTTCATCCCACCCACAGCATCATCAGAATTCCCCCTCCATGGAGCTGAGGGTCCAGCCTCAACCCCAGAGCCAGAGGGACAGATGTTGGCCCTGCCCTCATCCCTTTTCCCTGGATTTGGCAGGAGAGTGTGGCGAGCTGAGGTCCTGTGAGACATGTACGGCTGTCACCCCCTCACACAACACCACCGGCTGCGTCTGGGTGGGCTGCGGGACCCCTGAGGAGCCAGGTGAGGGGCTCAGCTGGGGGGGACGGGGAGGGGCTCCCACCAGCCTTCTCCAGCCCCTGTCACTGGGCTGGGGCAGTGCTGGGATGGTGCCAGCACTCAGCACCCTCAGGTGCCCCGTCCCAGCTGCTTTCCATGGTCAAGGTCCATCTCAGCTGACCCATCCAGAGGGAAGGGATCTGTGCCAGTCCAGTGGGCAGGGGTGTAGGTTTTGGTGTGTGCTACTCCCCACCATGCTGGGATAACACTGGGAACCCTCTGTCATGTGCACATGGAGCAGCACCGAGCGATGGAGAAGGAAGAAAACCAGCTGTTCATAAAGCCCCTGTTTGGGGCTCTTCCCTGAGGGGGTGCAGATATGAGCCCCAGCTCGCAGCCCCTTGGAGGGATGAATGTCCAGCCTTGGGAATGAGTCCTCATCATCCCAAACCCTCTGGTGCTCAGGGCAGCCCAGGGCCCAAACACCATCGACTGCAGTGGGTGCTGGATTGGGATCCTTGGGAAAACCCTGTTCCCTCTTCCTGTAGAAACAGGGAGCTGTGTGCAGAGAGGGGCAGCAACACGGGAGACCTGTGCACTCTACAACACCAGCACCCTGTGCCGAGGTAACCCCAGACCCCCACAGACCCCCCGGCCCAGCAGCCTTCGGGACAGAGGTGCTGCTCTGGGTGCTGGGGCCGTGGGGAAGAAATCCCACCCCTGGGACAGGGATCTGGGGTGGGGGGGGGGTGGCAGTGTCCCCTCACACTCCTTCTTCCCCCTTCCCTCTGTCCCTGCCCTCTCCAGCTCTGAAGTCCCCCACAGAAGAGCCTCCACGGTCCCACAGCAAGGAGCCAGTGACACACTCCACAAGTGAGTGGGTCTGAGGGATGGGAGGTGGTGGGATGGGGGTCCTGGATGCCCCAGGGATCAGTGACCAGTCCCAACAAGACAATTCCCTCCATATTTCACACCCCTTTGGGAGGGATGTGCCTCAGGGTTGCATCAGTGGACTGTGCCCCAGTAGGTGCCACCGCTGTCCTGGGTCGGAGCTCTGTCCCCGTCCCCCGTCTCTGCCCTGGACAGTGCTTGGATGGAGCTGAGGGGGTCATGGTACCCCACAGTCCCCCAGGAACCATCCCTGATGCCATCCTTGCTGGAAATTCCACCTCCAGCCTGATTGGAGCTGGGGCTGGGAGCAGAGAATAAGCCTCTTCCAGGAAGCGGGAACTGGAGAGCACTGGGCTAATTACGGCGGGTAACCAGAGCCCAGAGCCCTCTGAATTATTGATCCCACTGGGATCTTTTTCCTGCTGGCTCCTTTCCTGCAGCTCCAGCTGCTATGGCATGGGAAGGGGTTGAGCCCATCCCAGCATCCACATGTTGGTGGGCACATCCTAGCCCCAAGCTGGGAACTACCATCCCTCCCTGTTCAGCAACTGGGGGCTGCGTGGACCCCAAATTGCCTCCCCTTGGCAGGATCATCAGTGCTCAGGGACACCCAGAGCACCCATAACCCCCTAAAAACCCCTCGTTTTGCCCTGACAACAGGGACCACCACCACTAGTGCCCCACTGACGGGCAGCCCCGAGTTCCACCCGCCCGGCTTCGACACGGCCAGTTTCATCGGCGGCATCGTGCTGGTGCTGAGCATCCAGGCCGTTGTCTTCTTCATCATCAAGTTCATCAAGTCGAAGGACAGCACCTACCAAACACTGTAAGGCTTCCACACTCTCCCTGGGATCTGGGGTGGAGGGGGGGACCCGGGCCAAGCCCACCCTTGAAGCCAAAAATGGGGTCACCCCGGTGCGTGTCCTGTCTCGCCACTGTGTTGTCTCCCGTGGCTCTTTGTCCTCATTCAGTGAGGGGAGGATTCATTGTCCCTCCCCACCTGTCCCCTCACCGGTGTCTGGCTGTCCTGCCACCTCCTCTGTGTGTCATTGTCTGGCTGGATCCTGGCTCTAAACCCTGTGGGGAGTGGGGGGCACCCCAAATCCATCCCTCTGAGGCCGAGCCAGGTGGGGGTCCACACTCTTCCCACGTCCGTGGGGCTCGTCGTGTCTAACATGGGGGGCTGTGCCCCATCTCTCTTTCCTTCCACGCTGCCAGAGAGGACAACCAGTAGGTTCTGGGTGCTGGTGGCCATGGGGAGGGGGTGCCCTCCCTGCACCCCCAGAGCTTCACCCTTCCCTCGCACCTCCCCGGGGAGAGGAGGGTGGCGTGGACCCTCTCCCCTGGTTTGCATGTCGGGTGTTTCCCACCTGGTTTGCTGTTTTCCTGTGAGTCGTTAGTGGTGGAAGGGAAGGGGGTGTCCCCCCATTGCCCCCTTTTCAGGCACGGAGCCCCTTGGGGGGTGCAGCTGATGTACAGCCCCTTCTGCCACCGGGGCGAGGTGCCTCCAACACCCCCAGTCCCACCACAGCAGGGTGCAGCCCCCCCTCACCCCGAGCGTCCTCGACAGGACAGGAGCTGCAGGGCTCCCAGTTTGGCCCCAGTTAGCACCCAGCAGCCACCTCGGCAGCCCCTGCCCCGTTGCCTCTCCAAAGCTCAGGGGCTCACTGGGGTGGTCTCTCTCTCTCCTCTCCACCCCTCTTCTCCTGGTGGTCTCTCTTTTCCCTTCAGCGTTTTGGCTGGAGCACCCAGCCCCTTGCCCTGACACCCCTCCCGCCCACCCCGACCCCCCAGCCCCCCGTGCCCACCGGAGGAGCGGAGCCAGGCCCTCGCTGTGTGCTTTTGCTGTGCCTCTGTGTTGCTCTGGGGGGGTGTTTGGGGGGGTTCCCTGTCCCCCCACCCCCTTTCTGTGTGTTGTTTTGGGGAGGGGGGTGCGTGTCGTGTGCTGTGGGGTGACACTTGTAGCTCGGGCTGCCCCCCATTAAACTCTGCGAGGTGGTGTCTGTGTCGTGTCCGAGGGGGGTCGTGTAGCCGGGGTGGGGGTGCAGGGGGTGCCCCCCATCCCTGCCCTGCAGGAGTTCCCAGTGCAGTCCAACCCTTCCTCATGGCATGGGTGCAGCAGGGTGGGCGCTGGGACACCCCTCCTGCACCCCACTGCCTGGGGGGGTTGCGAAGGGCTGGACCCCCCCAGGGTAAAGCCCTCCAGGACCCTTCCTGCCACGGTTCTTCTCTGTCCAATGCACCAGGATCTGAGGCCACTGCATGCCCCAGGCTGGATGGGGGACGCTGTCCTTGTCCTCCCCGGGGTGAAGAGGCTGCTGGTGCCACCCCCCCGCGGCCACAGGGCCCCCCCACACCACGACTATGCAAAGCTGGGGACACCAGGGTGGGACATGTCCCCCAGGCCTGACCCCTGTCCCTGTCCCCAGCATGGTGGCTGGGGATGCTCCGGGGGTTTGCACCCTCTGGCTGCTCCCTGGGGGATGCAGGTGGGCAGGGGGGGCCCATCCAGCCCTGAATCCCACCTGGGGCTCCCCCACCCTGTTCTTGCCAAGCACCCAGGGGACCTGGGGCACCCCAGGGATCAGAGGACACGTGGCCATGGCTGGCAGGGGGGGCCCTTTGCTGGCCGAGACCCCAGACCCACACTGGGGCAAAGCCTGAGACAGCACAGGGTGGGACAGAGACTAATAAAGGATTTTCCTGTAATTCCTGGTGTCTGTGTCACTGTCACCTGTCGCTGCCAGGCCCCCAGTAATGGGTGCTGTCCCAGATTTTGGCTGCAAACCAAATCTCTGGGGATGTGGCTGTGTCCTGCCCACAGGGTGGTGTTGGTGGGTGGCCCCAAACGACTCCAGTCCTCCCAGTGACCAGGGGAGAAGAACCACTGTGGGGTCTCCCAGTAAGGAATGGGCCATCCTGGTGTGGGAGTGACCACTCCACCCCACCCAGGGCTGTGACAAGGCCACTGGAGCCCCAGGGCTGCCACCCCAGGGGTTGGCAGGACAGTGATGGAGGGGACAGCTCCACACTGGGAGCAGTGAGGTGCAGCAGCTCCAGCCCCAGAGTGGAGGGAGAAATCGGGGTACAGTGCCCAGAGCAATGATCAGCCACCAGATGTGCCCTCTGATGTCACTTCATTGCTGCTGGAAGGGGAGGGCACAGACCCCCAGCCCTGCACAGTGATGCTCCAGGTCTCCATCCCCCCAGGTCCCACAGTCCCGCTGGCACCAGGTGGTCCTTGTGGGACCGGGGGGCTACGCCCGGGGGGCCAGGTTGGTCCGTAGGGGCAGCAGCGCTTCCACCCACTGCCGGGGCTGCTGGAGGAGGCGCTTCCACACCCCCTGCTCCTCCGCCGTCGAGTCCATCCAGCCCACGGGCAGCCCGTAGCTGCTCCCTGCAGAGAGACCCCCACGGTCACCCCCCGAGCCACGGCACAGGGGGGCACCCTGAGGTGCTGGGGGTCCCCCCCGGCCTCACCGGTGCCCAGGCTGAGCCGGATGCCGCCCAGCTGGCGCTTGGAAAAGGCTTCCTGGTGCCAGAGGGTGAACTCGGCACAGGCCTCGGCCAAGTCCTTGGCCTGGAAGCCGTCGTAGACCATGGTGTGGTTAAAGAGGGGGTTCAGGCTCCGCTTCACCACCCGCGTCTTCTGCCGGCTGGCCTTGCTGTCATCCGGCAGCACGTAGCTGGGGGGACACAGGGGGTGAGGGGACACTGCCACCAGCCCCCCTGGGTGCCCCCCAAGGTGCCACCCCCGCTCCTACCACTGCACAAAGGCGTCCACGGTGCCGCTCTGCAGCGGGATGAGGCTCTGAGCGTCCTTCACCCAGATGTGCAGCTCGCCCGTGGGTGGATTCCCCCTGCCTGTGGGCCAGAGGGGTCAGGGGCACCCTACCATGCCAGACCCCCACTCCAGCTGCCCACAGGCACCTCTCACCTTCCGAGCCAGCGGGGATGAACTTCAGTGCCAAGCTGAGGTTGCCCCGGCTGGCGAGGCCGTCCGAGGGGATGGGCATCTGTGGAGGATGGGGGGGTTACCGGGGGCTGTGGGTGAAAGGTGGAGCCGGGGGGGCTGGGGGCTCACCCGTGGCTGGAGGTTGAACCACTCAGGGCGTGTGTTGGCCCAGTCCCAGGCACCCAGTGCGACCTCCACCTCCCCCAGGAAGAGGTTCCTGCCCAGGCTGTCGTGGTGCCACACCGAGAGGTTCAGGGTCCGGCCCTGCAGGTCCCTCTTCTCCAGCTTGTACTGGTGGGGAGGGGACACAGGGTGAGATCATCCACCCCCACCCAACCAAGCTGAACCAGGGGGCCCCCCCAACACAAACCATCCCAGGGCAGGGATAGAAACCTTGAGGGTCTCATTGAAGATGGGATCCAAGCTCCTCTTCCTCACCGCAGTCTTGCGCTTGCTGCGGTTGGACTTGTCCGGGAGCAGGTATGTCTTGATGTACCTGGTAATCAAAAAATGGGCTGGGTGCAGTGGGTGCCAGCGTGGGCACCAGCTGGGCAGTGCCACTGGGGGCTGTGGCACTCACGGGTCCGAGCGTTGCCTCTTGGCCTCGGCCAGTTCCCGGCACTGCACCACGTGGACCTGCAGCTCCTTCCTGGCCGGGTCGTAGTGGAGGGAGAACTGGACACAGCCCCTCACGGCCACACTGCCCAGCTCCCCCTCGCTGTACAGGCTCATCAGGCTCCCACTCAGCTGCAGGGCAGGGGGATGGGGTCAGTGGGGTCAGGGGGGGCTGGGGAGGTGACCCCCCCACCCCACACACACACCTCCAACCAGCCCCCGGTGCCGTACCGTGGAGGAGCTGAGGCTGGACACGGAGGAGCTGGTGCTCAGCAGGCTCAGGGGGGTGTGGCCGTTCTGTGGGGGCACCTGGTCTGGGAGTGTCTGATCTGTCTGGAGGGTCTCTGGTCTCTGGAAATGCAAGGAGGGGTCAGCACACCCCCCGGACCCATAATGTGTGTGGGCACGGTCTGTGCTTTGCTCAGGCCAGACAGGCTCCTCTGCAACCCCACATAGCCCCCTCCAGTCCCCCAAAACCCCATAAACCCCCCTCTGACCCCATACAGCCCTATACATGCCCCCCAAACCCATACAGCCCCCTCTAGTCCTCCAAAACCCCCCAAAAACACCTCCAATCCCATACACCCCTATATGTGCCCCCCAACCCCATGCAGCCCCCTCCAGTCCCACAAAACCCCATAAAACTCCCTCTGACCCCATACAGCCCTATATGTGCCCCCCAACCCCATACAGCCCCCTCCAGTCCCCCAAAACCCCATAAAACCCCCTCCAACCCCATACAGCCCTATATGTGTCCCCCACACCCATACAGGCCTTTATAGCCCACTCCAGTCCCCTCCTAACTCCACACAGCCCCTCCAACCCCATACAGCCCTATATAGCCCTATATAGCCCTATCCCCCCCCAAATGCCATCCAGCCCCCTCCAGCCCCCCCATCCCATCCAGCCCCCCCATCCCACCTGCCCAGCACTGCTGGGTGCAGAGTCGGGCTCCTCCTCATCCTCCTCCGTGCTGGATGAGCCAAAAGGGTTCCCACCTCCCGTGTCACCTGCAAGGGTGTGGGGTGGCACCGACCCAGCAGGGGTGGGTAGAAGGGTGGGGGTCCCCTTTTTTTGGCAAGAGGAGCAAGATGAGGGGCCACATTGGGGAGCCAGGGGGGAGGTAGGAGGCTGGGAAGCAGTGCTGGGGGGGCTCCAACCCCCCAGATCTCCCCAGCACCAACCCCCCATCCCAGTTACCTGTCTGGGCTGGGATGTCCTGCTCCCTCGCTGGGATGTCACCCTTCTGTGGGGGCTGTGACACGGGGGCCTCCTCCAGGGCTGGGGGGCTGGGCTGTGAGGTGGCACCAAGGGAAAGGGTGTAAATAGGGACCTCCTTCTCCCCTGCCTGCTCCCCTCAGCCCAGCCCCTCTGTGTCCCTGGGGACAGCGTGGGGGGCATCCCATGGGACACCTCCCATCGCTCCACAGGGTTTGGGATCACACACAAGGCTGGTCCCAACAGCACCACACTCCTGGGGTGCCACTGCAGGTGCTCCAGGCTGCAGAGGGGTGACCCTCCACCCACCCATCGAGCCCATCACCAGGGTCAGGTACTGCTCAACCCCCCACCCAGGGACCCACCTGGGGCTCGGTGGCCACCAGCTCCTCCTCCCTGGGGCTGCTGTGGGAAGAGACCACCATTAGTTTGGTCTGGGTGGTGGACAGACAGACACTGGGATGGTGGATAGACAAATACTGGATGGTGGACAGATGGACACTGGGATGGTGGGAGACACTGGGATGGTGGGGAGACACCAGGAAGACGGGAAACACTGGGATGGTGGACAGACAAATACTGAATTGTGGACAGGTGGACACTGGGATGGTGGGAGACACTGGGATAGTGGACAGATGGACACTGGGATGGTGGACAGACAGACACCAGCTGCGGCTGCACCATCCCCTTCACCACAGGCTCTGCTCCTCAATCCCCACCTCCAGCCCCCCCTGTACCACCCCTGGTGGGTACCAATGAGATGTCACCAGCCCCGGTGTCACCGTGGGGTGACAGCCCCGCCTTTCCCCCCCTCACCTCTCATCCGTGTCCGCCGTGCCATCCTCATCCTCCTTCTCCTCCGCCAGTGGTTCTCCGATGGCCTCCAGCTCGCCCAGGCTGGCCCCACGCTCCAGGTCCCCCGCTCCTGGGGACACCGGGGAGCTCAGCGGGCCGAGCCCTGGCACCTCTGTCCCCGCACGTCCCCGTCCCTCACCTACCCCGGGGCCGCCTCCTGCGGCGGATGGAGGCCCGGACGAGGTCGGAGCCCAGGGGGTGCCGGTGGCGCTGGGCGCGGGCGTCGCAGAACCAGTCCCCGGTGAGCACCCGCAGCCGCGCCGGGTCCGACACCGACTTGCGGAGCTTGCTGGTGGCGGGAGGGTGGCGTTGGGACCCCCGCCCTGGCACTGCCATCAGCCCCCCCCCACCACCGTCCCCAGGGTCCCTCCCAACCAAGGGAGCCACTGGCCACTGTCTCCCAGGGGGTTTGGGACCCCCAGGGCTGGTGTGACCCACCGTGGGGCTTAACCCTGGCTGGGTTCCATGGGTGACCCCATCACCAGGGAAAAGGGGACTGCTCTGTCCCCAAGGGTGGCAGACCCTAGAGTGTCTGCTTTTGGGGGGGCTGTGCTGTCCCCACCTTTGATGGATCCCAAAGTGGCTGCTCTGGGGGGGTTCCTGCTCTCCCCAAGTGTGACAGATGCCAAGGTGGTTGCTTTTGGGGGATTCATGCTGTCCTCAAGGTTGATGGGTCTGGAGCTGGGAGGAGCAGCTGTCCCTAAAGCTGATAGACCCCACACTGGCTACTCCTGGGGGTGGTCCACGCTGTCCCCAAGGGTGACGCCGAGCAGGGGACCCCCAGCCCACCTGATGCGCCCCTCCTCGCGCCGGCGGAGCTGCCAGTCGCGGCGCAGCACCTCTGCGATGGCACATCGCTCCTCCTCCGTCAGGAAGCTCAGGTCCAGCAGCGCCTCGACCCCCACCTCCAGTGCCATGGCGGGGTGGGGGGACACCCCGGGGACACCCCGGGGCCCTGGCTTAGGTGGGCGCTGAGGATCGGGGGGCTCAGCGTGCCGGGGGGGCTCAGCGTGCCGGGCATGCACCAGCGATGCCAACATCTGGAGAGGGACCTCGGCGCCGCTGGGGATGATCCCCCGCGATCATCCCGCTGCGAGGAGAAGGGGGGGAAGCTCAGCGCGCACCCACACACCCACCCCAAAGACCCCCAGCGAGGACAAAGGGGTGGGATGATGCCGAGGGGGCCGAGGGAAGAGGATGGGCAGTGCCCAGGGCAGGCTGAGGGACACGGTGCCGCTCCTGCCGCTGCCGGCTCCGTGCCAGGGCCAGCCCCGCCCGCTGCCGGGATCCTGCCCGCGGCCTGTGTTTGCCCAGGGTGTTTGCTCAGGGCCGGCTCTGCCCCTGCCCGCTTTCCCATGGGATTCACCGGGTGCCACGACACACGGACAAAAGGGGGCAAAAGGGGGCTTGGCTGCCCCTACAACGGGCTGAGACCGCACCGGGCTGAGACTGAACCGGGCTGAGACCGTACTCAGCTCATCACACCTCCCGAGGGGGGTCTTGCTCCACAGCCGGCGTTACCTCACCACTACCCTTCCTGTCCCCGGCGCTGGGGAAGCGCTGCCTGGTGTCACCACGGGCAGGAAATTGCAGCAGCGGTGGGGTAGGACCAGCCCAGAACCCCCCCAGCCCACTCCCGGCCACCCCACGGGGACCTGAGCACCCCCACGGCCGGGGGTACCCCCCCCACCAGCGGCCCTGTCCCCAGCCCCACCGGTGACTCTGTCCCTGCCCCACCGGTGGCCCTCTCCCAGCCTGTCCCCAGCCCCACAGAAGGTCCTGTCCCAGCCCCACGGCTGCCTTTACCCCAGTCCCGTGGATCACCCTGTCCCCGCCCCACGGGTGACCCTGTCCCAGCCCCGGGGGGCCTCAGACACCTCCCAGTGTTGGAGACCTCAGTCCAGCACCTGAGCACTGGGTGCCATCCCCACCACAGACCCCCCCAACCCAACATCAGGGACCCCCAACACCACATGGCCTCTCTTTCCAGGGGGAACCTGTGCCACCCACCAGCACCCTGCCCCCAGCAGCGGGGCTGGGGGGTCTCGGGGGGCACATCCCGGCTCTCATCAGGGCTTGAGTGGGGGGCGTTCAGGGGCCACGTACCGGTTCTCACCGGGGCTGAGGCGATGCTGCCGCTGCCTCCCCACCGCAGCCGCTCGTATCCTGTTTACTGCCGGCACACGGGGGGGTCCCCCCGCCCCGGAACAGCGCTGCCACCTCAAAACGCACCCAGGTCTGGCCCAGGCGCTGCTGTGGGTCCCCAGCTCCCTGTGGGGACCCCAAAAACCGAGCCGTAAACAAGCACTCCCCGTCCCGCGCCCGCCAGCGCGCAGAGGGGTGCTGAGCACCCGGCCCCCCACCCTGCACGGGAGACCAGTCAAACCAGTTAAACCTCCCCAGTAAACCACAATCTGCAGGGGGGTGTGCACGCCCCCCTTTTTTCTTGGCAGGCAGCCCGTGGCAATGGAGGGGGGTCAACAGACGGCATGAAATGCCCCCTCACCCCCAAAATGCACCCAAGGCTCAGCCCCTCCTGGGTGACCCCCCACAGCCCCCCAGGGACCGGCAGATCCCAGCCGGGGGTTGTCGCCACTCACGACCCCCCCACCATTCCTCCCGGCACCAGGGAGCCCCCCGGCCAGCCCCAGGCCTCTGCCACAGCGTGGGGACAAGGAAAAGCCACCCCACAAACGCGTGACCCCGAGCCCCCAGCCCACTGTCCTCAGTGGGGAGCGGAGCAGGGAGGGGAGGGGGGGCTGCAGCCCACGGGGTGGGGCGGGAGGAGCCAGACCCACACACACCCCCACACCCCGGGGTGTCTGTGCAGCCCCCGCGGCGGGTCCAGCCCCTCGGCCGCCCTTACCTGCCCGGGTGGTGGGGTCTCGGTGTCTCGTCGCGACCCCGGTAACCCCACGGGGACCCTCGTGGGTGCGCGGGTGCCCCCCGGTCCCACCCCCGGCTGGGTGCGAGGTGACTCAACCGCAGCCCTGCGAGCGCCTCCTCGCCCGGCGGCACGAAATCAGGGACTGGAGCCAGCAGCACCCGCCGGACGGGACTGAACTGGGCTGAACTGGGCTGAACTGGGAGGCGTCAGGCGCCTGGGAAGGGGTGGCGCGGCGGGGATGAAGCCCCGCGGCGGGGGGACCCCAAGTCTGGTGGAGACTCGAAGTCAAGGGTGTGGGAAAGGGGATGGGGTGGGAGACCCCCCCTGCCCTGGTGTCACGCAGGGGTTTGGGGGGGCAGGATGCGGGCATGGGGTGCCTGGGAGGGCACCTGGGTTGCACTGGGGGGGACTGGTCTGTGCTGGGCATGGGGGGAGCAGGACATCTGCCCTCCCTGCAGCACCCTGAAGCCCCCCACCCCAAAAGCCCAGTGTGGGGCAACGTGGGGTCCCTGGAGCTTTGCTGGTTCCCCATCCCACAGGGTGTCCCCAGCTCCATGGCCCCCACCCCTCAAGGCATTCCCAGCCCGTGGCTCCTTTCCCATGGGACAGCCCCAACCCAGCCCCTCCCTCACCCCATGGCTCCCCCCAGCCCCACATTCCCCATCCTGTGGGTGCCCCCAGCCCCACAGCTTCCATCCTGCCAGGAACAATCCCATCCTGCCCACTCAGGACCACCCTGGGTGCTCAGCCCCACGCAGGATCAGGTCGGCAGTGCCAGGCAGGGAAGAACCCGGGGCAGGAACATCCCTGCCTGGCACAGAGGGACCTGTGCCTCAGCTTCCCTCGATCCCAGGGGGAGAGAGGCCAGCTGGGGGGGTTTCAGGCTCCCCCCAGCTTTGTGGTGAGATGGCAGCACAAACTGAGCACAGAACCGCAAGAAAAGGGGATTATTTTTAGCCTGGTTTCTCAGGAAATGAGACTTCAGCAGTGACACTGTATCTGTCTGTGGGCCACCCTCGTCTTCCTCCCCTTGCCGGGCACTTGCAGCTCAGCTCTGGTGGGGAGGGGTCCCAGAGGGACGAGGCCCCTGTGATGGCTGTCCTGGGAATGCAGTGAGCGTGGCCAGGTCTCTGCAGGGGGACAGTGGTGTGGGGACAGCCCTAACATGGGCTGGGGGCTCAGATCTGGGTCACCCACCGTGGGCACCGAGCCCTTTCTGGGCATCCTGGACCCTTTGCCCCTGCAACATCCAGAGCAAGGAATGTTTATGGGATAGAGAAGGACATGACAGGATGTGGCCCCTGTTCCTGGATCTCTGAGGAGGGGTGGATGGATGGATGGATGGCACCTCAGTCATGGGTGCCACTCTCTGGGACACATCCAGCAGCTGGGAACAGCCCTGAGCACAGCCAGGGCCAAACCCCATGGCCCAAGGCGTGGGTCCCATCCTGCAGAGCATGTCCCCACCCCACCCCTGGTGACCCAGAGGTGTAGTGAGTTTGCTGGGTCTCAGTCACAGCTGGTGCCTCGGGTGGCAGGACCAGGGGCTGTGTCAGCCCAGAGCACCCCAGTGACACCCAGGAACACCCCGGCCACCAGCACATGGTGACCCAGGGGCTGGGCCAGCCCTCGGGGGTGGTTTTCCTTCCAGCCACCTCCTGGAGCAGCCTCTGAGGAGCAAACCCCGCTCCTGGGTGTTGAGTGCCAGGTGCTGGGTGCTGGCAGTGTCCCAGCGGATGAGCAGAACAGGTTCTGCCTCATTTCTGCCCTGTGTGGGCAGCCCCGAGCCAGCACTGACAAGGAGCAAGTCCTGTCCTGCTCCCAGCCCTGTTCCCCCTCCAGGACTCGTTCCTCAGGTCTGGGAGCTGCAGGAGAGTCTGGTTCTTCCTGGGAGGAAGCTGAGGCAGGAGCATGTGCTGGAGCATCGGCAGAGACCCCCCAGAGGGTTTGGTGGGAGGAGTGGGGCAGCACCTGGGCTTTGACACTGCCACATGTCCCCCCGAACAATGGGGTCACCTGGCCCCATTCCCCTGATGGGATCTCGGCTCCTGTGCCCTTTGCCCTCCCAGAGCCTTTGATGTGCCACTCAAGCCCTCCCTGGACACGCAGGGGTGGACACCAGCTCCCAGAGGGATGGACCCACACCTCCCACTGGGACAGACCCCAGCTCCCATGGTGACAGATCCCAACTCCCCCAGGTTGGAGGGGCCCCTCGCTTTCACCCCCTCTAAATTTTTAATTTCAAACCCCCTCCCAACACAGCAGGGACCTCGAGGCATTTCCAGCTGTGGCTCCAGCTGGGAATGACACTGTCTCTGGGAAGCCACCAGCATGAAGACCCCCCAGTGCTGGGTCTTGCACTCCCTTTCCCCTCCCCTGCCTGGGAAACATCACGGAGGACAGGGTGAAGATGAGGAGGGATCCACAGCCCCCGGTGGCTTCCAGAGCTCCCCATGTGCAGCTGCCAAAGTGCAATGTGAGATTGCTCCTCGGGGAGCCCTTTGATGCCCCATTTCCCCCCGAAACGGGTGACCCCCGGGCCCCCTCCCCTCCGGCAGCTGAGGCAAAGTGATCCCACATCAAAGGCGGCTCCAGGGCTGTGGCATTCCTGGATCCCTGCGGGGAGGGAGGTCGGGGACCCCCAGCCCTGCTCCCCACCGTGGTGCCGGGGGGATTGGTCATGCTCAGCCACTGCGGCCAAGGGCAGAGGGGCAGAGGCAGAGGGGTCACTCGGGGATGATGGCTGAGGCCACGTGGCAGCTGGGATGGATCCTGACATTCTGCTTCACAGCATTCCTCGCTCCCCGGGGCTGGGCTGGCCACTGAGGGCTCAGAGAGGAAAATGAGGGAAGCAGGGCTTGCACACCAGCCTGGGCAGAGAGCTGGGAGCATCCCGGGCATCTGAGCGGCACTACCTGGGAACAACAACCCAGCTGCTTCCATATAATCCCCACATCCCATGACCTGAACCACGCGGCTCAGCTCCCACACATCCCACGCCAGATTCCCTGCGGCTCCCAGGCAGCAGGAGTGGGTTAGGAAAATCCTGCCAGGTTGGAGAGGCGAGGAGGGACCCCCGTGGCCCTGGGGGGGTTTGGCATCCTCACCTCATCCTCCAGCGACAGATGTGTGTGGGATAAACCCCTCGGAGCTGCCACCCCGCAGGAGCTGAGGTTTGGCTGGAGGGGCTGAGCCAGAGGATCCAGGTGGTGTTCCATAAGATGGATGCACTGTGAAACCCCTCAGCCTCTGACACAACCCAATTTTAAGGCTGATCTGCTCCCCACACACACAGCTCCAGCCTCTGGATATCAGATGGAACACAAAATCGGTGGCAGTCAGCAGGCACAGCTTCCCCTGCTCCCAGCTCAGGCAGCAGATCCTGCTGGGAGGGGGAAAACGAGTCCAGCTCTTCCCATTCCACTCTGCTTCTGGCAGCCCCGGGGCCAGCACAGGCATCCCCTCCCCCTGGGAGCATGGAGGGCTCCAGACTGGAAAGGGAAAGGAGCTGGGAATGCAGCATCTCCAGGAAAATAAGATGGGAGAGACAAAAGGCAAACTGTCCCCAGCTGAAGGAAAACCTTGGAAAATTAATCTTACATCCCAGAACACTTGGTTTCCCCTGCCCAGGCATGAGACCTGGCACCAAACCCCACAAATCCTTCCTGCACTGCAGGGATGGGGATCCTTCTGCCTCCCAAACCTCCTTCCCAACAGCAGGGCTGTGAGTTTTCCCTGGAGGAGGGAAATGGGCAAGTTCATAAAGTAAAAGGTTTATGAGCTCCAGGATCCAGCTCCTGTGGGCAGGAGAGAGGCCAGGGGTCAGCGGGGCAGGGGGGATCCCAACCCCGCTGCGGGCTGGGAGGAGGGAAGAGCCTGGACAAGAAGAGATGCAGCACTTGGAGACATCCACAGAAATCAGTTTATTTCCCTGCCATCGGGATTATGAAACCACAGAAGCAGAGTTTAAATATTTACAAAGAAATCCAGCGCCCCGCAGAGATGAAGGGAACAAAGGATGTGAGGGACGGGGGGCTCGCCCTCGCCATTCCAAACCCCGCTTGGGTTAAAAAGCATCGGGAGCAAACGAGAGGGGGTTTCACAGTGGGGTTTTGGGAGTCCCAGGAGCGGGGCTGCCGGACACCCCCAAGTCTCAGCTTTGGCAATTCTTGCGGAGTTCACGGATAAAACACGGGCGGGCCGGGCCCAGGGGGCTCGAGGTTATTGCTGCTGCGTAGGACGGGTCAGCTCCAGCCCCAGGGCCGGTCACTCCAAGGAATCACACTTTAAATAAACACAGAGGGAAAGGATTCCTCTCTCCCAACCCCCCGGGGCATGCTGGCCTGTGGCTACCGGGTGGAAAGGCAGGGGAGCTCCAGAACACACCATCCTTTCATCCTAAGGTTCTCTCTGATCGGGATCTTGGCTTTCTGAGCAGCCCCAGGGCCCAGCACCCTCCATCCCACGCTCCCCACACAGGAGGGAAGGGACTGTACAGAGCAGACACCGGCATGTTGGAGCTCCAGAGAGATGGGGAAGGGTGCCAAGGTCGGCATCCACCCCAGGAAAGCCAGCACAGGGCGAGAGAGAGACCATGAAGGAGAAGGGAGAGGCTTAAGGGGCAATTTAAGTGACTGGGGAAAAGGAAACACAAAAACAAGCCCAAGAGGAGGCTCCAACCCTCCCATATGGTTGGAGGAATCAGGGAGGTGGGAGAGGGCAGGGAGGCACATGGGGAGGGGTCTGAGAGCCAGGGGGGTAGCAGTGACTGGGCTCCCCAGACAGAGACTGCAGGGAGTCCAGGAAAGCTTCCCTGCTGGCCATAGGCACTCCTCGAGCTTGAAATCCATCAGGCAGCAGGGTAACGAGCTGGTTTTCTGACTGGAAAAAGCTCTTCTCCTCCCTCTGCAGTCAGCAGGGATCTGCTCAACTGCACATGAGCCTTCAGCCAGGCTTGTTTTTTAAGAACCCACCTGGCTCAGGGCCCTCCAAAACCAGCACCTGCAGGGCAGAGCCTCGGCAGACACAGACCCTGACATGGAAGGGGTGCTGGGTCACACCCAAACTGCCTTCCTGCCTGGCACTCAGGAGTCACCTCACCCCCTACAGCCCATCCTGCCCCTCCCAGGGCTCAACAGGGCCATCAGCCCCCCACCACTGCCTGCCTCACACCAAACCCAGCCCTGCAAAGCTGTACCCCAGGTGTGCCCTCCAAAGCACACCAAAGGTGCTGAACCAGCCCTGAACCACCGCCCAGGGGGAAAAGCCAGTGTCCCAGTTCGCTGCTGCAAAGCCCAGCCAGAGGATGGGCATCTCCCAGTCCCTTCACCTCCTCTTCTCATCTCCGGTGGCCCCTCTAAGCTCAGGTGCTGTTCCCACAGGGGCCTCCAAACCCCACTCTCAGCCCTCTGCCCCAGAAACACGTCCCTGCCGCCGCCTGGGAGACACAAAGGACAGGGATCAAAGGAAAACGAGAGGCTTGTGAGGAGTGCAAGGACAGATTTAGCTATTCAGAGCACAGGGAGAAGCAGGGAAGCGCTATTTTCTCTGGCACAAGCTGAAAGGGCCCGAGCAGCTGATTCCCAACGCTGCACCAGGCTCCTGAAGGGGTGCAGACTGCCATGAGCCATTCCCAAGCCAGCCCATCGACTTTCCTGCCTTTCCAGGCTCACCAGCGGGACCAGGGGAGCTGGCCCTGCCACAGAGCGTCCCTCAGGAGTGTCCCACCTCAACACCTTCCTGCCACTGCCAGGGAGGGAGACAGTGAGTGCTGGGGCACCCCATCCCCCCGGGAAGAACCCCACACCTCCACTTGGAATGTGTGCTGCTGGAGAGACGTGCAACAGGGAAAACAACTCCTAACTGGAGACTCAGGGAATCCGAGGGAGCATCTGGTGGAATCTGCCAAGAGGATGAAAGCAGGTGATCAGAGAGAACCTTACAAGGTGGATGTGCTTGTGCTCCTGGAGGAGGCAAGGTTTGCCTTGTGGCTTTTCTTGGCACTGAAAGCAAAGGTGCCCAACCCTTCCCTTTCTTGATCCCATTCCCACCTCCCCAGCTGCAGGCAGGGAGAGAGCAGGAGCTTCCAGACCCCTGACACTGGGAGACACCATCGACAGAACAAAAACAGGAGGAAAAGAAGGCAGTTCCAGGAAACAAAGATGAGCTGTTACAATGGAGTGGGGTCACCACCTTCCCTGGAAAACGGCTCCCAGAGTCCCAAGCCTCCATCCCGCTGGATCAGTCACAGTTTCTTCCTTCGTGTGCTCAGGGATTGGGGGGTTCAGAGCTGCCATCACCGCAGGTGCAGGGTGAGAACAACGGTCACAATCACCCCCAGGAACAGGATAAAGGGCAGCCAGGTCTTCACAAACCCCCCTATGCTGCAAGAGGGAGACAGGGGGAAGGTTCAGACGTGGGAAACCAGCAGAGACAAAAGGACGGGGGGATAGCTGGAGCAATCAGAGGGAGACAGACGCCTTTCTGACTCTGTCATCCACTGCTGGCACTGCCACACATCCCCTCATGCTGGAGATACAGTGTAAAAACTGGGACTAAGTCAGGTCCACAACAAAAATATCACAAAAACAGGGCTGGAATCTCCTCCCAGCTTAAATTAAGTCAGAGACTGACACATTTAATACCTGCACAGACAGGAATGGTGACAGACCACAAAAAATGAAACCTCATTACCACAGACATCGCTGTTCTGAGTGCTGGTGGATTTAACCAAGACAGCAGGAGCTACACTGGTCCAAAAGCTGGTAAAGAAGCTTTTCCAGAACAGGGAAGAACCCACAGAAGTGGAGCTTTATGCAGGGCAGTCCCTGCAGAATCTCTTTTTCAGGCACAATGAGCTGGAATGGAGATTCAGTGCCCTTTCCTTAAGGAAAGCTCAGGCTTTCCCTCTCCACCCCAGTTGGAAGCTCCACAGCTGCTGGAAATCCAACTAGTTTTTATGTAAACAAGATTCAAGAGAGGGAAGAGAAACCAGTAATCCTTGGAGACAAGCCATCCTGTGACCTTATGTTCTGACCTAACCCAGCCAGAAGACAACACAGAGTGAGATTTGCTTTAGCTAGCATTTCCCAAATTCCAGGCGCTCCAAATTAGCAGCCAGAAAGAGTATTTTGGGAGCAGCATCTAGTGCAAACCAGCAAACACTCCTGAATCTAAGAACAGGCAGTGATGGTGCCACCCACCAGCAACACACCCACGGGTTGGGAGGGGGGGGAGATGTTTCTCCCTTTTCCACAGGACAAATGGATGCTTTAGAGGGCTCAGGAGAATGAAAGAGCTGAGTCCAGACTGTCCCTCGGCTCACCTGACGTATTTCCCATACAGGAGTGTGAAGAAGCAGAGTTTCACCATGTTCCAGGAGGTGCTGTTATCATACCTCATCAAGTTTAAGGCCAGGGCCACGTGGGAATGGCAGTTATCACAGCAAAGGTTGTGCTGGAATGGAAAAAAAAAAAGGGATTAGACATCCTGTTCCTGACCCAGACCTGGTGCACCCTCCAAACCGCTGGGGAGATATAAAATCACAGAATCCCAGAATGGTTTGGGTTGGAAAGGACCTTAAAGATTATCCAGTTCCACCCCCTGTCATGGATAGGTACACCCTCCACCAGACCAGGCTGTTCCCAGCCCTGTCCAACCTGGCCTGGAGCACCTCCAGGGACGGGGTATCCCCAGTATCTCTCCAAACTCCAGGGATACATCCCCCCCCCCGACTGGAGCCGTACCATGCGGTGCTTGTACTCCTCCGAGGCATCGTGCACGGCCGTGTCCCAGGCGTTGGGACCAGTGGCGTAGACTTTGTTGGGATCCAGCTTCCAGTACCTGGAAGGATGAGAACAGATCCCACTGCATCACTCTGCTGCTGCACCTTCACCACTTCTTGCCCTTCTGAGATCACAGAACCTCCGGAGTTGGAAGGGACCCGCGAGGATCGTCGACTCCGACTCCCGGCCCTGCACAGGCTTGAAGGACTTGGAGAAATCTGCTGCCTCTGGAATCCACAGAGCCCAGCTCTTCGAATAAGCAGAGGGCAGCAGAAATGGCTGCTCAGCACCCACAGCACCCCAGAGAGAGAAATCACAGACCTCAGGGGCACAGAACACCCTGAACTGCTTTCACGTCCCGTGGTACAGAACCTCCCGGCCATTCAGGACACAAACCTGACCTGACACATCCACAAACCCCAGGCACCTCTTCTCCTCCCCCCAGAATCATTAACAGGACGTCAGTGACGACAGTTCATTAGCACAGCCAGGCACTGTTTACTCAGAGCACTTGTTACCATCATCTTGAAACGCTTTAGCCTTTTTCTTTTTCTTTTTTTAAACAAAGGCTCCACACAGCTCTGGTTATTAATGCCATGACGTTGCTGTCACGCTTCTAAGAAGATTTAATTTAACGTGGTTTCCTGAAAAGCAGAGCCACAGTGGCCATCAATGTGAATTAGGGCAGCTGAACACCAGGAGAAGCAATATCACAGCTCCTCTGTCCCCATGAATTAAAGGACACCAGCAGGTCAGCTGGTCAGTTTAATAAAAACAAAGGGCACTTACTTCACTGGTTTCCCAAATGCCATGTTGTCTTCCTACAAAAAGAAAACAAGAGGAAAACCGTCTCAGGAGGATATAACCCCGTGCAAAATTCATGGCATGGATCGTGCTGGATCTCACAGCCCGGGATGGCTGAGAGATAAAACTGCCAGGCTGCCTCAGCAGTCCCCAGTCTCCAATCCTGGGTGTGCCTGGCTTAGATTCCGATTGTTTTCATACTCCTGATCTGAGCATGAGTGTATTTCTACTCCAGAAATATTCCCTACACGGGGAATACAGGGAATAAGTGCCTTGTTCCCCTCCTTTTTTTTTTTTTTTTAACTGTTAATATTTTATTAACTCAAAGTTGCAAATGTCCCAGTCTATTCAGAGTACTAATCATCCCAAATTAAAACTCACTGGAGCTGCCCACGGAGCAGCGATCCATGACCTTTAAAGGCACTTAAAAGTTGTTATTTTGCACAACTTTGGAGCTGCAAGAGGCAGGGATGGCTCGAAAGTCACGGAGGAAGGAGAGGAGCAGAGGGAGCAGGGATTCTCCTTATGCACCCGGATCCAGGATCTACTTACGGAGACAAAGTACGGCCCCGCGAAGTCCCGGATCACTCCAGTGGATGTGCAGATCCCCATGTGGCCAATGATTGGGAAGAGCCACCTACCAAGGCAACAAGGGGTCCATCAGGTGGGATATTTGTCCCTGATCACACCGAGGGCTGGGAACTGCTGCAGTGGGAATGGCTGGAGCGGGAATGGCTGGAGCGGGAATGGCCGCAGCCAACGGCACAACGCAGGGTGGGCAGGCAGGGATAACCTGGGAGACACGGCTGGGAGGAGGAAAGGGGGGAGCCAAAGCCAGGGAAAGGCTGGTAAAGACCAGGAAAACAAGGGAAAAACGCACAGGGAATGCCCAGAACTCCGCTGGCAGCAGGTCTAGAGGAGAGCTCCAGACACACACCCCAGACGGAAGGGCGAGCCCCGGTCTCCCAGACAAACCCATTTGTGGAGCCAAGGAAAAAGATTAGATCCTGGAGGAACTGCCTCGGGATAAACCGGACTTTCCACTCCACTGAAAATCAGGTCACCCTGCCCATCTTCCCACCGCCCTGCAGCTTTCCACAGCAACCTGGATTTAAGCTGTCTGGATAGAAAACAGAGTTCCTGGCTTTAGGAAGATCATTCCCTCCTCTAAACGATCCCATTGTTTCGAAGACCTTCTCCCTGACGGGTATTTACAGCCCCAGGGAGCAGCAGACCTTTATCCCAACCCCCTTTCCATCATTATCACTTAGAATTAAATACTCCAGGCCACATTCCAGCCTTCTCCCACATTCTCCAGTATCCTCAGGTTTGGTGATCTCCCTCTCACTCCTCTCTCCCTGAGGGACTGAGTGCAGGGACTAATATTCCAGAAGAGACCACAGCAACGGATTCACAAGCCATGGCTTCACCAGAGACCCTAAAAAACCCACCAGAGATCCCAAAATAAAGTGGGACCGAGGCCTTTGGAGGAAAGTCAAACCACACAAGCCAACAAGAGGGGCTGAGGATATAAATAGCACATAGTTTTTGGATAGCTGTGGATAACAGCTGTGGATAACAACCCTATGACATGGGGAAAGGCCTCTGGAAGTCCAAAGTGTGGCTGGATTCAACACTGTCACCTTCCCAGGTGACACTTCCTCTTTGTAACTCTCCTCTCAGCCAAATGCATGATTATCCTTTCCATGAAGAAATTTTCCCTCATATCCAACCTAAACTTGCCCTGGCACAACTTGAGGGTGTTTCCTCTCATCCTGTCCCTTATTCCCTGGGGGCAGAGCCCGACCTCCACCTGGCTCCACCCTCCTGTCAGGGAGTTGCAGAGGGAGCAGGGCCCCCCCAGAGCCTCCTTTTCTCCAGGCTGAGCCCCCCACAGCTTCTCCTTATCAGACTCGTGCTCCAGATGCCACAATCCACCAGGGAATGCTCCCACAAACACGAGTGCCCAGTGGCTCTGGCAGCAGGGCAACTCTCTTTGTGAGCCCCAGCAGGGGTTAAGGAGGTCAAAAAGCTTTGGAAAATCCTCCAGGAAAAGACTGGGGTGAGAAATTCAAGGAATCAAAAAAGGAAAGAGATAAACGGGACAGCAAGAGGGAAGGTGCAGCTTTTCCTGGGCGAGGAGAGCTCCGGACCATTCCCGATCCTGGCACACACCACACCACATCTTCTACCTGACTTCGAGCTCTGGCTCAGTAAACATCACCTGATGGGAACCGGAGGGGAAGAGGAAGGCAGGAAAACAAGCCTCGGTGTGCCCAGACAACCCCCACAGCCACATCCACAGCTTTTCACGTTCCCACGACCAGAGGAAAACTCAGAAGTTCTCCCTGGAGCCTGCTCACACTTGGCTGGAGAGCCTGGGAAGGCAAACCCAGCCCTAACTCATCAAAAGCAAAGCACCCGAGACTCTCCTCGGGGGCACGGGGTGGTCTCAGATCCCCGCGGGCAAACTTTTGCTCCAAAAAAAGCCTTCCCACGTTCCCCTGGATCCCGCTCCTGCAGGGACAAGCCCGCTCACCACAGAGCCTTCCCTACACACGCCCTGGCTGCGGGGAGGGGGAAAACAAGGAGCCCTTCCCAGGGACAGGGGCCCGAGGCTGCCGAGGACCCCGGGAGGGGCGAGGAGGGTCAGGAAAGGGCGAGGAAAAGCCCTGGGGGAGGCGAGGGGGGACCCGGGAAGGGACATGGGAGGGATCCGAGAGGGGGAGACCCAGGAGAGGTAAGGGGGGGTCCAGAAGGGCGAGGGGGTCCCGAGAGAAGCGGAGTGGGGAACCCGGGAAGGGCGAGAGGCCCCAGGAGAGACAAATGGGGGATCCTGGGAAAGCCGGGGGGGGGGACCGGGAAGGGGGAAGGAGGAGACGGGAAGGGCGACGGGGGACCCGGCAGGGGCGAGGGGGAACCAGGGAGAGATGAGGGGGGGGGTCCGAGAAGGGCGAATGGACACACGGGAGGGGCGAAGGGGGGGTCCGAGAAGGGCTCGGGGGGCTCAGGGAGGAGCGAGGCGGGGGGACCCCCGAGGGGCGCGGGATGGGCGAGGGGACCGCGGAGCCCCCCCCGCTCCGGGCCCCGGCGCTCACGTCAGGACGGGGATCGGGGTCCACACCACGCAGTGGGGGAAGCGGCCGCGCTCGGCATCCGGGGCGGCCCCGCCGCCGCCGCCGAACTGCTTCATGCCGGGCTCCGCCGCCGCCATGCCCGGGGCGCGCGCCCGCATCGCGTCACTTCCCGCGGGCCGCGCGCGCTGCCGGGAAACCGCCGGGACAGCGGGATAACGACGGGATAACAGCGGGATAACGACGGGATAACAGCGGGATAACAACGGGATAGCGGGATAACAACGGGATAACGGGGGACACGGGATAGCGGGATAACGGGATAGCGGGGGACACGGGATAGCGGGATAACAACGGGATAACAACGGGATAACGGGGGGCACGGGATAACAACGGGATAACAACGGGATAACGGGGGACACGGGATAGCGGGATAACGGGGGACACGGGATAGCGGGATAACGGGGGACACGGGATAGCGGGATAAGGGGGGACACGGGATAACGGGATAACAGGGGACACGGGATAGCGGGATAACGAGGGACACGGGATAACGGGGGACACGGGATAGCGGGATAACGGGACACGGGATAACGGGATAACAGGGGACACGGGATAGCGGGATAACGAGGGACACGGGAACGGGGGACATGGGATAGCGGGATAACAAGGGACACGGGATAGCGGGATAACGAGGGACACGGGAACGGGACACGGGATAGCGGGATAACAGGGGACACGGGAACGGGACACGGGATAGCAGGATAACGGGACACGGGATAGCAGGATAACGAAGGACACGGGATAGCGGGATAACGGGGGACACGGGAACGGGAGAGACCCCAGACCCCAAACGTCGGCGACACTGACGTCGGGCTGGAACCCCCACTCCGGTCCTGGACCCCAGCCCCAGGACCGGACCCTAAACCCGGGTTTGGACCCCCGCTATGGGACCAACATCCCCAGCCCCGGTCGTGGACCCCCATCCTGGTCCTGGACACCCCCTCTTGTGGCCCAGCACCCCCAGCCCTGGTTCTGGACCCCTGTCCCAGTCCTGGACCCCAACCCCAGTCTGAACCCCAAATCCGGGCTGGGACCCCCTTTCTGGGCCAGCACCCCCAGTCCCCTGCCAGAAGGGAGCGAGGTTTGTGTCCCTGCCCTGGGACAGCCCCTCCCGGCAGGTCCCTTCACCCCTCACACCCACCTTGTGTGGATCCAGCGACCTCCTCCCTGTCACCCTTCCCAGGGCAGGATCTGGAAGAGCCCCCCCAGGTGAAACCCCCTCAGGGAAGCACGGGAGCAGGAATGACCATCACACAGAGAGCCCCGGGAGAGGGGAGGAGGGGGAGGTACAGCCCAGGGAACAACAGCATTTACAGAGGGAGAATCGGGTTAGAAAAATAACAATTGCTTTATTAGGAAGTTTAATCCAAACTACACGAGGAAGCTGAAGAAATGCGTTTATTCCGGATTTCCACCCACCACAGCACACTCAGAACACAGAGCGAGACCCATGGGAAGCACAGGATGGGGATGTTCTGCCCCAGGGGTGCAGGAGAGCGTCCAGCATCCAGCCCCTGCTCTCCTCTCCGCACTTTCCTTGGAAGCTGGCTCATTTCCTCCTCACACGGAGACCCTGAGCCGTGTTTTCCTGTCGAGGGCATGGAGTGGCCAGAGCTCTCCAGGACATTTGTTGGTGTCACACTGCACCGTGCCAAGGGGTTTGGGAATAAAAATAAACAGTCTTTGCCCCTTCCTGCACGTGGTTGGGCTCCTCTCCAGGCAGCTCCAGCGCAGAGGCTTTGGGATTAACAAACCCTGTTCCCAACAGTCATCACAAACTTACAGCTCCCACTTTTTACTGACATTTCTCTCCTTCAACAAAGTCTTCTCCCTACTTTGTGTCCTGCTTTCCCTTACCTGACTTTTTCCAATCATTAAGCTGAGCCCAGCCTTTCACCTCCATCGATATTCTCTGTTCTGGGACAGAAGAGCACTTACAAACCCACGAGTCTGAGATTAGTGAAGCTTCCAGGGGGAAAGCCCAGGAGATGGGAGACCTCTGCCCATGTCAGAGGGGACACCATTTGGTGTCCTCCCATTTCCAGGGGCCACTGTGGCAGCAGAAATTACTAAGGTCTCATGTTGAGGTGGCCTCCCCACCTCGAGCCACACCAGCTCCTCCTGGGCACTCAGTCTTCAACACAAGTACCTCAGTAATGCCCTAAACACTACATTTACACATTTCCTCGCCTCTACTGAGCCCTCAAGACTTCATCTAACATCCCACCTGATTTCCTAGTCTAGACCATGGTTTAGGATAGCCTAAGAGGTAAATATTTCCAAGGCAGGTGTCAAGAGGATGATGCCAGACTCTGTTCAGAGGTGCCCAGCAACAGGACAAGGAGCAATGGCCATAAACTAAAACATAAAAGTTCCACCTCAGCAGGAGGGTGGCAGAGCCCTGGAACAGCTGCCCAGGGAGGGTGTGGAGTCTCCTTCTCTGGACACATTCCAAACCTACCTGGACACATTCCTGTGTCACCTGCTCCAGGTGACCCTGCCTTGGCAGGGGGTTTGGACTGGGTGGTTTCCAGAAGTCCCTTCCAACCCTGACTATTCTGTGATCCTGTGGAAGCTGCTTTGAGGGCACTGGGATGGACACAGAGTTGTCCATCTGGTGCTCACACTGAGCTGCAGCGTGGGCACTGTCTCTGTGTGACCTGTCACTGTGCCAGGAGCTGATCAAGAGCCTCAGACTGTGCTCCTCGGGATCTGACAGTAAAGGAATTCACAAAACAGTCTCCAAAAGAGAGAAAGCTGACGAAATCAGACACTCTTGAGAGCTAAGCCATGGCTGGTGCCTTGCTTTCTGACAGACACTTCCTATTTTAGGACAAGGAGCAGTGGGTACAAATTGAAAGAGGGGAAATTTAGGTTAGGTATCAGGAAGAAATTTTTAACTCTGAGGGTGGGGAGGCCCTGGCACAGGTTGCCCAGAGAAGCTGTGGCTGCCCCTGGATCCCTGGAAGCGTCCAAGGCCAGGTTGGACAAGGCTTGGAGCAACCTGGGCTGGTGGAAGGTGTCCCTGCCCATGGCAGGGGAGTGGAACAAGATGGGCTTTAAGGTCTTTTTCAACCCTAAACAATTTATTATTCCATTTTGGCACTTGGGATGGAAGATGCACACAGAGGTTGTGTTTCAGTGAACACTTTTTGTTCAACAAAGGAAAAAAAAAACCTCTGGCATTAGTTTGCTCCTGGCCACCATAAACATCAGAGATTGTGAAAAATCCATGAATAGGGGCCAATGTTCACATCAGCTAATGTGGTCCTGGCATGTTTGTCGGATTAGGCAATGGATTTGCTCTTCCTGCTCGTGGCTCTGAGGGCTGCTAAGCAGCATATCACCAGGGACCAGCTCCTTGGCAAAGCCACGCAGCAGGGACATCACTGACAGCCTCAGCAGGACACGTCCCCACAGTGCCACCTCCCGCGCGGGCAAGGGGCTGTTCAGACAGCTTATTCCCTCTCAAACCAAGTGCAGGAAGACAAATCCAGCTGCTGAAGCTCGGGAAGAACACAGCTTTCCCCAGGCTGGATTAAAAAAAAATAAATAATAATAATTAAAACAAAACAAAAAAATCGATAGAGCACTGGTGTATTGCACATCTCTTTGTGTTTGTCAGGGAAGCACAAGGGCTCTCCAGCTCCAGCACCGCACGGATGAGCTGGAGCTGACAGCAGGGTCTTCCTAGTGACAACTGGAAAGCTGCTGCTGTTGTGCTGCTATTGATCTAAGCAGAATACAAAACACCTGAAGTCAGCAGGGAAAAATAGCTGCAGTTGGAACAGGAACTGCAGGGGGGGCAGGGGGGAGAGGACAGGGAGGGGAGAGCAGGTAAGAAGTTCTCCATGCATAAAATTAAAGGCCAGGGTTTTATTGCAGCTCTCTTGCCTGACTACAGCACTGGATCGATGTGCAGAGCAGGAATGGTGCCATCATTGTTTGTGCAAGCTCTCGTTGGAGGAGAAACAAAAGGTTTTGCCAGGGACTTGCCCCTGATGGCTCCTCTCTGCCGTTGTCAGTGAGGAAGCAGCTCTACCTCCCCTCAGCCAAAACATCCTCAGGACAAGGAGGACGTTTCCCTGCTCACTGCAGGTGCCAGGGTGTTGCTCGTACCCTGGTGATCCAGAGCCTTCCTGAGAGGAGAGGATGGACCAGTTTGTCCAAGCACACACCACCATGGGAGCAGCTGGAGCCCCTTCCCAGCCCGGCTCATGGCAGAGCCTGGAAGGAGCGGGCGCCCAGCCAGCTCCTGTTCAGCAGCGCTTCCTTGGGAACCTTCCCTGTTGTGACAGCTCGAACATTAGAGGGACTGCCAGAACCAAACCACTCCAGGAGGAGATCCCCTCCCCCTCCTGACATTGACAGCCGAGGCAGCAGCAGGAGCCGACTGGAAATGTCACCGAGGCACCACGGGCTGATGGAGGACACGGAGCCCGGTGTCCTTCCCCCGCCCCGGAGGTGAGGCTGGGCTGGGTTGCTCTGCATTTTTGTTGTTCCCCTCCTCTGGTCTGTGCCTGCTGCAATCTCTGACAGGCTCTAATGGCTCAGCATGAACCAGAAACGTCACTCTGGGCTCTATTGATGATGGTGCTGCTCAGGAACAGACGCAGCTCAGCCACCCACCCCAACTGTGTGGCCCTGAGCCACCTCACCCCTCAGCTCTGACCTTCGGGTCTTTTCTCTTTCCTTGTCACTTGGAAGCTGCATTTCCTCCTGTCTCTCTCCCTCTCCAACTGACACAGCTGGTCCACAGGGCAACTTTCATGTTTAAAGGAAAAGCCACCAGTTTCTCAGGGACAAGTGGAAGCGCAGAGCCAAGTGCTGCTCACTATGATTTCTCAGCTATGAAATCCAGGACAAGACCAGCCCCAGAGAAGGTCCCTATCAGTCTCATCTCCTGCAGCAGCAAGGCCTGAAAAAATTCCAAGGACTGAACTCCCCCCTGCACCCACAGCAGGCAGATTCCCAACATCCTGCTCCCATTTTGCTCAGAGACAGGAGCCATCTTGAGCCCTTTGCACATTTGTTCCTGGCACTGCAACAGTTCCATCAGAGAAAAATGAATTTGTCAGTCAGGCTGTGACTGTTCCTCCCCCCACATCCCAGACTATATCACTCCTCTCCCTTCTCAACCCAATCCCCTCACCAAAATTACAAATAAAACTCATTTTCTGGGTCCTTCTACCCATTTCCACCCACGATTCAACCACTCAGCTTCCAACCACTCACTCCAAGAGCTGACCCAATTAGCTGATTGCCAATTCCAGCTATGGATGCTCATTGCTTTGTTAGAGCAGAGCTGCCTTTTCAAGCAATAATTTATATCAGACAGGATTTGAAATGAAGAGGCCTCAAAGGGCCTTCAGCTGAAAGGTGTCCAACGGGAATTTTTTAAAGAGTTCAAATGGATTCTCAAAACAGCAGACTGGTTTTCCAACTCTTCCTTAAGGGCTGCAGCTTGGAGGGCAGGGAAGTATTTGGGAGGTTTTGCAGCAGGAGCCCAGAGGAGAAAGTGAGTTTGTGAGATCCTTTGGCAAAGGATCATCTCTGGGTCTAAACGATGTCGGACCCTCAGTCCACTGACAGATGAGTTCCCAAACCTGGATAAACTAACTCAGCACTAACTCAGTGGCAACCACAGCTTATAAACCACATTTTGGGCTCCCCAGCCCCCTTTCCACTCGAGTTTTTGGAGTCTCTGTTCTCCACGAAGCACAGACAACACCCAGCCCCAACCAGGCCACCCTCCACCCACCCACAGAGGAGGAAGGTAGAACAAAGCCAGAACAATCCCCCAAACAAAATGACACCAAGAAAGGACTAGAACAAAGAATTATTTAATCGCTTAACCCTTTCTCTTCCAGGGACCAGAGAAACAAGTTTTCTGCTCCTACTAATGAGGGCAGTAAGGCTCGTGTGTTACCTCTACAACTGCAGGGGCAAAGTTTACGAGATGATCATCTTTAGTACTCGAAAAAAGCGAGAAGCAATGGTCACTGCAACACTAAGAGAATCCTAGAGTCTCCTAACGGAGAGCCCATTGCTAGAATACAAAAATAAAGGAGGCATCCCTGCATATCCCAGGCTAGAAAGAGTTAACCAGAAAGAGCAGGAAGAAGCTTTCCCAAAGAGGGGGTTGAAGTAAACAGCAGAGGTCAATAAAGCAACATCTTCTCCCGACTTCCCCAGCATGTTTTTTCCCTTCACCAATAAATACAAATTCCTCATTAACAAGTGACAAGCAGGTAATCTGCCCACAACAAGGGGGAAAGGGGCTGGAGGCAGAAAGATTTTTCACTCCTATTATTATTTATCTTTTTTTTTTTTTTAACCAAAGCAGCCATTAAAAACAGCAACCCACTGCAGAGGCAGGGAATCTGTTTGCTTTCACACTGCAACTGGCAGGTAAAAGAGCTGCACTGTCTCACGAGTGTAAAAAAACCCCAAAAAATAGCTGCCACAGCAAAAGGTGAACAGGGAGGGAGAGGTCTGTTCTCTTCAGAGCTTTCCATCTCAGTCTCTCAGTTTAAAAATCAAAGTCTGCAGACGTTGTCTACTGAAAGCTGAAAAAAAAGTTTGAGTGGGAGGAGAAGAGGGGAAAAAAAAAAAAAAGGATGCATCTAGTACGAAGCCTTAAGCAAAAAAAGAAAAGGGCAGAGCGTGTCAGAAAGCCACCCAAGTGAGGAGAATTTTCTGCTGCCTCTGGGTCTTGAAGAGCAGGTACACCCGGGGTGGGGGAGCCTGTACCCCAGCAAACAGGTGAACTGAACAGTCGTGGGTTCTGCGTGAAAACAAGCAAAGCTGCCCTCAGGAGCAGAGTGACCTGTCCCAGGTGAGCTCTGCCTCAGTGGGAGAAGGTGGAGAGGACTCTGCCATCCCAGAGCTTGAGGGGAGGTGGTTGTTTCAAGGGGCTCTCACTAAACCGGGGCGGACTCGGCTTCACTCCGAGACAGAGCAGGTGACGTCTGTCTGGGGGGCAGGGATGAGATCCCAGTTCTCTCTCCCTGCAGGGAACGGTGTCCTTGGAGAGATGCTGCCAGACTCCATGACCTCTCTCCCTCCTCATCTCAAAGACTGTTCTGGAAGGGAGAGGCAGCCCTTGCTCAGCCAGCACTGCGCAGCCTCGCTCGGCAACGCCTGGCAGCCAGAAACAGCCAGAGGAGGAAAAGGAGGCCTCTCCTCTTTCCACAGCAGCAACAGGAAGACCAGGGATTGCACCACATGGAAGAACAGCACACACACATGCGCACACACTCCCAGACACACACCTCACACCCCTGGGACCAAGGCTGGCATGTTCAGACCTTCAGCAGGAAGAGCTACGAGACAGCGCAGGGCGGTTCAGATCTCCAGGGGCTCTTTGGTCTTAGTTGATAGTCCTAGAAAAAAACAACCTCTGCGGGTTCGGTTGTAGCACAGCTGTGTAAGATCTGTTGGGTATTTAGTGTTTGGCAACTGCAAGAGGGAAAAACAGGGCTGTGTGCTACATGAGAGGGGAAGGAATGGAAGTACCAGTGCTGCGTTTCTTGGTGTGCTCCTGGCTCTGCAGCCAGTCAGTGTGTGGAGAGCGGGAAGAGGAAGGAGGTTTCCTGAGAGGATCATGAATCCATCCAATGTCACACCAACAACGAGGCAGAAAAGGCCCACCTCGGCCAAGACAGAGCAGCTGGCTGCCCAGAAATGCTGCTTCTAACAGCTCCAAACTGTAGTTGTAACATACACATGGTGACAATGTTCTCAGCTCCCACACAGGTGACATGGAGAGGAGAAGGTGAACACAGCTACACACACTGGGCAACAGAGAGAGAGGCTGTGACCTGCCCCTTTCCTCAGCAGCTTCAGCTACACGAGTCCTAAGGCTCTGACCCAACCTGTCCCCACTGCTGTCACCTCCCTCCATGGGTTCATGGACCACAGGAGAAAGTACCAGAACTGGGCAAGCACATCCTGCCCCGTTGAGCTGCACATATCCAGTGCCTTCAACAATCCTTCAGCTAAGACAGGGGGACAAGACAGGCAATCTCCAGTCCTCAATACAGCACAGCCACATCTGCTGACAACGTGTCTGAGATGGAAGCCAGAAGAAAGATGTTATGGGATAAAACAGGTGTTTCATGGCCAACAACCCTAAACTGGGGGCCTCTAGACAGGCTGGTAGCACAGAGTCAAGCTTTCAGAATCACTGCAGTAAATTCATTCCATAACCCCTGCCCTAGGTTTGTATTTTATTCAGGAATTTAACATCCCCTCTGCAATGCAGGCAACATCACCCTGTACCACATCATACAGCAGCTCTGGAAAAATAATCACCAGTTACACTGCTTACAGACAACTCAAAGACCCCTGTTGGGACTAAATTCCACTAAAGGCAAACCCCGGACTGCACTGCCATGCTGTGGAGGAGGAGGAGGAGGAGGAGGTGATGGTTTACAGAGACGGCCGCTCCTGCCCCTGCCAGCTTGTCCTACTCTGTGCATAGTGCGAAACAGTGCAGTCATTCATCAGAGAGAGTCCAGGACCAAGGAAACTAGGTTCCCTTTCAGCCAAACAATTAGAGGAAGGAGAGGCAGTTCTATTTTAGCTGGGCCGGCACTGGACTTGCCCCTCTGAGCTGTCTTCATCATCTGAGCCTCCAGCCCCACCACTGGTCAGTCCTGTGATCCGGTACCCCATGTTGAGCAACATCACCTCCAGAGGGTCCGCGTTCATCCGCCTCTGGTTGGCCTGGGAAGCACCTTCCATGTCCACCACCACGCGGCCGTTGAGCGTTTCACTCTGCAAGGCACCAAGGGAGAGAGCTCAGGGGCTGTTACTGCTGCTCTCACTAGAGATGCCAGCGGGGAGAAAACAGTAGGAAAGACCACGTTCCACCTCCTGACGAGAGGAGTCTTTGACTGCAGCTCTTACCTCTGGCCTGGGGTTCCACAGTCGCACGACCGGGTCGATGCCGCTGGTAGCCAGGAAGCAGTAGCTGGGATGAGGCTGGAGACAGTTCACAATGGACTCGTCTCCCTGCAGCACTCGGACCAGGTTGGTGGTTTCCTTCTCCCAGATGAAGAAGGAGCCGTCGTCCGACCCGCTGACTATGTACTGTGCATTGCTAGGGCGAGAGGAGCACAGGCTGGAGGTCACAGCTCAGAGACAGTCTCTAGCAGACAGGAGAATCATCTATAATTCACAGGCTGACACCCCTCATGCTGACAGATCCAGATAAAGCTCCTGTGCTGGTCCCTCTATCCCCAGGAGTCCTGTTTTCGATCCCAAATGGATTTCTGAAACACTACCCCAACCAGGTCCCTCTGTGGATCTGCTACTGATCAGCTACTCGTGCAGCCACACAGGAGGAGGGTTCCTGTCATGTTTTAACCCTCCAAACCAGTGCCTGTGTCGTTTTATAAACACATGAGGCTTTATCCGACGGAAGAGAGTATCCTGCTGCTGCCCACACCCCTGTCCTGCACCCCTGCCACACTCTGCCAACATACCTGCCAAAGAAATTGGCCTCTTTGATGTCTGTAGTGGTGTTGCAGTGGCCACAGTATCGGAATTTGTAGTCGTAGCTGCGCTCCCTCAGCACCATCTCGTCCTCAGAGATGGAATCCTTGCGGCCTGTGGCTCGGAGCCGGATGGGGCCTCCCCCTTTCTTGTCTTCAGCTGGAAGGACAACAGATTTTTTCCCTCGACACCATTGGGGGAGGAACACGTTCTAAGCAAACAGCACTCCAAGAGACCCCAACAGCTTTAGGGAAGAGTTAAGGATGATTCCAGCAGGGAGCAGGGCTTAGAGCACCAGCTTCCTTCCAGATTATCTCCTGGCTACATCAGACTCCTTTTATCACACTCTCACTCAAGAGCAAACCAGGACCAGGCGCAAGGAAAGAACAGGCTCAGGCCGGTTTTTGTGCACGGTAACAATCAATCTCTCTCAGAAGTTGGAGCTTTACTTCTGAGGGGCAGTTTAAGGAGGAAAATCCTTGTCTGATCATTAGATTTCAGTGTAACCTTGAAGGAGCACACGGAGCAGTGGCACTCACCATTATCACTCTTGGAGAAAAGGGCTGCATTGATGTCCCTGTCCAATGCATCGCAGGCACTGCTGTGTGCTTGTTCTGGAAACTTCCCTTTAAAGTCATCCAGACACTCCAGTGCTTCTGCCACATACTTGAGTTCAAAGAGACAGCGGGCGAGGCGGAAATGGGCCTTCAGGTGGCATGGATTTAAGGATATGGCCTTCAAGCAGTCTCTCAGAGCATCGTAATGGTCCCCGTCCCTGAGGAAAAGGGAGCAGTGCATCACACAGCCCGAGCAGCAACAGCAAACATTTTCCACTGCTGTTTCCCAGCCCTCATTTCACACCACAGCTTGTTGTTTCCAGCTCTTTCCACGCAGCAGGCACCCCACAAAGCTCACTAACAGCATTTGCTGTGTCTCGGGGCCACCACCTGACCCAGCCCAGCTTCCCCAACGCCCACAGGCAGCCCTGGGATGTGACCACACAGGGATGCCCTGCGAGCCCTGACCTGCCATTTTAAATCCGGGAGAGCAGAGCTCCCTGCTGTAACACATTTCGGGAAGTCCTTTGAAGATGGAGGATGCAGCAGCCCTCTGGCCAGGCAGCACAGGCCTCCCGTGCCAGGCAAACAGGCTCCTCACACGGCAGCTCACTCGTGCCCCTGTGTGGACACACGGCACAGCTCCTGCCCACGGACACTCAGAGCCCTCAGCCAGGAGCTGCAGAACCACCCGACCCACCTCAGAGCCCTGATGGACAAACAGCTCAAGCAGGAGTCTTTTTTTCACCTTTACAGGAAAAAACTTTGAGTTTTAGAAATGAGTGTTACAGCAGACTGGTATGGTAATGGATATTGATGTTCTGTTTAAAGTACTATGCTTGATTTCCCTGCGCTCTGGCTGTGGGAATAAGGGTGTCCCCGCTCGTGCTCTGGGAGCGGGAGGGATTTGTTGAGCCTTGTGTGGTGCTCAGCTCAGACTGACAGGGCTGACACACCTGGTGCACCAGCATCGAGCCTGAACTGCTCACAGGCACCACAAGCTGTCCTGAGAGAGTACCATGTGATGGTTAATAATAAGAATAATAATGATGTTTCATCCCTGTAACCTATATGCCCCATTCCTTGGAAGTGTTCAACGCCAGGGTGGATGGAGTTTGGGGCAACCTGGGCTAGTGGAAGGTGTCCCTGCCCATGGCAGGGGGTGGAACTGGATGATCTTTAAGGTTCCTTCCCACCCAAACCATTCCAGGAGTCTGTGGTTCCATGCACTGTCTGAAACAGTCCCAAAGGGAAGATGATGAACTGCCCTGTGCCTTCTACAGGGTAACAGTTTTAGATCATATGGAGCCTTTGTCACGGAATCACAGAATCCCAAAATGACTCAGGTTGGAAGGGATCACTGGAGGTCACGTAGGACACCCTCCCTGCCCAAACAGGGTTCTCTACAGCATGTTCCTCAGGACTGTGTCCAGACAGCTTTGGAACATCTCCAGTGAGGGAGACTCCACAACGTCTCTGGGCAGCCTGTCCCAGTGCTCTGTCACCCTCACAGTAAAGAAGCTGCTCCTCATGTTCAAGTGGAACAGGGGAGAGGTGTTCCAGTGCCTGGACTCATCTAGAGGAGCTCCAGCTCTCTGGGTTACACTCTAAGGAGCAGTGTAACAAAACATATTCTGCAAACCATTGACCCTCCAGCTCCCTCCTATCTAGGTGGATATTGGCCACTGGCCAGCACAGTCAGAAGGTGGAATGCCTTGTCCATGAGATCTGCAGAAGGGTAGCAGGAACGTTGCTCTTCAGGGCTGTCTTTGCAGCACTGTCTGTGTTAATTCAGGAAGCTGGACACAGCAACAGGCCACTTTTAATCAGAGGAAGAGGGGATGCAAGTTATTTGTTAGGATGACAGACTAGTGTGTCACATTTTCAGACCTGACTGGGTTACGAGCTGCTTTCCCACTCTCAAACATCCTTCAGCCTCAACTTACCAGTGTCAGCCCAACAGACTGGTGTGAAAATGTACACAGTGAGATGTAAAGCAGGCACTGACTTCTCCCTTTGTTACAGCTTTGACTCAGCCTGTGCAAAACTGGAAATCAGCTCAGTACTGTCAACATGGACTGCTAAAAGCAATCCAGAGGGTGATGCAGTTGGCTTTTAGGAGCAAAATATCAAAGAACAGCCTTGAAGTGCTGTAGAGTATGAGCAGCATCTTAAGGGAGATGAGCAAGGGGAGGTTAGGAAATACAGACCTTCCTTTTTTCTTGATCTCTCTGTTATTCAGAGAACAAGGCCAAAGCAGGACCTGCAGGGTTCTGAGGGTGGCCTATACCTGTTCCTGCTCCAAACATCAAGAACACCTCAGAGACACGCTGTGGTTCAGTGTGGGTCACTGCCTGCCTCTGCCTCCTGCTCAGTGACATCCCAGCCACCTTCTCCATACACCAGAAGCTGTTTCTATAGCAGAAAAATGTCCCTTTTCTGCACCTGGAAGAGATCAGCTCAGTACTATTTAAATTCTACCCACTGCATGCCACAGAAACCCATTGTGTGCATGTTTTTCACATCCTCCTGCTACCAAAAACTGTGGCAAGGCAGTAGCTGACACACTGAAAGGTTCAGATCTGCCAATACCCTTCGGGAAAAACGATTCCTATATGAAAAATGTCATTCATGAGATCAGCACTCAGCTTCTGTCTTCCATTCCTTAATCCCAACCTATTGTTCCTCTCCCTCTGAACACTGAGGCCTTTTTGAGGCAGCTCCCAAATCTCTGCTATTGCAAAACAGCCAGTAGGCCAGTTACCAACAGTCACAACAACTGCTGGCTGCTCTTTATCTTGGCAAGAGGAGAGGAGAATTCATACTGGGGATTTCAGCAGGGAGAGGAGAAGGATATCCTCACAAAGCAAATGGAGATGAAGGACCACAGCTATTTTAAATATGTTAATGGCAAGTCATGCTACTCAGTCTTACTCTGCTCAAGGGGACAGACACTAAAATAACTCAGCTGCATCTTGCAGATGCAGCTCTGGCCACTGGTCAGAGAGACATTACCTACTGCAGAGGCTGGTAGGGTGTTTTGCAACCATTAGGACAGAATCCCCTTCACATTCCAAGGCACCAGTTGCCACTTCTCCAGATCCCTCTGAGAGGTTTCCAGTCAAGGGGAGTGTGGGTTAACTGGGGTAACACAGGAACCACCAGGTCTGAATATCTCCAGTATGAGGTACTTGGATAAAGCAGCAAACAAAGCCACCCCAGGCAGCCCTAAACCAACCTTCTACCATGAGATGTTATAAAGCACAGTCACCATTACCTCATCTGCTGACAGCAGCCTTAGAGCCCTACTCTAATGCAGATCAGAACCATCCAGAGAAATGCAAACACCCTTGGAGAAACCCTGTGACTCAGAAGTGGATTTTGAGTTTCTTTTTAAAAAGGGAAGGATCAAAACTTCACTCAGCATGTCAGCAGGTGAGATGATGAGCTTTATCAGCTGACCATAATTTCTCCAACACACACTGCTGTGCCAGAGGTGCCCACTTATGACTCAACCCAATAACCCCAACCCCACAGGAAAACCAGGTCCTCCAACAAGATATCCATGGTCCTTGGAAGTCAGGCACCTGTGACACTGAACTCTGACACTCTGGCTCCTTACCACTTGCGCTTCATGTAGGCAGCAGCCCTGTTCCCATAGAGCATGGCATTGTTGGGGGCTTTCTGCACTGCTTTGCTGTAGAGCTGGATGGCCTGAGTCCACAGCTGGCAGGCAAAGGCCTCGTTGGCTTGCTGCTTGATCCTCTCCAGGTAAGGAGGTAACTCCACTTGGGGGCTGATGGGAAAGAAGGGAGGAGCACAGGTAAGTTGGACAGCCTTAACTCCAGGTAAATGTTTGTGGTGTTTAGTTCGAGCTTAGCGAGTCCCAGCGAGCATTAGCTAATACCAAAGGATTCAGGAAAAGGCAGAAGAGACCCTGGATCTGAATAACCTGAATTTAGGAGGAAGGTTTCTTTTTGACCAAAGAATCACAGAATGATTTGGGTTGGAAGGGACCAGCTCCCTGCCATGGGCAGGGACAGCTTCCACTAGCCCAGGTTGCTCCAAGCCCCATCCAACCTGGCCTTGGACACTTCCAGGGATCCAGGGGCAGCCACAGCTTCTCTGGGCAACCTGTGCCAGGGCCTCCCCACCCTCACAGGGAAGAATTTCTTCCTAAAGTCAAGAATTTCTTCCTAATATCCAATCTAAACCTGCTCTGTCAGTCTGACTGCATCAGTTCGACCATCATTTGACCGTTTCCATTTCTCCTTTATACACAGGGACACTCCAAATTGAGCAGTGGGTATTTTAAACACCACACTTCACCAACACATCTTTGTTTCGACTGCAAAAACAACATTTCCAACCCCCTTTTAGCAATGCATAACAATGCAAATCCAGAAGCATCCGAGTTCACCAGGCCCATGCTCTGCAACCCAAAATTCCAGCCCCATTCCCGCTGCCGTGGTGGAGGGGCCATCTAGAGGAAATGAGCTGAAACATTCCACAAAGCGACTTTGGTGGAAC
Source organism: Pipra filicauda (assembly GCF_003945595.2). NCBI lineage: Eukaryota > Metazoa > Chordata > Aves > Passeriformes > Pipridae > Pipra > Pipra filicauda. Next base: position 365,257 of record NW_024104331.1, read on the forward strand.
CCAGACTACCCATATATGGTATTAAATAAGTGTCTTGACTTTGAACCATGTCTCAGGAAAAACAGCCACCAAGATGTGCTGCTGCTGCTTCACCCCAACTGCATTTTGCTCTTAAGGAATGAAAGGACCAGGGACAATAAGAAGAGGTTCTCCATCCATTCCCACCTCCCATGCAGACTGCAGGAGTAGTGACTCCAGTGTCACTGTCCTAAAGAAATTTTGGCTGCTTCCTTCAATTTCCAGAAGGCAGGTGCCCAAAAAATGGCAAAGGGAAGCAAGGCTCTTTCACCTGGCAGCCTCTCCCATTCCCAACACACTGCTCCTGCAAGCCAGGAAGAAACAACCACCCAGGACGCTTTGCTTCCAGGCCTGAAAAGTCATTTCTTAGTTTTGTCCACCCTAATTGATCATAAGAGAGGAAAAATCTTCATGGATAATTTCTTCCTGATGCTCTTGTTCACAGCCCAGGCGCCAGAAGCCGATACAGCTCCTGGGACAGAGGCCACTTGACAATCAAGTCGAACACACCAAGTGGATTTCTACTTCACACTTTTTTGGCAGTACCTCACCCTGGCAAGAGGAAGAGGACAAGGAGAGAGGCCCAGGAGCCCTGTGGAGGTGCAGCTGTGCCCTTACCTCACGTGTGCCCTCCCCTCGGACAGGCGGAAGCCGTTGCTGTGGAGGTGGATGCCATTCGACACTCCGTTGGTAGAGGTTTTTCCATTCTGCACTTCTGAAGGTTAGAAAAAAAAAAATATATATAAAGCCATGCTAAGCATCAGTGTAGATTATACAAACTCATATCTGCAGCTTCAGGGGTTTTTGTACAGCAGAGCCAAGCCAAAGCCACACCACATCACTTCTGGGATATCGCACGTCCCACCTCCTCCAGCCACCCACATTTGATTTGCCTTCTTCTATTTAGTACCAAACCTCTGCAGTGTCCTTTGCAATGGTACTCTTGAATAGAAAACCAGATACACACAGAACTAAGTACTCACACACACAGAGAGGGCATCTTGAAGGGACCTGCCTTTGACTGAGCCTAGGCCATAGCTGGAGCATCACAGAATCCCAGAATGGTTTGGGTTGGAAGGGACCTTAAAGATAATCCAGTTCCAACCCCTTCTGTGGGCAGGGACACCTTCCACTAGCCCAGGTTGCTCCAAGCCCCATCCAACCTGGCCTTGGACACTTCCAGGGATGGGGCAGCCACAGCTTCTCTGGGCAACCTCTACCTCCCCACCCTCACAGGGAAGAATTTCTTCCCAATATCCCATCTAGCCCTGCTCTCCTTCAGTTTAAGGCCATTCCCCATTGTCCTGTCACTATATGCCTTTGTGAAAAATCCCAAAACTGCACAAGTATTTAGTGACATTAGTATAGCTCTGTATTTCAGACAAATGAACATACAACTAAGCTGTTGAATACTTAATAGAACAAGGAGGATGAGTAGAACCACTGAAGGAATCCAGTAGATGAATTCCAGATGCTTGCTTGCTTTCTTTCTTCCTTTAGTTCTTTTCTTACCCTACTGCTCAAGGAGCTGTTACAGGCTGAACCAATCCTCTGCAGATCATGCAGCCACATCAGCTGCCATTTCACCAGAAAACATTCAGGTTAAACTTTACAAACTGCATTTATGCTGCAGCTGGGAGTGCTCCTGCAGCCACTTCAGACTGGGGAACTGGGGACACTGCCTAACCAGCCTGCTGGGCTGCTCAGAGATCTCAGCATGCAGAGACATGCAGGCACAGGACTTTGACCTGATAACACCTTTTCCCAGCCTTTCCCTGAACTTTCTGTGCCCAGCAGGGAGTGTTTGGTGCACCTCCCTGCTACCAGGAGGTGATTTTTAGATTAAGGCCTAAGGTGTGGACACAGGTCACACAGGGAACACTCCCTGCCAAGAGTCAGGAGCATCACTGCAGCCACTCACTGCCTGCTGCCTGTGGTATCTGTGTACAGAGCAAGGAATGAAAGGGCTTTTGGACAAACTTCCTGGTCAAATAAATGACTTTTTGATTGTAGGAGGGCTATTAGTGCCAGGTCAGATTGTTAGACTAGGGAAGATTGCTCTGTTTCCTTGTATTGAGTGTATAAGGAAACAACAGTATCCTATATTTTACTAATAATTAAAAGGAAAAAAAAAAATCAAACAATATATCTCTTCCATGCCTGTCCACAAAGCTTCCCCCTTAGTTGAAGACAGGATACCAGGACCTCAACCACTTACAAAGTCTACTTAATCCTTGTGCACAGCTTTAAGCATTCTCCTTAATTAAGACACACACATCCAGCTCCCCATAGGTCACTTCTCCCCTCCAGACACACGTTTTGGCCCTCTGCAGAAGGGTTTTAGAACTCAGGGTATGAACTGCACTGCAGAAAACAGCCCAGCAACAGCTTCATTTTCCTGCTGCACCCTGACTTCACTCTGCCTTCCACTCCCTTTAGTGACAGCATCACACTTACCCCCTGAAGTGTGGCACTTCTTCGGGAGGAGGAAAGTGTACGGTCGCTGTTTGTATGTCAGATCAAACAAATAGACCTAAGGAAAGGAAAAAGAGAGAATGAGACCAAAAAAAAAAAGAAAAAGAAAAAAAAAAAAATCAGCAAAATATAGATGCTCAAGTCACCAAAATAAAACAGGGCCAGATGGGTGTATGGTTTCGTGTTTGTGTTTGCTGTTTCCAATTTTCTAACTGGGAATCTTGTTTATAGATGGGGATGGCAGCAGTACTAGTGGTGTGCTCCATTCCAGCACTGGGTTCAGAAGGAATAATGCTGAGAAACAGCAGCCTGGTCTTATCCCAGAGCTAAGACAGCCCTCCCCATACCTACAGAACTTAAAAGATGGCCTGACCACTGACCAACCTGCTCAGAAAGCTTCAACTCCAGTAAGATACTTTAATTAACACAGTGATCATGAAGGAACCAAACATTTATTGACAGAAAAGAGGTGGTACACTGAACTGAGAGAAGAATCTCTTCAAGATGAAACCTGAGAAACTGAGAAGGATATATTGAGATTCAAGATTTCTATAAGATTTCCCGAGAAACTCCAAAGGCAGCCCTGTGAAATTCTATTTTACAGTTGTATTGGGACAGGAATGGACAGCCCAGATCAGCCCTACACTTCACCTTCTCAGCACCTTCTCTTAAAGAGAACGAGAGCACAGGTGAGAAAGACCTGCAGGGGACAACCACAGTGCAACCTGCCCACTAGCAAAGTTCCTGCTTAATCCATGCTGATTAATGCTGTCAGGAGGATTTTCTCATTTCATTGATAGGCTTTACAGAAGATCCATGAATATCACCCAGAGTTTAAAATTAAAGCAATCAATATTCCAGGTGAAGGCCTTTACTTCTCCAAGTCCTTTAGTCACTATGCCCTATCACAGGAGCAGTTTGATGCTTCAAGAATGAGTTATGAAATCTTTTCTAGGTCAGCAAAGGTCAGTTCCAGAACTTGTTTAGTTTATTTTCCTCTTCCAGAGAGTGAACTGTGAATTGGAAAACCAGAACAGAATGTGCTTCAAGTTTGATCAGTGACAGCATAACAAATAAACCCCTAATCCCAAGCGCTTAGTCTGAATTAATCAGAAAGCAGTTTAAAATCAATCAGATTACCCACAGAGAAGTTGCTGTACCTGTTTTCAAGAGCACACAACAATGTGCAGTGACTCAACAACTGCATCTGAAGCTTTCTGCCAAACTTCAGCTGTCTCCTTACCTGCTCCCCTCCCATGTTGACCAAGAGCTCAGTGCCATCAGGACTGAAGGTGACATATGTGGCCACCAGAACCCTCAGCCTGTTGTTGTAGTCTGGAAGCTTCACTGGAAGGTGCCCTGTGGAGAGGAGAAGTTTGTAATTATTGGCTTAACCAGTAAGTGCTGTCTTTGTCCTACCCCAGCTGCTCCCTTTTACAAGGGCAAAGCCATGGAGCACCCATTTCCTGCTGTTTATTGGATCCTTCCATCAGCCACCAAAACACACAGGGGGCTTTTTCACAGCTTCTAAGTATCAATGCCCCATCCCTGGAAGAGTCCAAGGCTCTGAGCAACCACTCTAGTGGAAGATGTCCCTGCCCATAGCAAGAGGTGGAATGAAATGGGCTTTAAAGTCCCTTCCTACCCAAAGCATTCAATGATTTTAATTCTGCAAGGCCATCTCCACATGAAGATGAGGATTGTAATTGCCTTGTTAAAAAGGAGCCTGCAGAACCCAGCAAATCTCAGTTTTAGGGATTCACCAGGATTTGACTTCTGCGATTTGTGCCATCTGCAAATACCTCCATCTTCAACCCCCTAATCAGGTTTCCTTAATAAAGCCCTCAGCACAACCAAACCAAAGCTCCTAAATATTCAGCTCACACACAGGTTCTGTTGCTCAGACAGCAGATGTGTTGCATGACCAATTCAGGGGACCTGAGGAATCCTCCAGTGGGACTCATCAGAAGCAGGACTGTCAGAACTGGTCTGCTGAACGTGCTGGTCTGAGATATTGGAAAAAACCCGAACATTTTGGGGAAAAGGATAGAAAATAACAAGCACTGGAGAAGAATGTCATATAGATTGCTCAGACACTGCATCACTGATTCTTCATCTGCAGGATGAGGACAAGTCATTTCTCTCCTGTGCCAAAAAGATTTTGAACAGTAGCTTTGCTGGGACCAGTTCCAGGAAAGCATAAAGAGCCCAGGTTATCCAATTCTTGACTTTCCAACAAAAGTGACAAAAAGACATTTATGCTGGACAAGAAGCAGCAAGGCCAGCTCACCACCCCACAGCACTGCCAGATCAGGGAACTGAGCAAGAATCCACAGCACAGAAGTGAAATAAACTGCAATTCCAGGGAATATCCCATGGAAGAACTCCTCCAAGCAGTGGTTCCTTGTGTGAGGAGTACAACTCTGCTTCTTCAGGCATTAAAGTCCCACCAGTCTCTCCCAGTGTCTCCCCAGTACAGGTGTCCATACCTGCCACGTAGTACTGCGCCGCGCCGTCCGGGAGGGGCTTCTGTCGGTCACAGAACGTGTGTACTCCAGCTGAAGGGCTCTGCTTCATGCTTTTTCTAGCCAGAACAGCCTTATTATAATCATAGCATTCAACTGCTGGAAGCCTGATTCAAGCTAACACTTTATGTTCACCCACGAGGACAAGGCCCACTCAGCTATGGGTCACCAGCCTCACATCACCCCAGTGTATTCAGAAATCAAAAAGGCTTTGGGTGATAGAAAAAAAAAAAAAAAAGTAAAACTTCACAGATGATGGATCCCTGCAAGTCCCCCTTCCCCCCAGAGCCTTGACCAGATTTCTGTAGCTCACACGTGCCCAGCAAAGCCAGGTGCTGTTACCTGTGGTTGTGGATCATGCGGATGTCGTAGAGCCGCACGAAGGGCCCGCTGGCCCCCACTGCCAGGTAGTTGTTGTCCTGGGGGTTCACTGTCAGGCATTTGGCCTCCACCAGCTGCCCACAGTACTCAGTCAGGTCTATGAGGACCTCGGAGCGTTTGCTGTTCTCTCGCAGGTCGTACTGTCTGCAAAGGGAGGGAGTCAGGCACTCGTGTCATGGAGAGCAGAAGCAGTAACAGAGAATCATGGAACACCCTGAGTTGGGAGGGACCCACAAGGATCATCCAGTCCAACTCCTGGCCCTGCACAGGACACCCCAACAATCCCACCCTGTCCCTGAGAGCGTTGTCCAAACCCTCCTGGAGCTCTGGCAGCCTTGGGGCTGTGCCCACTGCCCTGGGGAGCCTGTTCAGTGCCCAAGCACCCTCTGGGGGAAGAACATTTTGTTAAGTTTTCCTTGGTGACCAAACTGAAGACCACTCAAAGCAGCACACTGACACTGCTCAGCAGTGACCTACACTTCATTATCCATGATGAGATGACACCAAGGACATGTTAACAACAGTAATTTGTGCCACAGGTTACTGGAAGCATCTCAGTTCAATACACACTAGGCCTCAGTATCAGGATAATCATTAAAACCAGCTCTATAACGTGCACAGATTTATTCAAGTTCCAAATTAAACTCCAAGTCATGACCTCACAAACAGTAGCTCACAGGAAAAGTGAAACAGAGCCTCATAGTAAAAATACTCATTTCAGAGTCTCAATGACTCTGGAGGGAAATGTTATGCAGTGTTATATCTCCCTTGCCTCTGACATGGCTGTTCCTTTCCTGGCCTCCCTCTTCAGGGGAGCAAAATGGAGGAGATGAGGAGGGTATTTATCAGATTTTATGAGATAAATTTTTCCAGTTTTAAGAAAGGGAGAGATGAGCTTAAGCTCTGTAGTACAGAGACAGCCTCCCTCCAGATGCCTGCACAGCACGTACTGCGAGGGATCCTAAAACCAAACCAGCTGGAATTCTGTACCTGATCAACCCGTCTTCTGCTGCACTCCAGAAGGTGTTTGGCCACATGGGAGCCGTGGCAATCCGCTTCACTCTGTTGGTGTGGTCTCCAAACATGTGGACTGTCTCCTTGACAGTCAAGTCATGGACGTGCACCTTGGAATCCGCAGCTCCCGTGATGAGGATCCGATCCCCCGAATGCGGCAAGAACTGCGGGAGAGAGATCTGACCTTCAGGCTGAGGCTGCTCACGTGGACATCACTGGGCTGTCTGGGCAGTCATGGAGCAGTAACTGCTTCAGGAACATGGGATAACCCATGTCATTGCCTACATTACACACATGTCAGTGTGCACACCCAGGAGTCACCAGCTACAGCAGGACACACACATTTCAATTTGCCTCTTCGTCACAAATCCCAATTTGCTACAACCATTTCCTTTGAACTCACAGAGAGAATAAGCCTGGGATCTGCATAAACTAAGTGCAGTACTGGATTTAATTCATTTTTTTATCATTAGAAATATTAAATTATTTGGGAGGCAAACTGCTTGCAGGAAAATGTTTCCCAGCAAGGATTTATTCTCTTGCTGCTTAGCTTGTTGGCTGTTCATTCCTTCTAACCACATACCTTGACAGAAAAGATGTTCGCAGTATGTCCTGTGTGCATAGAAAGGAGTTTCTTGTGGTGCAGAGGATCCCAGACAATGGTGTGCTGGTCATCAGAGCCAGAGGCCAACAAGCTGAATGAAGGAGAAGAGAAATATGCACCAAGTATTGTTCTGTTCTAAGCCGTGACCAATTTCACAGAGCGGTTTGACCACAGACATCCATTAAGTTAATTCAGCCCTAAGCGGCCCATTTCCTCTCTCTTTCCTCAGCTCTGTGTTCCCCATGCACTCATCCATTCAGCCAGGTCAAGGAGCTAAACCAGCCAAACAGCAGCCCCACGGAAAATAAAGTGAGTGGTTTTCGTTGGTTCGGCTCATTGAACGGATTCCGATGGCACAGGGGAAAACAGAGGTATTTGGTCAACAACAAAATGCAGGGCCTCCATTTTCCTTATTATCCTGGCTGTGTTAAGTGCTCCCCATCATCCCTGAAGCCAAGCCAAGGCATTTATTCCCAGGCTCTGGATGTGCCCAAGCAGTCCCAGGGCTCATGGAGTGAACCACAAACCGCTTTAAAAGCATAAAGTCATTGCAAGGTGCTGTTGACCTCGCACATCCCTCTGCATCTGAGCCCAAAAGAACTGGACATCTGCAACTCTCAGCTGTTTTAAACTTATTTCCTTGTAGCCAAATCTCTTTCAAGCACATGAAATTTTTCTGGTAAATCATTCTGAGAAGCAGACCTTGGATGTTCTAAGAGGCGTGTCCAGAAATACATGCTCTTCCTTCCATCCACTCATTTCTCAGGCAGAAAGTCTTTATTCCACTTGGTTAATGGAAATGCCCTTTAGTTTCTCTCTAAAATTGCAGAGGGGTAAATTCTCCACCTCCTTCCCTTAGATATTTGTCCCCCTGCAGCAGCTTTTAACAGCATGGTGAAGGGGGTTGGGAAATGTCACCACCAGCTGGGCAAATCCTAAAGATCCATTATAATCCATAATACCACTTAAGAGAAGAGAAGCAGCCTTCAATCTCCACTTCTTAGTCTGACCATTTCCCTTCTGAACTGACTAAAGGGGCATTTCTAATAATATCCAGATATATTTAACAAAATAAAGCTTCTTTTTGAAGCGTGAGCTCTACTACAGCTAAAACTTTGAGCTTGAGCTCCACTTTACTAGAAATGGGAAGCAGCTGCTTGTGATAAGATGACCTACATCCTACTCTTAGGAGAACCTGGGGTTATGGGTTTGTTGCTCCCAAACCAAGCCACATACTTACTCTCCTTTTTCATTCCACTCTAGACAGTTGACACACCCAGAGTGACCCTGAGGGAATTAAAAAAAAAAAAAAAAAAGGAAGATGGTATTACACAAACTTCAGATTTATCAAGCAGAGTTGTTCTAAGGCAAGGACACAGCGAGCTCCCCACAAATAACAACTTGTTCCAATACAAGCAGGTTTTTTTATGTTTTTATTCCAACCCTGTAAAAAAAACCAAAAAACCCACCCACATGGCAAATAAGCACCTCCAGAAAAGAAAGACACGCTATAGCAGTCGGGGTAAAAAAGGCAAAGTGAAACAAATAAAAAAAAAAAAGGTAGTGTTGAATAAAATGGCAGTTTTAGTCTCAGAGGCTACAGCTGAAATCCTGCTGTACACAGGGAAAGGTGACTTTGCTTCCAAAGCCCTTGGCAAGGCTGACAAATTACATGTGCAGGTTCTCTGGGAACACAGGGAAAAGGCACTTTTGATAGCTCTGTTAGAAGCACCTTGCTGCTGGGTGACTCCATCATCCATCTTCATCCAAATTAACCAACAGCTGCAGCGAGAAGTGGGGGAGCACTGATAGCGTTTGATTTGGGAGATGCGACTGAAAAGGGGGGCAAAAGGACCCTTTCCTCCCCCAAACCAAGACAATATTAAGATGTGACACAATAAGCTGTGTCAGAGTGCAAAACAACCTGTTCTTTAGGGAACACATTAAGCATTAGAGCTGAGTGTGCTGAAGAGTTGACCACTGGCTCTCCTGTAGGTGCATCGGGTAAGTGCGGAAAGCTCACACAAACTCTCACTGAGCTATTCCTGGCTCTAACGCAGCTTGGGGGATAAGAAATCAGCATCTACCCCAGAAAAGAGAGAATTTCATACCCTTCCTGCAGTGAGGAAGCAGCTGGTTTGCTCTTTGGGCACTGCCCACTCACCTGCAGTTCTGCCTCCAGGCCCAGGCGGCGGATGAAGGGGTCAGTGACGTGGTAGTGCCGCTCAAAGCCCAGCGCTCCCCTCTCCTGCACGGGGCAAACAAGCACCACACTGACTACAGCAAACAAAACATTTCCTATTTCCCCTTTTAAGAGAAGATTCTTAAAAGTTTAAAAATCAAGCAGGTGCTTTGCCGGGTATTGGGGTGTCCATAGCGCGAGGGAGCTGTGCTCTAAGTAAGGAGGCACAGAATCAGAGGATCACTGAATGGTTTGGCATGGAAGGGACCTTAAAGATGATGCAGTTCCACCCTCTTCATGGGCAGGGGCACCTTCCACTAGCCCAGGTTGCTCCAAGCCCCATCCAACCTGGCCTTGAACACTTCCCGGGGTGGGGCAGCCACAGCTTCTCTGAGCAACCTGTGCCAGGGCCTCCCCACCCTCAAAGGGAAGAATTTCTTCCCAATATCCCAGCTAACCCTGGCCTCTTTCAGCTGAGACCATTCCCCCTTGTCCTATCACTCCATGCCTTTTTGACAATTCCCTCTCCAGCCTTCTAAGCCATCATTTGAACATCTTCAGGCATAATTTTTGCCACTGATTTGGTTTAAAATGATGTTCGGCTCAGCGTCAGGCTCAGCTGGGGAGCCAAGATCAGGCCCCCACTAAGGCAGAGTAAGTTGCCTACTTTGGGCCTGAAACAGAAGAGCTTGGGAATGCCTATTATTATCCCCTGGTGATGACTTCAGCAGGAACTCAATCCTGAGGACAGCAGTTCTGGACCAGAGCTGCTCAGGAGAACTCTGCCATTACAGAGCCTGTCCTGAGGCACCAGCACGGGCAAAGTCCCAGGGAATGTGACTGGACAGCTTCCTTTGGGATGGGTTATTTCCTCAGCCATGGAGCAGGACCTTGGAGCTGCAGCACCACAGCACAGGCTGTTCTAGAGGGAACAGCTGCCACAGAACTGCGTCAGTACAAATGAAGGTGAAGAAAAGCAGGACAGTTGTTTCCCCTGTGATCTCACAGGGCTCACAGATGCATCAGCAGATGGCTTCGATGAAAAAAGGCCAACTGCAGAGGCAGGGATGAAGGCAAGGGAATGCAAGTCACATTTTGGGTGGAACAGCCAAGGAGGTTCCTTCCTAGGACCTCACCCAGCCTTGGTCCCATCCCATACCACGCTCAACTCAAGCCTTTTTAATCAGCATTTAAAGATGGGAACACCAATGTCAAAAATTGTAACTTATTCCTTCACTATCAGCATTTAGGGATGGGAACAACAATGTCAAAATTACACTGATGGGGCTCAAAAAAAAAAAATCACACTGATGGGGTTAAAAAAAAAATCACACTGATGGGGTTTGGAACATGTCAGCAGTCCCAGAGCAGACACAGAACTGCTGAATTCCCTTCCCAGCCCAACGTTCAGTAATGAACTCCACACACTCCAAAAGCTATTTGAAAACAAAATGGAGACAGACATGAAAGCGCTGGAGGGAAAACAAACCAGGCTTTTTGTAGGAGCTTCCATGACAAACTTCAAACCCCCTGATGTATTTTTGTGGAGAGCATTCCTAAGGCCCTGCTGGGCCCACTGCAAGGTGCTGCAGGTGTAATTCCTGTGCTGCTGCAGCCTCAGTGGCTTTGTGAGGGCTGTGGAGTAGGATTTTGCTTTCCCTACAAGGAACTGTCAGACTTAGCAACCTTTCCAAGGTCACAGATCGAAGTCTGACAGAGCAGACAGCATGAGACAGTCCCAGGCTAAGGCTCTAACCACAGAACCAGCCTCTCCTTGTTAGGGCAGCAAAACAAATCTTTGCACATGGATTAAATTACAAGCTCATAACACAAAGTTTGGTACCAAACTGCAAAGTGAGCACTTCCAATTCCTTATTCTGGCTACTCACAGACCCTTTTCCTGAATGCTGATTACCAGCAGAGCTGCAAATGATTTCAGGCTTCTGAGTCCAAGCAATAATTGCCTATTGTGTCTGCTGCAGCCAGTCCTTTCACGTTGATATTCCACAAATGCAGCCATCAGATGACTGATCCAACCACTGCAGCAGCTTTTTCCCCTACACAAAGGAAGCAACACACCACTCTCTAAAGAAGAGGAGACAGAGAGAGGCTGTGACAGAGATCATTAGCTCTACTACAGTCAGAAATGCCTCTGATGGCAAGATCACACAGGGAGAACACAGAGAGGAGAGAGAGAAGCTGGCTAAGGGGCCTTTGTGGTGCCCAAACACAAGCAGATGTATTTTCCTCAAAAGGAACAGACCTGCTGATGGCAAACTAGCACAGGGAGAGGAACTGTATTCCTGCCATGCCACACTTCACCCCAGCTCCTCATTAAGGACAGTGATAGGTCCTATGTGTTTGTTCTCTTAAGCTTCTCATGGAGCTTATCAACAAGAGATCTTTTCCAAAGTAAAGGCACCACCACAAGTATTTCCCAATCCAGCACAAACGCTGATTCTCCATCTCCCTCCACCCAACACATACCTTGATCTGTCTGTGGATGATGTCTCTGGTAATGTTGGCTTTTGCCATCTTCTTGTAATGGGGCAGACGAAAAGAAGCTATGGGAAGAGCTGCTGTGCATCCAAGCATTCCAACCGAGCCAAGATCCACGCTGGGGGCATTCAGTTACCTGCAGGACAGCACAGGGAGGGGACACAGGCAGGCACACACCATATTAGGCCATTCAGACAATGTCAAGCTTTATTTTCCAAACACAGCAGTGGGTGAGAACGGAAAAGTTGGGTATAGAGGCTCCTGAAAAAACTCTAGGAAGGAACAATGCCCGACTTGAGGCCATCCCCAGTCTGTGGAGGAATTCACAATGAGCAGAATTCCAGGGCTAAACAAGTCTAGAAAATCCATGTTTCTATGCCAGCAAAGACCCTGGGCAGCGTCCTGTCCCACAGCTTCCCCTCCCACCATTCCATGTCCACTCATGTCCAATGTCATGTTTCCCAAGCTCTACAATCAACAAGACTCATATTGTGAATAAACACAGTATCGATGGTTTTGGCCACCTCTTCTCTCTTTTTTTACTACATTTAATTATCAGCAAAACCAAATTAGAACAACCAAAAGGGTACAAACATTCCTAGAAATCACAACAGCCAACCATCAGGTGATGGTTGGTCAACTGAACACCCAACTACCTCAGCAAGAGGTAACCTCAATGACTCTGTGAAACACAGGGAGCCAGGACAGACCCCTCACTACTCGTGTCCAAGGCCAGATCCACACAAAGCTGCCAACTGGGCTAAATAAGCCCCATTGCTGGAGACATCCCAGAGGATGGGGTTTCCAGACAGCCCCGTGTGCTGAGCTCTGCAGGGAGAGGGAGCACTGCTGCCTCAAAAAGCAGCTCCAGGTTTGGACACACCACACGTGCAGGATCGATGGTATCTGCCATCCCTCTCCTCCAGCTTCTCCAGACACCTTTTCCAGCTAGCAAGCCTCCACCTGCCTTTCTCCCGGGCTGGATCCCCATGGATTGGCCTCCTTAAACAAATCCTCCAGGATACAGCAAGTTTCTCCAGCCAGAGCTGCAACAGGGCAGAGACCATCATTCTGTGACAACTCAGCAGTTCACCCCTCAGGTGAGGGGCTGCTGCTCACTGGACAAAACCCAAGATGATCTTACCTCTAAGATTTATATCCCAGTGCTCCACTCCTTCTCCTCCTCACAGGGAATTTTAACCACACCAGCCACCCGCCCTCACCCAACCCTTCTCCACAGGAACCTGTGACCAGTCACTGATGGCAGCTAAACAACTTTTTCCATGGAAACAAATGATCCATTATCCTCAAGAGACAGGAGGGACAATATTCCAGCAGATCTCAGGGCCTCAGTCTTGTCTGCAGCTTTCCACTCTTCCAAGTGCTTCCCTACAACATTCCCAGATTCTGTCTACGGTCTCCTCTCTCCAAGCAGCACCCAGGTTTTTCCTCTTCTTCCCTGACAGGCAGATTTCTTGTCTCCCTCTTTGAGAGCAGTTTAATTTTGAGCTTAGAACCCCAAAAGGACCCACACCATGCCAGGGCCAGGCAGGCTGCTCTCACCTCCCAAAGGACAAAAAACCCCACTGCTCTCTTAAGAGCCCTACAAAAAAAACCTGTCACATTTTCTATGCCCAATTATGGCTAATTTCCAATCAGCTCCTTTTCATTCAAACAGCACCAAACAACCTCAAGGACACACGTGGAAAAATGCACGTCCACGGAAAGATCCAGATCTCCCCTATACAGACTGAAATAACCCACACCAAGAAGCCAGTTTAGAGCTAAATAAATCAATGCAAAACCATTAATACACTATAAATCCACTGTATGAACGGAGAGAAGGAAGATTCAAATCCCCCAAAACCTGCCAGTCTATATAAGAGAGACTCAAATTGCCTTGGTTTTCAACAGTCTCCTTTGTCCCAGCATTTTCTCCCTTCTGGAACTCTGACACCCACACTGGCCAGGGGACACAATACACAGGAGTTGGCTATTTCTGGGAGTGTTTTTAGGATTAAAGATGTGTTGTGGAGCTTCCCAACTCTCTGGACAGGTCACTGTCACTCAGAGGTGTCCCCAACAGAACGTTGTTCCTCAGGTCTCAGGAGATCAACACAACTTTATTCCTTAAAAGATACAGGTCAGGAAAATTATCAGTGAAATCAGCCCTTCTGGTGACAGGCTGAGGAAAAAACCCACAGTCAAACAGGAATGCAGGAGCCTGAGGTGTCTCTCTTTCCTAGAAAGGGCTTGGTTTGGCAACTGGGTGTTGTAAAATGCTCAAAGGTCTCCCAGAACACGTGTCTATGCTTGGCCAAGAAGACTCCAAGAGCCTCTCTTGCTTTCATATTGCTATTTTTTTTTTGTTGCTCAACAGGTATTCCACAGCTACAAAAGCTTAGGCAACCTTTAAATTATCGTGGGATCACAGACAAAGAATTAAAAGGTCCCAAATTCTGATTCTGGGTCAGATTTTGAGCATTAGCCACAATTGGTCACAATCCCAGACTCACATTCACCATGAATATAACAGTTACCTCATTCTTGACTATTAACTAACTAAATACATAACTTAATTAAACAAATATTAAGTGCTGTTAACACTAAAGACTACTGACCCCACCACTGTACAGGCAGATCCACTCTCCAGTTACAAACTGACCCTGGAATAAAACACAGAATCCCCCAAGATTTGTAGGTCCCCTGAAAAATATATATAATAAATAATTAGCCAAAAATAAACCCTGTCTCCCAATTTCTTAGCCACATAAAGGCTTCCAAACATGAAGCCCCTTCAGAGAGTCTTTGTCACCACCAAAGGCATGGAAATCAGTAAAGGATGTTCCTCTTCTGGCAAAACCACTGTGCAGATTCTGTTCTATCCCATCCTTGCGCTTCTCTGGCTTTTCACTAACCCTGCACAACCAGATCGTGGTGGAATGAGAGGATTAAGTCCCAGAGACAAGGACACTGTAGGATGAGTCTGCACTAGTGCTACCAGGGATGACTCCACAAGCAGCTTCATTTTGGCTACACGTTAGAGATGATCCCATCCCTTCCCATCCCTGGAAGTGCCCAAGGCCAGGCTGGACAGGGCTTGGAGGTGCCCGGGACAGTGGAAGGTGTCCCTGCCATTGGAACAGGATGATCTTTAAGGTCCCTTCCAACTCAAACCATTCCATGATTCTGTGATTGTGACCTTGCTGGGTCATTTATTAGATGACACTGGAGCGAGTTTCTCCATCACACTTCAATTCCAAGCAAGGACAACCTTCCCTCATCCCTCAGTGCTCCAAACCTGCCCCGCGACGCCGCAGACAGGACTAAAAACTTGGGATCTAGTTACAGCTGTCACCTCACCCATGGCAACAGCCTCTTCTTAAACTCCACCTGGAGCACACAGAGCACCAGCCCACCTGCAGTTCCCTCCTGGACTCTCCTGCTCCTGCAACACTGAACTCCAAAGGCACGAAAAGCACTTTCGCAACACTTGGCCTTTAAATTCGCAGTCAAAAATTAACAAGCCACAGATTTCTGCAGGCTGTGGGCTCCAAACCTGGCAGGCTGTGTTTACACTGACAGCAGTTTAAAAGCCCCTTAAGCTCCTGGGAAAGTACACTTCCAGAGGGTGCTCCAGGGCATGGGGAGGAAGGGGAGTAAAGGGATTCCAATTTTCCCAAAACACTCGCTCGAAGTCTGGAAACAAAACCTTGACAGTGACAACACAAATAATTCCATTGATTTAATACCAAGTTATCCCAACGCAGGTCGGATTTGGGGGATTGCCCCTTTGCTGGATTGTATTTCCCTCTCATGGAAGCACCTGAACAGCCCCCACCTCCCTCACCCCCACAGCGACATCCTGACACAGACCTGCCCTGCAGAGGAGGGGGCCAGAGCCCCAGCCTGGGCACCAGCACCCTTTGGAAAAGCTCCATCCACCCCAAGAAACTCCACAAAGCAGCAGGACCCCTGAAATCAGCAGCTTTACGCAAGCAATCCAATTCCTAACTGTGTGGATGTGCCCAAGTTTCTCAAGGTCACTGGGAATAAGCAGCACTCTGCACACCACGAGCCCTGCAGATACACGGCTCATCCCCAAGGAACATTCCCAAGACCCTTCCCTTCAGCATCTACAAATTATTTCACCCATCCAAACACCAGTCAGGACACAACTCATGCAGTTTCTTTATCCTCACAACTTATTTCCCTGCCCTCTTTACCTTGACTTCCCAAGAGGTCACGGATCAAATTAAAATACATGGAGATAGGTACATTTATGTGTTTGGGTTTTTTTTAAGAAACCTGGAAAACCAAGAGGGAATGAGCTGGTTAGCAGCAAATATCTTGCTAAAAGAAGGTTTTGCTCCAGCTGAAGGAGTTGCCAGGAGGTCCCCAGGACAGATGGACATGGAACATGGAGAGAGTGAGGAGAAGTGGGATCTGAGCCCTGACAGACACAGCACAAGGGGACTGTCAGGGAAACTCAGATAGCCCAGAGCCATACAGTGCTTCCAGCTCAGCCCTCCAACTGGAATCCTACCTCTCCCCTTCGTCCCCCAGCTCGCACATCCACTGGGATAACAGAAAGATGCCAGACAACACCTCACCCAACACAAGCAACATCCCAATGCCCAGACCCACACGGCCCAGTAGCTCCAGGAAGGAGTTCAGCTGGCAGAGGAGGAAAGGCTGATCCCCCTTCCAGGGAAAGGGGCTGCAAGACCCCCACCACGGGTAGGGAAAGGTTCTGTGAAGGGTTTAGAGAGGGGATGGTGAGCAGAGGAGGGAGCAGGGCAGGGTCACAGTTAGGAAAGGGGAGAGGAAGGTGAGGACAGGGCAGTGCCAGGTGTAGGAGGTGGAAAGGGAAGCGAAAAAGCAGGGGCTGCACCTGGCAGGGGCTGGGTACCTGCCAGAGGATGCAGGAATGGGGAGGAGAGGGCAGGAAGAGGGTCTAGGGAAAATGGGGATGAGGGGCTGGAGAAAATTGGGACTGGTTTGCTCCTGGCAAAGAGAAGGGAGGTAACACCTGGGGGGAGATAGGGGGGCACTTGCCAGAGCCTGGGGTGGGGTAACGGATGGGAAAGACAGGGGTGGGGGGGGGAAAATGTCAGGAAAGGGAGAGGAGGGAAAGCTGATAGATAAGGGGACACAGGGGGTGTGGCAGACAGGGAAGGGGGTGATAGCTCAAGGGAAGAGGGTACAGGGTGGGTAGAAGAGGGCGCAGGGAGCAGTGGGAAGGGGTGCCACTGACAGGGCAGGGGGCACGGGGGGTGTAGCTGACAGGGAAGGGGGTACAGCTGACAGGGAAGGGGTATGGGGGGGTGTAGCTCAGAGAAAAGGAGGTACAGGGCTGACAGGGCAGGGGGGGCTGCTGACAGGGAAGGGGGTATGGAGGCTGTAGCTTAGAGGGAAGAGGGCACAGGGGTGTGGCTGACAAGGAAGGGGCTATGGGGGGTGTAGCTCAGAGGGAAGGGGATACGGCAGGGACAGATGACAGGGAAGGGGGCACGGAGGGGGGGCGACTGACAAGGAAGGGGCTATGAGGGCTGTAGCTCAGAGGGAAGAGGGCATAGCGGGGACAGACGACAAGGAAGGTGGCACAGAGAGGGGGCGGTTGACAGGGAAGGGGATACAGGAAGGGGCGGCTGACAGGGCGAGGAGGCCCCTCCGGCCCGCGGGAGGGGGGCAGGAGGGGCCGTTACCTGTCAGGCCTCCCGGGCGCGAACGCGGCGGGCAGCGGGCAGCGGCGAGGCTCCATCCATGCGGGCCCGAGCGGGACGGGACGGGACGGAGCGCAGGGGGTGCCCGAGGGCCCCCCGGCCGTGCCCCCCGCCCCCGGCCCTGTTTACCCCTGCCAGCTGTCCGGGGCTCCGCTGCGCCCCCCCCAACCCCGCCGCCGCGCACCGCGCATGCGCCACGCCAACTGCGCAACCGCCCCCCACGCGGCGCCACGCCCCGGCCGCTGCGCAAATGGCGTAAGTGCTGTTCGTGAATAGCGCACCGTTTGCTGTGCGCCGCCGAGCCGAGATTGACAGCTCGCTGAGCCAATGGGGAGGGAGAGAGCGCTTCCTGAGGGATGCACCAATGGTGTGAGGGGGCGGGAGCGTGGCGGCGCGAAGGGGCTGCTGGGAGTTGTAGTCGGGGAGTGATGGCGGCCATAACTCCCCCTCCCGTTCCCCAAGCCTGGGCGGGTTAGAAGCTCTCACTGTGTCTGGGCTCTCTCAGCATCACGGGCAGCTCGAGGTGTGGACTCGGCTGCGAGGATGGTGAAGAGTCTCGAGGGCAAGCCATAGGCTGAGATCACTCGGTTTGTCCAGGAGGCTGAAGGGAAACCTCATTGGGGTCTGCAGCTTCCCCATCCCTGGAAGTGTCCAAGGCCAGCTTGGACGGGGCTCGGAGCAACCTGGGCTAGTGGAAGGTGTCCCTGCCCATAGCAGGGGGTAGAATGAGGTGAGCTTTAAGGGTCCTTCCAGCCCAAACCATTCCATGGTTCTATTCCTCCTGAGGGGCAGCTCCGATCTCTGCTCTGTGTGAGCAGGGACAGGACCCAGGGAACGGCTGGAGCTGTGTCAGGGCAGGGTCGGGTTGGATCTCAGGGAAACGTTCTTCCCCCAGAGGGTGGTTGGGCACTGAACAGGCTCCCCAGGGCAGTGGGCACAGCCCCAAGGCTGCCAGAGCTCCAGGAGGGTTTGGACAGGGTGGGATTGTTGGGGTGTCTGTGCAGGGCCTGGAGTTGGACTTGGGTGATCCTTGTGGGTCCCTTTCAGGTCAGGAGAATCATACAATCCCAAAGCAGTTCAGGTTGGAAGGGATGTTAAAGAATATACAATTCCACCCTTGCTGTGGGCAGGGACACCTTCCACTACCCCAGGTTGCTCCAAGCCCCGTCCAACCTGGCCTTGGGCACTTCCAGGGATCCAGGGGCAGCCACAGCTTCTCTGGGCAACCTGTGCCAGGGCCTTCACACCCTCACAGGGAGGAATTTTTTCCTAAAATCTAATCTAAACCTACTCTTTTAGTTTGAGGCCATTCTCCCTTGTTCTGTCACTCCAGTCCCTTGTCAATAGTTTCTCTCCATCTCTCCTGTCAGCTCCCTTCAGGTACTGAAGGGCCACAATTAGGTCACCCTGTAGTCTTCTCCAGGCTGAACAATCCCAATTCCCTCAGCCTTTCCTCACAGCAGAGCTGCTCCATCCCTCTGATCATCTCAGTGGCCTCCTCAGGATACTCTGTGATTCTCTGACCTCTCCACGGGAAGCGAGTTGTGACCAAGCCCCTGTGGAAAAACCCATCCCAGCGTTTGCTCTTTCCAGCACGACTTGTCGAAGGGAAGTGTGCGAGAAGCAGCTCGCCCAGGCAGCACAAAGCTCGGGGTTTTCTGGAAAATAAAACTCCGTGGGAAGAGCCAGGGGGTGGCAGTGTTTGCAAAACCCTTCCCTTTGCCTTGTCCTTCGCTGGCCCTGCGGACTGTGGGGACGGGCCTGGGATGAAGGCAAAGCTGGTATCCCCTCTAGTCCCAATTATCTCAACGAACCCTCCCAAAAAGGGGGTGTGCGTAAAACGAATCAAAACTTACCAATTCATCCCTCTATAATTTATTTCCACAATTAAACATCCCCAAGGTCTATTAATAAAGTGTAATGAATAGTATAAATTTTCATTTAGATCTTAATTCCCTGGCTCCCAGATAATCCCAGCTGCACAACAGAAGAAAATTGCTACTTGCTTATTCCAACAGAAGGAGGAAAAGCCCCTTAAATCAGACAGTATGTGGAAGCCTGAGGACTCTCCCTTACACCTCCACCCTCGTAAATGACTGCAATGATTTGTCTCCATCTCATAATGCATTAACTTATTCAGCTGTTGTCAAAGTTCTTTACAGAAGATAATTGTTAATTGTTGCCTCTGCATCGGTCCGGAGTCTTTTAATTAAACAAATAATAATTGGGATCCATCACCACCATCCTTACAAAAGGGTTTTATCTTCCCTTCTCAGATACCATCCCCATGGGCATCTAAAGCTCCACAGAGAAAATCAGGCAGGCTTTGGATGCCCTTGACATGAAAGTTTTTCTTGCTGATGGAGAGAAAATTGGGGCGCGGGAGCCTGATTTTTTTTCAAGCTGGTGACAGACAGGAATAACAGGGCTGGAGACAAGGAGGACTTGCTGGTTCTGGATGTCAGAACTGAAGCTTCCTGCTGCAGTTTCGAAGTTGGGGAATGGAAACAAGGTGTTCTCCCAGCACTTCAGCTCCTGCACCTGGGGAAGTATCCTCATGAAACAGGGCGTGGGTTTTAAGGACATTTACAGGGAGCAAGGAATAAAACTGCCTGAGAGCTGGCCTTGCCCCTTTTTACAATGTTTGAAGGAAAACAATTTAATTCAGAAGGCATTTTTAACACTTTCAATAAATCTGTCTCCTTTTCTATCCTCAATCTATGCAACACGCAGGGGAAAAAAAAAAAGAAAATTCAGTGTAAAAAACCCACAACATGCACATAAAGTTCAATTTTTACACCCTGTGCCCTTCCCAGGCTAAGGAGCTTAATTCTAATTACATTCTCTCCCAGTGCAAGGATAGTGTTCCAGGAGTCACTCTGAGCACCTCAGCTGGGCCAGGACAAGCTGGAGGTAACTGGAGTCCTCTCCTAACACAAAGAAGACACAAAGAACTGATGAAGCCCCAAGGCAGGTCCAGCCCCAAGGCTCTGATGGGGGTATCTGCCACTGTCAGAGCGCTGCAGTGCTGATGGATTAACTTGGCAACACAGGTTTAACTGGGTATCTCCAGGTTTTCATCTCCTGATCCGAAGGAAGCAGGAATATAGAATCAGAATCACTGAATGGTTTGGGCTGGATGGTCTGTAAAGACTATCCAGGGACACCTTCCACTAGACCAGCTTGTTCCAGGCCCCGTCCAACCTGGCCTTGGACACCTCCAGGGATGGAAATTCTTCCTCCTTGTCAAGAATCTGCACCAACCAGATTTTTTTGCAGAGTTCAACAGTCTCCAGCCAGTTGGGAACCTGCTACCAAAGCAGCAAGGACTTCCTTTGACGCTTCATCCCCCTCTGGCAAACGCACAACAGCCACGTACCGAAAGATCCAGCCCTACCCACCCTGGCTGCCAACTGATCCAGGCACGAGGAGGTAGAAAAAACCTGACCCAGTTATTTCATGGGAACATTGTACCTGTTTTAGCTTCCAGGAACTGTTTCTGAAAGCAAACCAGCCCCCGTGTTTTCGCCTCAGCGAGTCTCTCGCTGCCAGTGCACAGTCCTGCCTCAACCCAAAGTGTACCAACCGCATCGCCTCAGCTCAGGCTTCTCACCCAGTTATGACTAAGCCCTTTCAAAAAGAGAAACGCTTCAGGATTTCTTGCCTAATTGCTAAAACAGATTAATTTGAATATCCAGCACATAACCAAGCGGAAGAGAGGAATTGACACACCTAGCTGGTTCCTGCTGGGGCTGATGATTCGCTTTAATTGATGGGTCACTGTTTGGGGGTGATTTCCACCGAGGAGCTGCAGCAGGGGCTGCTGGGCTCCCCTCCTGCCTGCCGGGAAGGCCTGCATTCCCTGCAGCCTTCCAAGCACCAGCGCTCTGGGAACTGATGCCGTCTTAAATTAAGAATGTAACCGATGCAAACCAACAGGCGTAACCTTCAAAGCTCGAGGTTTAGCTGCCACATGTCATGGAAAAAGAGCCCGTGCCTTCCCCACACATTGCCCCCCCCAAGGACTAGGGACTGCATCTTTACCAAAAGGCCCCTTAGCTTCTGAAGTTTAGCTAAACCAGGTCAAAACTCCCACTGGTCTGGACTGTTCTAATCACACACACATATGACACTCAGGATGTCGGGAGCAGAGCCAAGAAATCAGGGCGGCTGAGCCCGGCCACACAGTGCCAAGCAACCCCCCCTCAACACTACTCCAGTGGTTTTATTGGAGCCTTATCAGATTTCCTGGTGACTCAGACTCCGCTGGTGACCGGGGCGAAGGGCATGGCTGTTCCAGCGAGCACAGATGGGGTTACAGCTCCAGGCTGGGCCAGAATAGCAGCCAATGCCCATCAGACCCCTCCGTGTCCCACAAACCCCACCGCCCCGCAGCTCTCCTGCTCCCAGTGATACGCAGACCACGGCTGTGCCTCTTCAAGGAGCAAACACAGAGGTGGCTGCCGGGCTCTTCCTGACAAGCCAAGGTGCTCTGCCAGCCCCACAAACCCCGTCTGACTCCCCACAGGGTGCCTGGGCTGTGCAGCCCTCCATCTCCCTGCCACCCACACACTGCTGGGCACGGTGCAGTGCTGTGTCACCTCTCTGCTCCCTTCCAGCAGCAGGCACCTGCTCGCAGATCCCGTTTTCCTTCTTTCCTTTGGCACCTCCCCACCCTTGCATTGGGGTGCCTTTGATTCCTGCACCCCCATAGTCTCTCTGCATCCCTTCTTGCCTTTCCTCTCCCGGTGCCAGCCTTGCCTTAGCTCCCTCCCATTTCTCTGCTCCCCGCTTTGCACCCCTCACCTCCAGGCGCCCACACTCCCCCCTGCCCTCCCCTTTGCACCCCCCTCCGTGCACCCCTTCTCCCTTTCGTTCGCTCTCCCATCAGCACCCCAGTTCCCCTCTCCCCATTCCTGCTCCCTCACACCCCCTCTCCCCTGTACCCCACTTCCCACTCCCCGTGATCCTCCCTTTGCACCCCCGTCCACGAACCCCTTTTCCTTTCCTTTCCCCTCCCTCTCCCACTGACACCCCCAAATCCCCCTCTCCCCATTCCTGACCCCCACATCCTCTTTTCCATCTCCTACCCCCCTTGCTCCCCCATTTCCCTTCCTCTCCCTCTCCCACCGACACTCTCAACTCCTCCTCTCCCCGTTCCTGCCCCCCTGCACCCCATCTTCTCCCCCTTCCTTTTCCCTTTGCCTTTCACTCCCTCTCCCCCCAACACCCCCAACTCCCCCTCTCCCCCTGACACCCCCAACTCTCCCTCTCCCCAGTCCTGTACCCCCTTTCCCCTGCACCCCATCTTCTGCCCTTTCCTTTTCCCCTTCCCTTCCCCTCCCTCTCCCCCTGACACGCCCATCATCCCCTCTCCCCATTCGTGTCCCCCCCTGCACCCCACCTCCCACCCCCTCCCCGTGCTCCGCCATTTCCCTTCCCCTCCCTCTCTCCCTCCCTCCCTCCGTTACCCCCCTCACCGCTCTCCCCGTCCCCCCTTCCCCTCCCTCCCTCCCTCCCTCCGCCGCCGGCGCCGCCTCCCGCCCGCCCCTCCCGCCCCGCTCGCTGGGCCGAGCCCCGGCGCCGCGGCCGCCCCGAGCTGCGCTCCGGTACCGGCGGGGCGGCCCCAGCCCCGGGCGGCCCCAGCCCCGAGCCGCCGGCGCGGCCGCCCCCCCAGAGCCCCTCAGAGCCCCCCGAGCCCGCCGCCATGGGCGCCGCGGCCCTGCGCGCCCTGCCCTGGGCGCTGCTGCTGCTGGGGCCGCTGCTGCCCAGGCAGGGCTTGCAGGCCAACCCCATGGTGACCTCCGAGCCCTCGCCGGGCCAGCCCGCCCCGCTGCCCGCCGGAGAGATCGGGGGCTTCCCCCCCGCGCCCCCCGCGGCCCCCGAGGTGATCCACCCCCTCAAGGAGCAGCCGGCCAACGGCTCGGGAGAGGGGCACCACAAGCCCCGCAAAGCCTTCCCCGTGCTGGGCATCGACTACACGCACGTCCGCATCCCCTTCGAGATCTCCCTATGGATCCTCCTGGCCTGCCTCATGAAGCTGGGTAGGTGGGCGGCGGCGTGGGGGGGGGTCACGGGGAAGGCGGCTGGGGAGGGGCCCCCGGTGTCATGGAGCAGGGCCTCGAGTGTCTGAAGGAGGGACCGCCCCCCCCCCCCCGAGCATCACAGAGCGGGACCCCCAGCCAAATGGAACAGTCACGCCCCAGGTATCCCAAGGAGGGACCCCCTGAGCATCCCAGGGTGGGACCCCCCAGCCAAATGGGACAGACATCCCCAAGCATCCCAAGGAGTGACCCCCTGAGCATCCCAAGGAGTGACCCCCTGAGCATCCCAAGGAGAGAGACCCCCTGAGCATCCCAGGGATGGCCCCTCAAGCATTCCAGGGTAGGACCTCCCAGCTGAACAGGACAGACATCTCTGAGCATCCTAAGGAGTGACCCCTGTGAGCATCCCAAGGAGAGACCCTCTTGAGCATCTCGGGGTATGACTACCGCAAACATCCCAGGGTAAATTCTCCTAAACGTCCTGTACACCCCCTCCAGGCCTGCTGGGCTGGGGTGGGCACCCCTCTGCCCACGACCTTGGGTCTCTGTCCCGGGCCTGGCAGGCAGCAGCACCTCAGCCCCTCTGCTCCCCCAGACTCGCTCATCTCCCTGCCCGGGAGCGGGGCTGAAGATGCTCCGTGACCCCCGACCATCCCCTGCTTGGACCAGGTTTGCTTTGACACTCAGGGCAGAAGCGTCCGGGTTGTTCTCTTCCTCTCTCAGCCACAGATGCCTTTTGTAACCTTGGAGAAGTCACTTAAAAAGATCTCCCGGTGCTTCAGCCTCCCCTTCCTCCCCCTCTGCAGCGAACCGGGGTGGGCAGCTGCCTCTGCTGCAAAGCGTCCGGAGGATTCCCGCATTAAGGATAACGGGCAGCAGGGCTGGAAAAGTCACCTGCTCTTGGGAAAGCATCAGCCTGCCGGGGCGGGGGTGTTGTTGACAAAGTGTTTTCCAAACTTCTGGAGCTGGATCCATGCCAACCGAATTACCCCAAACCAGCGATGTGATGTAACTGCTCCGCACTCCTGGCAGTGCAGGGGTTGAGCTGGCCCCGGTCCTGTCCGTGCTGATAAAGCCAAGAGGGCAGGCGAAATGTTTGCCTGGAGCTGGTGAGGAGGGTGATTTGGTTTGGTTTTGTTGGTTTTTTTTTGTTTTTTTTTTTTTTTTTAAATTTTGCTCCTCGATTACCATTAGTGGTTCAATAACACTCAGGGCAGCTCTTGTGCTTACGGAGCACTCCAGCTTGCTAAGGGAAATCTTGCTTTGGGAACTTTTTTAAGCTGATGCCTGTTGTAAACTGTGCGCTGTCCTGGTCTGGAGGGGTCCAAGAGACCCCCAGGAGGTCAGATCCGTATTCCTAAAAATATCCCATCCCTTTCCCAGCTTGGTGTGAGCGTGAGTAGGCAGGTAAATCCCCGTTTTCACAACCCCTCCTGGGTGTTTTATTTTCGTGTAGGCGCAGGAGTGCAAACACTTCAGACCCGGAGGCTTGTCTGGGAGACAAGAAGTCGGGGCAGGGGGTTGGATCCATGGAGGTTTATCCCTTCCTGGCTTTGCCCAGAATGATTTTCAGGCACGTTCAGCTGGAAGGTGCCTCTCCATGGGGGGATCGCAGCCGTGAAACCTCTTTCCCAGGGCTCTCCCAGCGCGTGTTAAGCGAGCTGTGCGGGGCTGTTGCACTGCGCTTTCAGTCCTCCTGCCTCGGAGAGCAAAGAGTGATGAAATCAGGAGTATCTGTGTGCGGAAGCTGGTGGAGAAAGGAGGGGCTAATGGCCTGCGGCCCTGCCTGCTCGGGGTGTGCGTTGGGAAACCGCCGCTGGAAAACACCAGAATGGGCATCGGGAAGCGGCTCCCGGGGGGGCGTCCGTGGTGGGGGACACGGGGACATCCTCCCACGGGCACCCTCCGTCATCATCGGCCCCGGGGGAAGCTGTTCCTGCCGTCCTTGCCTGGAGTTGGGGCTGGTTTGTGCTGCAGGAAAAGTTATTTCTGTCGGGGAGTTCTTAGGTGTTACGAATATTATGCAACTGTGCGTGTTTAAGGGGTGTATTTTAGGAGAGGCTGAAGGTCTGGCAGGGGTCCTTGGGGATGGAAGGTGCTCTGCAGAGCTCCAGGGATGCCGATTATGCCAAAATCCACACCTTAGCTTACCTTAACCTCTGATAGGGGCTGTGGCAGCAGTGCAGTCCTGGGACGTCCTTTTCCTTGGCCTCCTCTCCGTGGTTTTGATGGGGATAGCATTGCTTGTTCATGTTGTCTTGGCATGTAGTTCCCAAGTTGCTGGTACAGCTCCCTCCACTCGTGAGCTGCTGCTCCATGTCCAAATCCCAGCCTTGTCTGTCCCGCCTTGGATCACAGGATGTTGTTCAGGAGCAGCAAAACAGGCTTTTTTCCACACAGGAATAGCTCTTACACAACCTGCACTGCTGTGTAGTACAAACTGGGATGGCAGGATGAGCCACACACATCTCCAGGCTCCCCTAAACAGGACAGGGTTTGGAGCATCCAGTTTCCATGTAGAGGAGGAGGGGGGAGATAAGCAGAGCAGGAATTTTCAGTGCTTCCTCCTTCCCCCCATCCTGCCAGTGTGAGTTTATTGGTGCATCAGGGTGACCCTGCAAAATTCTGAGGTGCCAGGGACAAACATCTTTGTTCTGAGAAGGGGAATTCCTTCTTAGGAATGCAGTGTGGGCTGTGAGTGACAGCTGGGCACCTCCTGACTTCCCTTCCCCAGCTCTTGGGGCCTCTGTGCTGGGTTGGAACTGGTGATTGAGCCATGTGTTGCTACAAAATTGAGAGTCTTCAGTGCTCTGAATGGCTTTGGGGTGTTATCCCCTGGCATAGTGCAGGGTGACCATGTTAAGGAGCTCAGAAGTGCTTACAGGGCTCTTCCCTGGGCCAGGAGATGCAACCTGACCCTTGTCCTGTTGCTCAGTTCCCCCTCATTCCTCTTGACACTTTAGACACATATTAAGGCTTAAATGCATCCAGGTGTTGTCCCTTCCAGGTGATATATCCTCTCTCCAGCAGCCCAAACTTTAGGTTTGTTCGAGGAATCCAAGGTGTGAGTTTGAGCCCTTCCCCTCTTCATGTCATTTTTGTAAAGTGCCTCAGAGGATGTTGGTTCCTGGAGGGTTCCCCACCGGACAGGGGATGGAGGGACTTGTCACCCCAGCATGTCCTGCAGGCATGGGCTGTTCCTGCTTTGTTAATCCCAGTGGAGAAGGGGAAGGCTGGTGCTGGCTGCTTTACTTAATAATCATGTGGTATTTTAAGACTGTGTAGGAGAAGAGGGGGTGAGGTGCAGCTACAACCATGTGCAGACCACATCTGGTGGTGACTTGACTTTGCCAGGAGAAACCTTTGTGGCTAAGGCTTGTTGTCTCAACCTGTTGCATTGCTGCAGGTCAGACCTCCCTAAAACATCCGAAGCAGAAGCCCTCTGCCCTGTATCCAAGGTTTTGCAGGGATATTTTACGGGTTCCTTCACCCCATGCCCGAGGAGTAGTTGGGAAGGGCTGAGGGGTTCTTAGCACGAGGACCTGGTTTCCTGACTCTGAGGATTGACCTTTCAGCTCACGTGGCTCCTGGAGACATTCAGGGGAATTCAAGTTTGACTGTAAATACTTTTCTGTTTCAGGGGAAAGGGAAGGAGTGAGTCAGGAGTGTAAATAACAGATTGTGGGCAGCAGTCCCTTTGCTGGATGTGCTGGGGCCCAGCGGGCAGAGCTTTGTGGTGGGCCACCAGCTCTTACCCACCTTGGAGAAGAGTTGGGGCTACTGTGTCTCCAAAGCACATCTCAGGCCCTTCCTTCTAAAGCCAGAAAGCACAGCAGTCATATTCCATTAGGAGCTGCCTTCCATCCAGTCCTGTTTTCTGTCTGCAGGGCTGTCTGTCTGCACCAAATGACTTCCCAGCCTCCTTGGGAGCATCAAGGGGTGTGATGGGCTGAGCTTGGCTGGAAAGTCACCTAAAATTTACATCTTGAGACCAAAGTTTGAAAGTTGGGTGGTGCCTCTACTTCTTTTCTCTGGGAGTCCATCTTTCTGACTGCAAGATGGAGAGAAACTTCAGTCTGGGGCCTTTAGTGACAGGACGAGGGGCAGTGGTTTTAAACTAGAAAAAGGGAAGGTTTAGATTAAATATAAGAAAGAAATAATTTACTTGGAGGGTGGTGAGGCCCTGGCACAGGTTGCCCAGAGAAGCTGTGGCTGCCCCATCCCTGGAAGTGTCCAAGGCCAGGTTGGACAGGGCTTGGAGCAACCTGGACTACTGGAAGGTGTCCCTGCCCATGGCAGGGGTGGGACTGGATGGTCTTTGAAGGTCCCTTCCAACCCAAACCATTCTGGGATTCTGTGACCCCGGGTGCCCACCAAACCACTCTCTCACTCCCCTCCTCAGCAGGATGGGATGGGAGACCCTAGGATGGAAAAAACCCTCATGGGTCAAGATAAAGGCAGTTTAATAAAGCAAAAGCAAAGGTCATGTGCAGAAACAAAGGGAAACAAAAGATTTATTCTCTACTTCCCATCAGCAGGCGATGTCCAGCCGCTTCCCAGGAAGGAGGGCTTCAGTACACGCATAGTGGCTGCTCCGGAAGGCAAATGTCATAATAACAAATATCCACCCCACTTCCTCCTTTCTCTGGGCTTTTATGTGGTATGGAGTATCCCTTTGGTCAGTTTGGGGCAGCTGTCCTGGCAGTCCCTCCCAGGATCATGCCCACCACCGGCCTCCTGGTGAGGGGGGAATGTCGAAGGTATCCTTGATGCTGCGAGCCCTGCTGAGCAGTAGCCAAAACACCGGGGTGTTATAAACCCCCTTCCAGCCACTGTGAGGGCAAAATGAACTCCAGCTCAGCCAGAGCCAGCACATGGGGACTCGATTTCCTGCGTGTCCACGCCGGTGACTGTGGCGGAGGGTCCCTGCAGGGCACGACTTCACAGCTGAGCTCCCCGGCTCGCTGACGCGCCAGACGCGCGCGCTGCCGGTTGGGTTTGGAGCCTGTAGCAATCACTGAGTCATTGCTCTCTCTCTTCTTCCCCCTTCGCAGCACTCGGCTCTGCCGTGTGTGTCTGGGGTGTTCCCTCTCCCTCCAGATCGTCTGACAGCTGCCAGCACCAACCAGAAACGTCCCCAGTGTGTGATTGTAGGGCTGGTGTAAAGCGAGCCGGGGACGGAGTCGGTGCTCAGCCCAGAGCCGTGGGCACGCGGGGACACGCTGCTGCTCTGGGGGTGACTTGGTGTCACATCTCGGCCCGCTGTACCAGCACAGCTCTGGTGCTCAGTCCAGTGGCACCAGTCGCCTTTGGCCAGTTCCAGCTGCCCCCCGTCGCTGCTGGTGTCTGGGGAGGAACAAGATTAAGGAAGTTCCCGGTGCCTGCAGGCGGGTGATAGGAGCTGGGGAAAGAAGAGCAGAACACGATGGGTGCAAGTGGGGTGGTGGAGCCTCATGAAAGCTCAAGCTGTGGTGGGGTGGCTCCTGCGCATGGAGGAGAAGGGACAGCTTTTAAATTGCCAGAAAAATGTTTTTGGAAGCTGGCAGCTGCTGGCTGGCAGTAGCATCTGGGTGCTAAAACACTTGGGTGCTAAAAAACTTGGGTGCTTTTCAAAATGTTTTTAGTGGCCCACACCCGTCCTCTGAAACCAGGGCTTTTGGAGGGGCCACCCTGAGGTCTTACAGTTGAGGAACTTGAGGGGTTTTTTTGGGTGAGGGATGATAAGCAGGGTAGGAAACCTGTTGTGGTGGTGGCACAGGATGTAGGAACCGGATCTTGAGGCCAGACACAGCAGAAACACCCCGGAGCAAAGCCGCCAGCATGGGGACATCGCTGTTGGTGCCACCTGCAAGGCTGGGAAAGGGGACAGCAAAGCAACATTCCAAGAAGTGCTTTGCCCCGTGATGGAAATACGTGTGTGTGTGTGACGTGGGATGAGCATGACAGGGGTTATCTGTGTCACCCTTCTGCCGCCCCAGGGTTGGCTTCTCCTGGGAGCCAGGCAGGGCTGTGCTGGGCTGGCTTTGCTGGGATGGCCATTGGCAAAGCAGGGCTGGTGGGAAGGGCTGTTCCAGCTGGATCCTGGGACTGGTTGATGCGGATTCCCTCGCTGGGCTGGAGGGAAATGTTTGTCTTATAACCTGTCTTATCACATGTATTGTCTGCAGATACTGTGGTGGTGTGTGGGCTGGGATCACCTCAGATGCTTCCCTGCTTGTCTTGGGGAGCTGGTGGCTGTTCCAGGGGAATTGAGGCTTGGTGAATAACTGTTCGGAAAGGATTTTGAAATACTGATGCAGCTGGTGCCACAGAAGTGTAAATTGTCATGATAATGAATTTAAACAGTCTCTTCCAATGCAGACTTGTTGCATTCCTACTTCCTTATTGGGGAATGATCCAAACACATGCTCTGGCTCCCTTTCTCCCTGCTTTGCCATCTCACAAAGAACAGCCATGGCATTTATTTTTTCCTCCCTGCTCTGCCCATTGCTGGTGTTTGAGCTAAAAAACATCCAAACTGTTCCCTTCATGGATCTGAGAAAAACATTAGTTTAATTAGGGCTGGAAGACTGAAAGGTTCCTGCTGTGAAATACAGGGATGGTGATGGAGTGGGAAAAGCAGAACAGGTCTGTAATCACAGCCCATTCCTCCCTGGTGAGCCCTAATGTCCATTAAGGCAGGATTACACTCCGTTTGCAGCCATGGCTTTGCTCCCTGCAGGGACTCTGTTGCCTGTGGCAGCTTCTGGACCTCGAGGCCCTCAGGAACTGAAGCTTTTGTTTCATCCCATTTATCTTATTGGAGACCTGATGCCAGGGGTCAGGGATGGGCTGGCTTCCCACACAGGCTGGAGGTGGAATTTGGGATCTGGGTGTCGCCTTGAGAGTCCTGTGGCAGCCAGAGCCCAGATTGGTGCTGGCCCGGCTTTCAGGGAGATACCATGAAGTTCCCCTTCCCCTGAGACCTCCAGGAGACCTGGGGTGGTTTGTGGGGTAAGAACAGAACGTGCCAATATTTGGCCTGTTTGATTCCTGTCCTCTCTCCCAAATTGTCCAGGCACCCAGCCACAATACCCAGAGGTGCTGGAGTTCCCTTGGGAATTAGTGTGGTGAAGAACAAGTCTTTTGTCTGCAATTAATGTAGCTAATTAGAGTCCTTTGAGGTTTGAGAATTACACATGGGGGAAGGGGAAACCAGGTGGTGGTGGAGGGCAGAGGGTCCTTCTTTGGGTGACAATAATCCTGTGGCACCAAGAGACTGCAGCCCCTCTTCTGCAGAATAGAGACAGACATCTCTGTAGCACTTGTATAAACCAGACACTCATTAGGCTTGCAAATAAATACTTCATTAACATGATCCTTTCCCTCTTCCCTCCTGCAAGTCTTGGACTTTGGCTGTAGACTGCAGAGGTGATGGGGACTGTAGAGCCTTGTCCCAGGGTCGTGCAGGAGTTGATCCTTTGGTGGAGCATCATTGGAGCTGTGGGTACCAACAGAGGAAAAGCAGTAATGAGGATGAATTACTGCAGCTGCCTTGTAAACATTTGATTTCTTTTATTTTTTTCTTCTCTTTTGCATCCCCAAGGCCTAATTTGTTCAAATAAAAACCGAAATCCTCATGGAATACTCTGTGAAAACACAGCCTTGTGGAGCAGAGCCGGAGCTGGGTAACACCTCATCCCCACTCTGGCTTTGCTGGGCTGCCTGGCTCATCAGCAGTTCCTTCTCCCCTGTTTGGGGCTCAAAGCTGCTGGTGTAGGCTCGATAACATCCTCAGTGTTTTGAAATTAGGGCCAGGTGACTTCAAAGGGAACAGCAGTGGAGCAGGGGATGGTTTGAGTTGAACCAAGTATTGGTGGTTAATCCTCTCACTTCACGGTGCTGGTTGATGCACCTCCTTAGGCAAGTGTGCCACCACCACCTATTCTGCATGGTGCTTGAGATCTCACTTATCTCTCTGATTTTCCAACACCTTCCAGCTGCGTGTTAATTGAGGGATGGCTATCTTGTCACGTTTTCTTCCTCTGCTCTTTCCTCGGGCAGAAGAACACGTGTGTTCCTGCTTGGGAAGGAAGAAATGAAATTAAAAGCTCTGCAGACGGGCGTGCACACACTTGTTGCTGTGCGTTTGTCAGAAAAGGCAAGATCAAAGATTGAGCCTTGCTTGGAGTGGAGCAGCGGGAATAAATCTGGTGATGTGTCACCTTTTTGTGGTGCAAAAATTTGGTGGCACGTCACCCCATGGCTTCGGGTTCCTTCCCAGGAGAGCTGTGTGATTAGGGCAGGACTGACCAAAGGCTCCTTTGAAGTTGGGGTGATGTTGTGAGCGGAAAGTCGGAGAATACAAAGTACTTTTTGTAATCAGAGGAGAACACGTGTGTTTCCTTGGGTTTCCCAGGAGTGACTCAGAAACATCACACCATCCATGGGCTTTGTCTCCAGAAAGTCACAGTACAATCGACCTCGAGGGACACCACTTAAATTACACTTAACAGAGGGTGCTGCTGGGGAAATAATTCCCCTCTCTTCATCAGGCCTGCAAGACACACATTTGCAGAGGCAGACACTCTTTGGCAGCGGTTTTTTTTCCAGTGCCTGGAATTATTCTGCATTCTGGAGTCACGACATGCTAAATCCTAATGACGGATTTGGAGACAAGGCAGTTTCCCACCCCACTGCTGGAGATTTAACAGCAGACATGCCAGATTTAAGCACAAATTTAAGCACACAGAGGCATTTAAAGAGAAGAGCTGGTGCATCTAGCCCCGTGAGTGCCTCAGTTTCTCTTGGGAATGCTTTTCCCACAGCAGCCTTGGTCCCTGGGGGTGTGTTTTGCAGGGTACAGCTCCTCTCCTGTCTGAATTGCTGTGTGGTGGGGAGAGCATCTGCTCCCAGGAGCTTGGCTGGGTGTGAAATAGCATCCTGGCTGGGAGCAGTGCTGGAAGGCTGGAATGGTGTCTGACAGGGAAGGCTCTCCAGCCCCTGGGGTCTCTCACCAGGGTGGGATCTCTGTGTGCTGGCAGCTATGACGAAGGCTGGGGAAGAGGTGATGGTGGCCGAGTGCTCAGTTGGCTCTGGAGTCACCACTGGCGTGTGCTGAGAGTGGTGTCACTTTGTCTGGGCTTGCAAAGCCCGGTAGTAATCAGTGCTAATTGCAATTACCTCCTCCCTCCTGTCCGAGTGGAGACCAACAGGTTGTTTCCTGCAAAGCTTTTGTTTGTCTTTCCTGCCCGTGTTCCTGGTAGGAAATCTGCCCTTCCTGGGAAAGGCTGATTGGCATCACTCTACCTGGGGAGTTTGTCCATGGTCACCTCGTGCTGGCTCAGTTTTAACTCTCCCCAAGGCTTCGAGGGCCAGCAGGAACTGGGAGTTAAAAGCTGTGCCATGTGGTTGAGGGCAAGGAGCTGGGAGAGCAACTGGAGCCTTATTTTGGGTGACCAGGTGCTGTCTCTCCACATCAGCTTGAGTCCCTTCTGCTCCAGAGCATTCACCACCTGCATCAAACAGCGTGAAGGTTCCCTTTGCACCATGCAGATGTTGACTGGGAGGATTTTGTTCTAGAAATCCCCCGGCACTGACCCCTCCTAACCCAGCTATTCGCGGCATCCAGCGCCTTGCGGCAGCTGAGGGAATCTGAGAGGAGCGTGGCTGGTGAGGGTGAGTTATGTTTAGCTGCTGGTCCCTTTCCCTGGGGCTGGAGAAGTTTTTCTAGACCTTAAACCTCCCCAAAATGCTCAAGTCCAGCTGCTGTCACTGTTCTGATAGTTTTGAAGGATATGAACCTGGATGAGCATGCTGTTGCCCTAAAGAAGACTCAGTTTTCCAGGGTAAATGAGCTGTGCCAGGAAGATTCCAGCCTTGCAGGCTTGGCTGTGGGATTCACCCATCCAGGGTTGGTGAGAAAAAGTCAAAATGAGTCTTGGAGCAGCAGCAGTTTGTCCCTGTGTGCCTCTGTGCCTGCGTGCCCGGCTCCTGCTGGGTGAGTGCCATGTGTTGGTAAAGATTCATGCGGTTCCACCCTAGAAAAGCTGTGTGTGCAGCTTGCCTGGAGGCTCTGAACAGGTTTGGTGATCTCAGGCTGTGGTTTGGGAGTGGCTCCGTAACGTGCCCGTTAGAGGAATGTAGTCAGGAGGGATCGGGGTTACCGGAGCACCCAGAGTCACTGGAGGTTTGGACACGTAGTGCCAAACCCTGACTTGTTTCTCAAAGCTCAGAGGAGAACGTTGGGTTTGACAGCATCTTGTCATGGGACAGCCCTGGAGCTGCAGAGAGGTGGAGGAGAGCTTTGAAGCCTCCCAAGCCATCGCTGCTCCAGCAGCATCTCCAGCTGACTCCGTGTTTCTCTCCCTGCTTGAAGTGCTGTAGGCATGGGGTGACAGTCCAAGGCACCCTGAGCCTCTCAGTCTTTACCAGCAATTAGGTCTTTCTTAATATCTGCTTTTCTTGCAGAGTGTCCTTGGCTTTCCTTCTGGTGTGAAGGAGAAGCATTATCTAAACACAGGGCTGGAAATTGGGAACTGCTGGGTTCTCATGCCAGCTCTCACACCATTCACTTGGGGACTTGGGCAAGTCCATTTAATGCCCTTTGTCTCTCATTTCCTTTTTACAGCTGGGAGGAAATTAATACCAGCCCTGTAAAAGACTCCCAATTGATCTGTTAATTTCTTGTGAGTGCTTAGGAGATAAAATGAGGGTGACACGCTCGGTTCTCCCTGCTCTCAAAAATAAATATGTTAAAGTGTTTCTCCTGAAGGCCTCTGTCCATGGATTGCTGTTATGGTTGTGTATGGACACCTTTTCCTCCCAGGAGGCTGGTGCTGCCTTCCCTGTCCTCCCTGGAATGTTCACCAGCACATTCTTATCCCAGCCAAGGTGCCATTGGGCAAGCAACAGGCTGTGATCCATCCCAGCCTGGTCAGAGGGGATATCCGTCCCAAAATTTTGGCGTTGTGATGATCACTGCTGGCACCCTGAGCCCTTGGGGACATTGCCCTGCGTGGATGCTCCCTGTGAGATTCCAGGGAATGCCTGCTGTGCTGCAGCAGGGAGCCACACAATTGACCTGGTGAGAAGGAGGTGGTGGGAAAAATGGGCTTTTAGGGCTTACCTGAATCAGGTATGGATGAGTCAGGGAAGCAGGATCACTCCTGCCCTGCCTGCAAGGGCAGTGACAACCAGGCACTTCTCGGCCTGTTTTAGGCAGTTTTTCTGGACATGGGTCTCCCCCGAATGTGGCTCTTGCAGTGGATGCCCCCCTCTCTGTGGGGAGGTGCTGACTGGCCTGGAACTATTCCTAAAACTAAGCCTAACCCTAACCTAAGCCTAAAGGAAGTGAAAGCCCAAGTTGGAGCAGTGCAGACAAAGCAGGATGAGTCCCTTTCCCACTAATAGACGCCAGTGCTGCAATTAGAGTTTGCTGCAAGCTGCGCCACACAGCACAGTGGAGCCAACTGGTTGGTTTGGGTTGATCTTAATTAATTAGTGTATCTTTTAGAGTCAGAAGGGGGAGAATTAGGAGCACTCAGGCTGTCTGTGGCTCGCCTGGCTGACCAGACCTTCTGGGTCAGGGCGATGAGGTTTAATTGGGAGGAATCG
Source organism: Pipra filicauda (assembly GCF_003945595.2). Taxonomy (NCBI): domain Eukaryota; kingdom Metazoa; phylum Chordata; class Aves; order Passeriformes; family Pipridae; genus Pipra; species Pipra filicauda. Next base: position 400,320 of record NW_024104331.1, read on the forward strand.
CCGCCGGCTCTTTGGCGCTTGTCTGTGAAGCTGCAGGCTCAGCACACGGAGGTTTGCTGTCTGGTTTGCAGGGAAGGCCTGGTCCTTAGGTCATGCAAAGGGCTTGGTGGGCTTCCCTCAGCTGTCCCAGGATGTTTGGGAGGAGAGGTCGGCATAGCCCCTTTGAACGGGAAGTAGGCAAGTGGGAAAAGCAAATGAAGGAGCTTTGTGCCGGAGGGGCGAGTGGGTGCCGAGCCTGGATCGTGGCCAAGGGAGAGATCTCTGTGTTATCATTGAATTCTCTGTGTAAACAGCTTATTCCTAAGTGTACACAGCGGGCTCTGGCAGGGGGGCCGCCCATCCTGGCAGGCTGATATCCAGGGTGCCTGCGGATGATTCACAGCTCTCCGGGATCGCTGCATCCCCCTCCCGCTCTGCAGCACTGCAGCGCTGCCGGCGGGGTCCCACCACACCTGCGTCCCACTTGGCTGTGGTGCAGCACCCTCCTCCCCTCCCCTGCGACCTTCCAGGGGTGCTGTGGGTGGGAAAAATGAGGTTTGCCTTTCCAAGAGGAGCGTGTTGCTCCTGGGAGGGTGTCAGGGCAGGTAGGGAGCCAGGCTCATCTGCATGCGGCTCCTGACTCCGGCTGCTGCAGGATGCAGTGACGCCTTTGGTTGTGTTCCCCAGGCTGCTCATCTTTTTGGGGACCTTTCTGCATCTCTGGATCAAGCCCTACACAAAACCCACAACCTCCCAGCTTCTTGGTAGTGCCATCACCATCCCTGGGTATTCCCATGGCTGGGAGGGGGCTGCTTCCACAGGATGTGAAGTTTGGCACTCCCTGCATCCCTCTGGAATCTGGCAGTGCCTGCTGGGGCTGGTATGGGATTAGAGGCACATTCCTACGTGGTGTTGCTGCAGGCACTGAGTTACCAGAAGAGGCTTTGCCCTTGCCCTGCCTGGCTGTTGCTGCCTGTGCCAGGGCTCAGCTCCTCGCCCTCTGTGTACCCAGCTGTGCTGTGCCAATGACTGGTGCAGGGGAGAGGGATCAGCACCCCCTGCTCACCCTTCCCTCTGTGCCCTGCCATACTGGCTGTTAAACCAGCACACCAGACCCATCCCCATGATCACCATTCCCCACGGCCTCGCAGCTAAAATGCATGAAATGGCTCCAAAGAGCTGCTCTCCAAAAGGCTCCAGGCATGAGACAGCCCATCCTTGTCCCCTGGACCAGCTCTGAACTGTACTTGGCACGTTGACCTTGCAGGGAGCCACACCAGCATCGCTCCTGCTGGTGCCCTGGCATCCATCCCATGTGTGCAGGGAGCATGGGAAGCTCTCAGCACCCAGGAGGAAGGCTCTGGCTGCAGCTTTTTCTGTGTTTATCCTGTTAAGGGGTGTGGGCTTTGCTCCCCAGAGGTCCCCAGGGGACAGTGAGATTTGGGAAAGGCACGGCTGCTCCCTCCAGCTGCCTTGGGATGCAGGGTGGCTACACTTGTCTCCCCTTCCATTGGAGGATTTATTCGGGGCCTGCCAGTGGGAACTGCCTGTGAGCTGCTGCTGCAGGAGGATGGTGGCACCGGGAAGCTGTCAGACATCAGAGCCCTGCTGCATCCCCTGCCAGCCCCTCCTGACAAGACAGTCACAGAATCATGGAGTATGCTGAGCTGGAAGGGACCCACAGGGATCACTGAGTCCAGCTCTTGGCCCTGCACGGGACCATCCCAAAGAGTCACACCATGTGCCCAAACACTCCTTGAGCTCTGTCAGGGTTGGTGCTGTGACTGCTGCCCTGAGGACCCTGTTCCAGTGCCCAGCACTGGAACACCCTCTGGGTGCAGAACCTTTTCCTAATATCCAACCTAAACCCTTTGTCACGAGTCCTCGCAAGGTCTGCGAGGTACGGGTTCTGGGTTGTGGCTGCCTGGCTGAGCTGCAGCAAGGCTGGTACCTGTCAGTGTCTGCTTTTTGTTCTGTGGCTTTTGAGTCACTCCAGGGCTGGCCCGATGCTATCAACGCTGTTCTTATCTTGTGCAAAGCAGGCAGGGTGCAGCCAGGTCACCTTCTCCCACACGTAGGCGTTGGGGCTGGATACGCGGGATCGAGGGAGCTGCAGGCTGTACCAGGCAGCTCTTGGGCTCCTATCATGGGAAACTCTTTCCATTTGCCCCTGGGGTGTTTGCATTATGGGGAAAGAGAGGGAAAACAAGGGGCAGTTCAGTGGCTTTGAGGTGGGGCCCAGCTGTTTGAGCAAGGTCTGTAGGTAAGGGGGTGGTAATGTCACACCAAGAGAAAATAAAACAGTCCCTTCGTCACTAGCAACGGGTCCTAATGGTTATTGACTGTGACAACATGACTTTTGGGGGTGTTGTGTGCAATCCAGCTCTGGGAGGTGGTTGGGATCACAGCCAGGCTGTGCTGGGCACCTTGGGTGGGCAAACCCTGCGGGGACCCAGCCCAGGCGAAACCCAGGACTTCACCCGCCTCCCCACCTGCATCCCATGTGGATGTAGTCCATCCTCACAGCTGGAAATGCCTGGAGGCTGCAGGGCAGTGCTGGATGCTTGAGGATTTTAACCCCAATCCTGGTTACAGCCCCTGCCCACCCGTGGCAGGAGTGATCCCCGAAATTAGGGCCGGATGTTTTGCTTTTCCCTTCTCTCCCTGTGCTTGCTTTGCAAGCTGAGCCCACAGAGAGGTTTGGGGGGGAGAATGGCTCTGTGGCCCCTGTGTGGTATCTGCATTAACTCAGTGAGTCACAAAAAGCAGCATAAATTAATTACCTTCCTGGTTCTTGGCTTTTCTTTGTAATTAGCGACAAGAAAATAATGAGGCTTGAATGAAACATTTGGTTTGTTCTGGAGGAAATTGTTTTGCTTAGAAGCACTTTCTGTACCTATATCTTTAAACAAAAAACAAGAAGTCAACTTCTCACCAGGAAATGTCATTTTGGGGTGGAAAATCAACGCTTTTCCGTTCTGAACATTGAAGCCACTGGGTGCTTCTCTTACAGATTGCCCAAACCAACCCAAATTGCTGAAACCAGCCCAAAAAGAGCTGCAGGAAAGCAGTGGGGGGATGTGGACCTGCATTGAACCCCTGCCTGCTCCCTGGTGAGGCAGAAGAGGGTTTGGCAAAGCCGAAGGTGCGTCACGGCCCCGCACGTGCCGTCCCAGCGGGACAGCTCCTGGAGTGATCCACGCTGGAGCTCCGTGGGGCTGGAAGTTCAGGGCGTGTGGTGACGTTGTGAGACGCAGTGGGTGTAATTTAAGTATCGTGGTTTTACCACCTCCCCTTGCAGGGTGACACGAGCCGTGGCCTCGCTCTATTTATAGGTGTAAATCAGCAGCTATTTAATTCCTTTCGAGCAAGTTCAATTTTCATCCCCTTCCCTCGAGGCTTCCCTGCTACGTCTGCTGCTGGTGCTGGGAGCACACGGCCCTCTCCGTGCCCTTCCCAGGCTCCTCACTCCCTGTCTTTGCAGGGAGTCACTGGATCCAGCTCCGTTTTCCAAGGGAGATGCACAGCGGGGCTGAAACACTCCCAGTGACACATCCCATGAGGGCTGTGCTGGAGGCCACCAGCCATCAGCAAAGCCTGGCTGATCTTTGGGCAATTGATGGTCAGGCAAGGGAAGAGAGAAATCCAGCATGTTTTTTACGTGAGGAAAACGGATAAATGGGAAGAAGCTGCAGCCAAACTCTGGGAGCCTGAGATGGGTCTTCCCCTGGGAGCCAGTTGCAAAATGCTCTGTTCTTTCATTACTATCCTCACAGGGCTTTAGCCCTGCTGGGGGCTTATTCCCACATCCTTGCCCCTCCACCACCCAAAACCAGCCATCTCTCCTTCCTACCCTGCTGCTTCTTCTACCTGGAGAAAGAAGGGGATGTTCTTGAGTAATGGCTTTGTGGATGAAGAGTCCCCATGGCTGGGGACACATCAGTGATTTTGGGGTTCAGCCAGCAAAGTATCCACATCTGGGGGCTCTTCATGGTCCCCATGTGACACAGGAATCTGGGATGGTGTCCACACCTGCCTGCATCCCTCCCCACTGGGATTGCTGATTGACCCAGGGCTGCTGCCTCTCTGTAGGGCCCACCCAGCCCAGTGTCCTAAAGGGTTAAAGTGGCCTTTGGAGTGGCCCTGGTCTGCTCAGACACGTGTGTCTCCTCCAGCCCTGCTCTCTGCAGTGTCCTTCAGAAGGGCAGCCCTTCTGAGCATGCCTGCTCCCCCTCCTTCCCAGACCCTGTGCCTTCTCCCAGGGCTTTTCCAGCTCCACAGCCACTCACTCCCACCCTGCACCCCAAAAAATTACCCATGGGTCCCCAGCAAGCCTCACCCGGGGGTCTTCACCACCCCCTCACCCAGACTGACCCCTCATCTGCCTCCTTCCAGAGAAAAATCATCCAGGGGGGTGGGAGAGCTGCCTAACCCTGGTTAATGATTGTGTAATTCCTCTTGTCTGCTGGAGCCCGCAGCTGCTCCAGTAAACTTGGGAGGCCTGGGAGGACAGGGTGTTTTTGTAACCATTCTCATTTTTGTGCCTCTTCTTAGCTAACAGGCATCATCCTGGAAGCATCCTGGCTTTCTGAAACAATCTTCCCATGCGTGGGTGCTTGGGAAGCCGGGATGAAGCCACGGGAGCATCCGGCTTAACCGTGAACGTGCCGAAGCCCTTCCAGCCACTCCATGTGCTCCCTTCCCTCCTTCTCCCCCTCTGTACCCGGCTCCAACTTGAAACACCAGCCAAGTGTGTTTTCTTCCCTCTCTCCTCCTTCATATTTCTTTTCCTCCTGTGAAAGGAGGGGACGTTAATCCCACCCTAATTCAACCTGCAGGAGGATGTGGTGGCTCATGCCAACCCCAACTGCAGGGACTGGCTCACGGGGACAACCCCCTTGTCCCCAGGGCTGGCACAGTGTCTCCTGGTGCAGGCAGGCATATATTTTTTTTTTTATTTTCTTTTTTTTTATTGCCTCTGAACAGCAGCATTTTTCAGGGCCATGGGAATTGCAGAGCCTCTTCCAGCTCCGACTCTAGGAATGTCCCCATGGTGGGAGCTGGAATGGGAGATGTCAACATCTCCCTGACCTGGCCTGGATCAGGGAAGTGCGTGAAGGCTTTACCTCCTTTCCTGCATGAAAAGTGTTTGATTAAAGTGTTCTTCTAATGTTCTTTCCGCACTGCTTTGAGGGAGGTCTTTAAAATCAGGGGAGGGAGCGCTGCCAGAGCTCTGACTAAGCCTGACCTTGGATCCTGTGCCATATGGAGTTGTACTGCAGCGGCCAGGGTGCTGGGAAGCTGCAAATCGTTCCCTTCTGGCCTTGGGAGAGGGTTCCCAAATGTCTGTGAGCAGCTCAGGGCGTGGAGGTCACCTCAGCTTCAGCTGCAGGGCGAGAAGCGTGTGGGACCTGGCTGGTTCTGACATCCCCAGGGTGGGAATGCTGGGTCTGGGTTGGGTGCCATCACCCTTCCCTCCCTATCCCTTCCCTCCACATCCCTCCCTGGGCTCTTCCTGCCCGGGCTGAGGATGGAAGCAGATCAGATCAGGGTGGGTTTGGAGTCATTAGGCAGAGAGGGAGCAGACGCTGCTGGATGGAGCTTATATAACCCCAGGCACAGCATCCGGCCCCTGCCAGGGCTGCAGTAACCCAGATACAGCCCAGGAAGGAAAAAAACTACTCGTGGGGCAGAGTATCTCCCTGGCTGGTTGTTCAGGAGTAAATATTTACGTGGCACTGCATCCGCCAGCAGCCGGAGCCTTGGGAAAAGCAGCCCAGCTCCCCCTTGGAGGGATGGGGATGAACTTTTAGCAGCTGAAATGGGAGCCCTCGTGTTGGAGAAGTTAGTGGGGGCAAATTCCTGATGTTGCCATCGATTCCTTGGGCAGGAATGGCCCCGTGTGAATCTGCTGATCCCAACATAAAGACAGGAAACGTTCAGGAGCTGCAGCGCCAGCACTGCCTTGCGACAGCTTTCCTTGCCCCAAAATCTCTTTCATTTGAAGGATGGGTGTTTCCTCCAGTCCTTCAAGTGTTTAGACTGTGGTTAAAAGTGGAATTCCAGTCCCATCTCCTTTCTGCCCTAACCCAAGGAATTGCTGACCACCAGCAATCCCTGTGTTCCCTTGCTGGGCACGTGGAAGCCAGGGTGCGTGATGTGGGCAAGGAGCTGTTTTAATAGGATCTATTAACTCCTGGATTTCCTTTTCCTTGTTTGCTCAAGCTCTCAGGGTTGGTGTTGACTCAACTGGTCTCTCTTTTAATGGTTTCGGTGCTGTTTGATGCTGTCCACAGGGGAGCTGCTTCCATGGAGTTTGTTTTCCAGAGGAAGAAACTTGAGTGACTGTGCGTGCCCCAAGCTGGGGATTTGGGGGTCAGGTGTTGCTCTCAGGGAAATGAGGTCTCAAGGGGAATTCCCTGCTGGTAGGATTCAGGAAAACTACTTGAAATACAGTGGGTGCTTCTTCACGGGTGAAGCTGCTCCGTGTGCTCGCCTGTGCATCCCTGTTCATCCTCCAAATGTGGATGTGCCAGGGACCAGCTGCCTCATCCCCTCAGCTCCCCACCACTTGTTTATTCAGGCTGTGCTGGCAGCAGCGTGCCAGGAGTCTCGTACGCCTGGTGCGGGCACTGCCTCCCCATTCCTGCTCCTCAATCCTTAGGGAAGCACATCCCACACAGCCCTGCCAGCTGGGGGGACCTCTCAGATGCCAGTTCCTGCCCTTCTGTGGAAAGAACCACTTGCTGCTTACACAAAGGAACCTGAAGGAGCAGTGGGGTCTGGCTGTGCCCTCCTGCCCCGTGGTGGAGGATTTACAGACCCCACTGCAGCAGAAATCCCAGTTTGCAGCAGGGGCACCACATTTGGGAACAGGAGGGTGGCACCAGTAGGTGCAGATGAACAGCAACTAATCTTTACCAAATCAGCCAGAAACAGGAGCCTGAAGGGCATTAAGCATTATTATTGTTATTGTTATTCTAGTTATTATTATTCTAGTTATTACCAAGGCTTATTCCCCTTCCTGCTGCCCCTGGATATGCCCATGGCTGGCCATCCTCATCACCCAGCATCCTGCTGCAGCCTTCCTCATCCTGCCACAGCCTTCCTCATCCTCCAGGAGGGAAATTCAGGCACAGAGCTGGGATCAAACCAGTTCACCCCTGCCTGGCATCATCCCCACAGCGAGGGGTTTTCTTCCCACTAGTCACTCCCACCCCAAAGCAGGATGCTGGAACACTCGGAGCAGGATCCCAGCAGGATCCCACCAACAGATTGGTCCAGATGAGCTCTGGAGCGCTCTAAAAATACTAAAGCAGAGAAAGCAGGGAGCAAAAAATGGCTGAGATTCAGTGAAATCAAAGGCATAATTAAAATGCAGCCCGTGTGAGTGTATTTTTAGGACCCTACAAAAAGGCTCTAAACCATTGAATTCCCATCAGCACACGAATGTTCCAGTTTAATGGAATCCTGGGGCCTGTGGGGAAGAAGTGAGAGATGCTTAATTGTCAGTGTTTGTGTTTTATTCATGATTGAACATACTTACCAAGCAAAAACTGATTTGCTGTGGGCTTCTCACTGCTTGTGTGGCTTTGAGCCTTATTCCAGCCAGCAATTGCCTGGCATGCTGGAAGGGTCAGTTGTTCCTGGTGTTTGCATGAGCTGTGCATGGAGAAGGGATTATTGCCTCCCCTCCCATGGGGAGCACCCTGCCAGGGCTGCCTTGGGGTGCTCAGTGCTTGTGTGGGCTCCAGGGGATCCGAGACAGAGGAAAACCCTGTGGGGGCGAATCAGGAGCTGCATCCAAGCTGAGAAGTCCCTGAACGCGGGTGGCTGGATTTTGGGAGAGCTCTGGGAGAAAGTCTGGGTGTTCCCATCTCCTCCTGGCCTCCCCTCATACCTGAACCTGAAGCCACTGAGCATTTGCTGGTGCTGCTGTGGCAAAGCCAAGGTAGAAACCAGGCTCCTTCCCACATCGCTCCGGCACCAGGGACCCATTGGAGCAGCCGGAATGGTGCGGCCAGACCTGCACGGAACCATGGGCCTGATGAATCCTCTGGGCTCACCCACCCTGTGCCTGCAGCTCAGGTGGCAATCTGGGATCTAATCCTGCCCCCGTGGCTGTGGCTGGGAGCTGATTCACTGCCCGTCCTTAGGGAGGGATTGTGGAAGTGACACCTTTTCCCATCGGAGCCGGATTGATGCGGCGCCTTCCCCCGCCGGCTGCGCAGGTGGAGGAGGGATGAGCCGGCACCGTGGCGCAGATGTGGTCCCTGCAGGCTCAGGGAGGGGGCTCGGGGGGGGCTCTGGATCGTCAGCGGGATCGTGACTTGTATGGGATGGGATTTAATGTGTTGTGAAACGATGTGCAGATGGCACAGCCGCCCGGCCGGAAGGAACGGAGGAACACGGGATGCCAAGGCAGGGTTCCTTATTTTAAGCTGCTTCCCTTGCCAGGGAACAAATATGCCTCGCTTCAAAATAATAATTATAAAGCCTGGGAGAAGATCCAGGGAACCCAAAATCCTTCTGTGGGTATGGGTGTGTTGGCCAGATGCCTGGCTGGGGCGTGTTTGGTGGGGGAATATCATCCCAGCAGGTCATGGCTGGCTCAGAGACCAGCATTTGGGGTCATGCTGTGATTAGAAAAGGGGAAAACATGTTCCCTGTTACCTTGCACCTCAAGGATTCATCCTGTCCCTGCTGCAACCAGGCGTGTGAAACCTCCCTGCTGGCTCCTGAAGCTGCAGGAAGGCGAATTGCATCCTGAAACCCACCAGGCACCAGCCTGTCCCCTGCATCAGGGATTGCTAGGGATGGGCAGCATGCTGCTGCCAGCACCTGGCACGCCAGGAATAATGGCACTGGGTGGGCAGGGTGCTGTCTGACAGGAGGGAAATGCCAGTGCCTATGTGTGCTCAGGATTAGCTGCAATGGGAAGAGCTGGAGCCAGCGACAGCTTGTGTGGGGAGAACTGTCTCTGCCACAGGCGGCTGTCGTGGGCCTGGGGGTCTGCAGAGAGACCCTGGGGTGTCCCAAGGGTGCTGTTGAACTGGGATTTACTGTTATGTTCCGGCTTGAGATCAGCAGTGTCAGGGTGTGTGGGTCTGGTTTCCACTTGACAGAGTGTCAAGGTTTTTCCTCTTGGGACAGGAGAGGAAACTGAGGCACACAAAGATAGTGGATGCTGAAGAGTGCAGGGAGGGCTGGGAACTGCTGCCTGACCCCAGCAGGGGTGTCCTGCAGACAACACCTTCCATTTGTAAGCCAACATGTGTCTTCCTCTCTCCTCCTCCTCTCCAGGCTTCCACGTGATCCCTTCAGTGTCCAGCATCGTTCCCGAGAGCTGCCTGCTCATCGTGGTGGGCCTTCTGGTCGGGGGGCTCATCAAAGGGGTGGGCGAGAAGCCCCCCATCCTCAAATCGGACATCTTCTTCCTCTTCCTCCTCCCACCCATCATCCTGGACGCCGGCTACTTCCTCCCCTTGCGCCAGTTCACCGAGAACCTGGGCACCATCCTCATCTTCGCCGTGGTGGGGACGCTCTGGAACGCCTTCTTCCTGGGGGGGCTGATGTACGCCGTGTGCCAGCTGGGTGGCCCCGGCCTCAACCACATCGGCCTCCTGGCCAACCTGCTTTTTGGCAGCATCATCTCTGCCGTGGACCCTGTGGCCGTGCTGGCCGTGTTTGAGGAGATCCACATCAACGAGCTGCTCCACATCCTGGTCTTCGGGGAGTCCCTGCTCAACGACGCCGTCACGGTGGTGAGTGCGCGGAGGGGCTCGGCCGAGGGGGTGGGGTTGGGTTTGGGGGAGCATCTCGGAGTGGTGGCACCAGGACAGCGGGACTGGCAGCTCGTGTCAGGGCCATTCCAAGCTGCTCAGCTGCAGCAGCTCCGAACGCTCCGAACCTTGTCCAGCTCGAAGCTAAATATAGCGGCTTAAAACACTGCGGAGGTGAGTTAGGGTGAAGCAGTTTACTTGATGGTTTGGGGAGGCCAAGGGCACGTGTCCAGCCAGCTGCTGCCTCTTGGTGAAGAGCAGGGACTGTGCCTGGTGCCTTGGTTTGCTGGGAATCAGCTCTCCAGGGTGGAATTGCTGCCGTGCCCATGCCTGTCCTGCCAGGGAAAGCAAGAGGGGCTGGTGCTGGGTCAGGCAGCACGGCCATGTAGCTGCTGCTCCCTCTGTCTCCTCTCATATGGTCACCCTTGCTGTCCTCCAGATGCAGCTGTGAGGAGGTGGGAGGGCAGGACATCACTAGCCATGGCAAGAGGGGAGCTGGGGGGCTGCAGCCAGGCTGGCATCCCACCAGACCACCCTCGGCCCCATTTTGAGCAGCAGCTTTGCAGGGACCTTTGGGAGGTGGAGCCAGGCCTGCTCCATTTCCAAAGGACATCAGTGTCCAGGTGCTGGCTCAGCCATCAGTGTGGCCTCCTCCTCTCTGCAGAGCCGACCTCTAAATTTACTTCTAACCCACTGCTTTTTCCTGGCTCCTCTCCCATGTCCCAGCTGTCCGTTTTGGAGCTGGCTGCTCAGCGTGCTGCTGTGCTGCTGACGAGGTTCCTGGAACATGCTGACCCACCACAGGGCTCCTCCCAGGCACTTCTCCCCCATTTTTGACCAGAGGGGCTGCCTGCAGGATCTGTGTCCCTGCTCCCATCCCTGGGGAATTCTTTTGCCTTCTGCTGCCACATCTGTCCCTGCCCATGTCCCAGGGCCCAGCCCTGGCAGGCAGGAGCTGGCACCTCGCCCTCTGCCTGCTTGCAAGTGCTGCTGTTCCTGCAGGATGCCCTAAATCCCTTTTCCCATCCTGACACGCTGCCTTAACATCTCTCCAGTGTCTGGAGGTGGGAGAACGTGACGCAGCCTGGGGTGGGCTCCTTCTGTGAGGTTTCCCTCAGTTCCAAAGCTGTCTCAAGGGTTTGGGCTCCTCTCCGGCTGAGCAGAGCAGATGGTGGCTTTTCTCTCTGTGCATCTGTCAAGGGTCTCCCAGCCTGGATCCGTCCTGACTGTTCCATTGGGAAACAGGAATGGTCTCTGGCTGGTTTAGACCATGACCAAAGCCCTTCCTGGGACAGTTGGAGAGCAGAGCTGTCCCAGACACATCTCTGATGGCCCAGTGTCCCTCCGAGCCACAGGAGACGAGGAGCTGGTCGGTCCCTATGGGTCTGTGTAGCAAAGCACCACCAGCCTTTTTTGGCGTGAGGCTTGGTCAAGCACAGGACCCAGCCTGGGGTCACCAAGCACTGACACACCTCAGCTCAGGTGTGCCACACTGGGGCCCTGCCCGGCTCCAGGGAAGGTCCCCGTGCAGGTCTCCTCCGAGGTGGGGTTGTCTCTTGCCAGCAGGACAGTTTGAACCCGTCTCCTTTCTCCCTCCCAGGTCCTCTACCACCTCTTTGAGGAGTTTGCCAACTTCGAGCAGGTGACCATCCTCGACATCATCCTCGGCTTCCTCAGCTTCTTCGTGGTGTCGCTGGGCGGTGTCTTGGTGGGCGTCATTTACGGGGTGATCGCCGCCTTCACGTCCCGCTTCACCTCCCACATCCGAGTCATCGAGCCCCTCTTCGTCTTCCTCTACAGCTACATGGCCTATCTCTCTGCAGAGCTCTTCCACCTCTCCGGCATCATGGCGTGAGTTGGGAATGGGGGGGATGAGCCGCCCTCCTGTCCCCAGGACCGTTTGGAGGATTTACTGTGGTGTAACCACTGACCCAGCATGGCTAGTAACTGCCCAGTGAGGGCCAGAGGTGTGTTTGGGGTGGTATAAGCAGGGAGGCAGATGAGGGAAGTGACTCTCTTGAGTTGTTCCAGATCCCAGTTGACAGATCCCAGGGTGCTGACAGCCCGTTTCCCATTCTCCTGGGTACACAGGAGCAGGCAGGGCCTGGCTCCAATGCTCACTCACAAAACGCTGCTGCAGGGCCAGGGTTTGGGGCTGTCCCCCAAAACACTGCTGCAGGGCCAGGGTTTGGCACTGTCCCCATGTCCCCATGACTGCTGAGTGTCCCAACCTTGCCCCCAGGCTCATTGCCTCCGGCGTGGTCATGAGGCCCTATGTGGAAGCCAACATCTCCCACAAGTCCCACACCACCATCAAGTATTTCCTCAAGATGTGGAGCAGCGTGAGCGAGACCCTCATCTTCATCTTCCTGGGTGTCTCCACCGTGGCTGGTCACCACTACTGGAACTGGACCTTCGTCATCAGCACGCTGCTCTTCTGCCTCATCGCCAGGGTGTTAGGTGAGGTGTCAGTGTGGTAGCAAAGTCCTTGGGGATGGTCACAGAATCATGGAGTGGCTTGGGTTGGAAGGGACCTTAAACACCATCTAGTTCCCCCCTGCCATGGGCAGGGACACCTTCCACTAGCCCAGGTTGCTCCAGTCCAATGTGGCCTTGAGTGGCCACCCTGGTGTTGGGTCATGGGCAACTCTCAGGACCCTGATACCCAGGTTTGCCTTGCTGGGGAGACTGGAGTTGACTGGGTGGCACTGCTCCACCATGGGCATCACCCTTGCAGGTGGCTGGCTTTGGGAGGTGGAGTAAAGGCCATGTTTGTCCCAGGTGTGGGATTGGAGCTAGTGAGGGATGTTGGGATGAGCAGCAGGACAGCACCCACCCGCACCCACAACCCTGGGGAGGGTGACACTGCACTGCAGGCTGGGCTGCCAGGAGGTCTCTTTGGGTCTGGAGGGGATCCTTCACCGTGTGGTCACACAAGACCCTGCCCTGCTCCCCCAGGTGTCCTGGTCCTCACCTGGTTCATCAACAAGTTCCGAATTGTGAAGCTGACGCCGAAGGACCAGTTCATCATCGCCTACGGGGGCCTGCGGGGAGCCATCGCCTTCTCCCTCGGGTACCTCCTGGACTACAAACATTTCGGCATGAGGGACATGTTCCTCACAGCCATCATCACTGTCATCTTCTTCACAGTTTTTGTGCAGGTCGGTGGTGCTCAGGTTGTGGTTTCAGAGGGAAAGGGGTTATTTAATGGCTCTGTGTGTGTGTGTGGAGAGTGAGGAGCACAACCCCACCCTCCCTCCCTGACCCTGTCACTGTCCCCCCAAAAGCTCTTGAGGTTGCCTGGTGACACCAACAGTGACTTGGCTGTGCTGAACACCCCCCTGCTCCCACCAGTGTGCCTTGGGGAGAGATCTAACCCCCTCTCCCCCTTCCCTAGGGCATGACCATCCGGCCCTTGGTGGATCTGCTGGCCGTGAAGAAGAAGCAAGAGACAAAACGCTCCATCAACGAAGAGATCCACACGCAGGTAACGCGCTGCTCCGGCCGGCCCTCCCCGCGCGCTTCTCGTCGCCGCCTTAGCCCTCTGCTCTCTCTGCTTCTGCCACCTCCACCGCTGTAACCAGGCAGGTTCACAGAGCAGGACCTGCCCCTAAATCAGTGCCCAAGGTAAGGGGGGACAGAGCGAGGGCTCTCCCCCGTCTGTGTCGTCCAGTGCCTGCTCCGACCCAGCTCTCCCCTGTGCCTGGTAGAGCCGCAGCCTGGTTGTGTAGGTCTGTCCTGCCCTCCCGAGGCCCATCCTGGACCCACAGCCCTGATTTTGCACCCCCTGAGTGCCTTCTGTGTCAGCCTGGGTGTCGGGGTGGGGAGAGGGTGGGCAACAGCCCTCTGAGCTGCTGACGCCTCGGAGTGTCTCTTCCAGTTCTTGGATCACCTTCTGACGGGGATTGAGGATATCTGTGGTCACTACGGGCATCACCACTGGAAGGACAAGTGAGTGTGGAGGTTTGGTGGCTGGGGAAGGGTTTGAATCACCACCCAGAAGGTTTCTCAGCCCCGTGCTGGGTTTTTCCCTAGGCTGTAACATCCACACGCACTCTCCCTGCGGTGAATTATGGCCCTGGGTTGGGTCCAAGCGGGGCTGCAGGGCTGTGCCCCTTCACCACAGCAGGGTGGGAGCTGCTGGTGGCTGGTCCCTGCAGGAGCTCAGGACTGTCCATAGTGGGTGTGAGCAGCTTCTGGGTGTTTTGGAGTCTGTGTGGCTCAGGAGGGATTCAGAGAAGCTTGGCCTAACCTGCGCTGGTGGGAACTGAGCCCACCACTGAATGGGCTATCCTGGGCCAGGGATGGGGAGCAGGGAGTGGGTGGCAGGGCAGGGGGAGGTCTGACATGTTGCTGCTCCTTCTTTCCCCGTGTCCTCGGGAAGGCTGAACCGCTTCAACAAGAAGTATGTGAAGAAGTGCCTGATCGCAGGGGAGCGCTCCAAGGAGCCCCAGCTCATCGCCTTCTACCACAAGATGGAGATGAAGCAGGCCATCGAGCTGGTGGAGAGTGGGGGCATAGGCAAGATCCCCTCTGCTGTCTCCACCGTCTCCATCCAGTGAGTTCCCAGTCCTGGCACCTCCCATGGGACCCTGAGTGCTCCCTGCTAGTGGCCACAGGGCAAGCAGCCCTTGGGTCCTGCGTGGCCATCGTGGTGTCGCTCTGAATCCTGTCTGTCCACGCAGGAATATCAACCCCAAGTCCCTCCCTGTGGAGCGCATCCTTCCGGCCCTGTCCAAGGACAAGGAGGAGGAGATCCGGAAAATCCTCCGCAACAACCTGCAGAAAACCAGGCAGAGGGTGAGGTGTCCCCTGGCACCGTGTGTGTCCCCTTTGCCTCGCTGGGGGTGTCCAGGACCACTGCCCACCAGAAGCCCTCAGCTGGGCCCTTCACTCCCACTGTCCCTACCCTGCTACCCTTTGTGTTCCTGGCCTGGCTCTCCATCCCCAGGAGGCTTTTCCTCCTGAGATGGCACTGGAATAATCTGAGGGGAAGGATGGGGTGAGCCCAGCCTTTAAACCCTCACTGGGCCAAGGTGGGTCAGGATCAGGCATCCCACAGTGGCACACAAGAGATGAGCCACCAGCTTGCCTGGAGCTGCTCTGCCCACTGGTGGCTGTTTCATCAATCTCCAGGGAAAACAGGGCTGTGACCTTCCTTCCCTTTCCTTGTGGGATTTTAACGCCTCCTTTCCTTGGGGTCTCTTCCCAGTTGCGATCCTACAACCGGCACACGCTCGTGGCCGACCCCTACGAGGAGGCCTGGAACCAGATGCTCCTGCGGAGGCAGAAGGCCCGGCAGCTGGAACAGAAGGTGTCAGGGGAATGCTGGAACTGGGATGCTGCCACAGGCTGGGGAGGATGGGGGAGACAGGGTGGCTTCCCAGCCTGGGAAGCACATGAGTGTCCAGCACAGGGAGGGAGCTGAGGTTCAGATGACAGTGGGTGACCCCAAACCTTGGGGGTCTCTGATTGCCCCAGGCTCTGAGCAATTCCCTGCAGCGTGGCTGGGAGGATGTGCACATGTGCTGTGCATCCCGCTGCTGCTCCTTGCTCATCCCTGCGGCCTGGGGTCAGTTCCCTGCCTCCCCTTCCCCGTGTACCTTGGCCATTCCCCTGAGACAGTCCCTGTGCTCCCATTCCAGATGAACAACTACCTGACGGTGCCGGCTCACAGGCTGGATTCGCCCACCATGTCCCGGGCTCGCATAGGCTCAGGTAGGTGGGATGGAGCTGTGTCAGGAGTGTCACTGCTGGCACCCAAAACACTCGGAGGGTGTGCTGTCCTGCACCTCCTCGGCTCCCTATGGCTCTCCAGCCCCGACCATCCCCATCCCACACCCATCCAGCCAAGCCCCAGGGGTTTGCTGTTCTGAGCAGAAGCACCTAGTTTGCTTCTCAGCACAATTCCCACTGGGAAGTCAGGTTGGCCAGTTT
Source organism: Pipra filicauda (assembly GCF_003945595.2). Lineage (NCBI taxonomy): Eukaryota > Metazoa > Chordata > Aves > Passeriformes > Pipridae > Pipra > Pipra filicauda. The sequence continues at coordinate 416,018 of NW_024104331.1, forward strand.
CTCCAGAGCTCAGATTACTCCATCCATGCAGCCATGTCTGTGTCCATGCCTTTCCCTGCCCTCCACATGGGAGGAGACCAGGAGCACTCAGCCCCAAGACCTGTTGGTCTGGACTCCCAGCTCCTCTGTCACGCATGTGCTTTGCAATCCTCAGTTCCTCCTGTCCTGTGTGTCCCTTCCTGCTCTGGTGACACGGTGACAGTGTGACTGGGTGTGACGGGGCTGCAGAGGCTGCGGTCCATCAGCAGAGGGCAGCTTTGTCCTTCCAAATTGAGCCGGGCTGTGGAAATCGGGAAAAGGAATTACACAGCAGAATTGGAAAGCAGAGAGACAACCCAGGCCCTCCAGCCCCAAACACCCCAGCCATAATATCTGGGGTGCATCACCTGGGTGTCCCTGAGACCCCCCCTTCCCTTCCTGACCCCTCTCTGCCCCGCCAGACCCGCTGGCCTACGAACCCAAGGCGGACTCAGAGAACCTGCCCATCATCACCATCGACCCGGCCTCGCCGCAGTCCCCCGAGTCCGTGGACCTGATGAACGAGGAGCCCAAGGGCTGCAGCGGCCTCCCGCCCTCGCCCGAGGAGGATGAGGAGGGGCTGGTGATGCGGGTGAAGGAGCCCTCCTCCCCGGGGACTGACGATGTCTTCACCCCGGGGACCGGCGACAGCCCCAGCAACCAGCGGATGCTGCGGTGCCTGAGCGACCCGGGGCCCCGGCCGGAGCCGGAGGAGGGGGAGCCCTTCATCCCCAAGGGGCAGTAGCTGCTGGCACGAAGCCTCGTTATCGTTACTCTCTCTCTTCATTCGTTCGTTCTTTGCTCTCCTTTTTTGGTTTCCTGTCACTACACACCAGGTTTGGGAAGGGGAGACTGTCCTGGATGGACTGGGAATTGCCAGGACAGCTCTGCCCTGGGCTGGCCCCGATGAGCAGGGAAGGAGCCCCGGGATGCCCCGGGCTCCTCGGGCGCCGTGGCCTGGGGGTGACGGACGATTTACTGGGATTTGCAGGTGCCTCACAGCCCCCACGGGGCTCTCCTAGAGGTGCCCACCCACTCAGGACCTGCGAGTGGCTCCCTGGGGGGGCTGCGGCCGGCACAGGGGGCTCTGACTGGGGGTGTCCATAACAGCTCCCCCATGGCACAGCTTCCCCTCTCCCCAGTTGTGCTTTATCTGCCCCCTTGCCTTGCTCTGGAGCAGAGGGATGGGACGACAGGAGCCAGGCTCTGTGCGGGGCCGGCACACACACACTCCCCCCAGGACCCTCCCAGGGACCTCGGGATGGTGCCTCTGCTCCCTGCCCCGGCCACTTCCCCCCAGGGCCAGCCGTGCCCAGGATCCTCCCCCCTGGCCCCACATTTCATGCCAGGTCTTGTCAAATAAATATCTTAGAGCCATGCAAGGGGGGAGCCAGGATCCCCTTTCTTTGAGCAGCCTCTCCATCCCTCCTGGAACCACTGTCACCTGTCCCTGTGGGGACTCTCCACCAGCCTTGGCCCCTCGCCCTGTGCCAGCGCGGCAGCGGCTGCTCCTTAACCAAAGACGGGGTCTGGGGTGTGCCAGGGGAGCATCTCCTACTTGGAGGGATTATTTATCTCTCCTGCAACCAAGAGGAGCTGGGGGAGAGCTGAGGAACAGCATGGGGACACATTAGGGTCGGGAAGTTGGCAGGAGGGGGATGTCAGGGGGTGCCAGGGGTCCTGGGTTTGGAAGGACCCGTCTTTCCCCCAAAGCTTGGCTGGAGGGATCACCGAGTGTTTTGGTGATTTACAGCCCTCCCCGGGCCCAGGGGTGTCCTGCATCCTGTCTGAGCACATCACCTCGTCCCCCACGTGCCACCCAGCTCCCACCACGTGGATGCCATGTGCCTCCCCTCCCTGGGGAGCCCCCCCAGCCGCTTCCCCCCTCCCCGTGCCGTGCCTTGCCACGCGTCGCCTCTGCCCCGCTGCCTTGGTGGGCACCTGCCCCCCGTGCCCACCCCGCTCCACATCCCGCTGGGACCCCCGGGGGTCCGGCGTGTGCCGGGGTGAGCACCCACGTCGCTGCCTGCGCCTGCCTGCTGCCCTGCTCTGCCTCCAGGAGGGGAAAAAAAACAAACCAACAACAAAAAGCAATGGAAATTCTCTTGTATAAAAAGGAAAAAAAAAAAAAAAAGGAAAAAACCAAACCCATATGTAAAGAGAGATTCTTGGTTTTTATCATAAATATTCTAATAAATTAATGTTAATTTTTAGTGGGGGTATTTTCCAGCTGTTCGGGCTCCTACCCTCTGCCACACGGTCCCGGCTGCCCCAGAGGAACAAGGTGGGTGTGAGGCTTCATCCCCAGTGCTGGGATGGAGGGTTTGCCCCTCGCCCTCCTGCTGTGGCCTGGGGAGAACTGGAACCTCATCCCAGGGGGGGCTTTTTAAGCCATTCCCAGTTTTGGCAAAGATGGGATCAACAGATCCTGGGCTCCCACATCCCTCCCAGAGCCACACCGATGTAAGGGTGTGTTGGGAGGGAAAGGGCTGGTGATCTCACGGGATGAAGGTGCTTTTGGAGGGGGATGGATCACCCTGGCACAGCCCTGGGGTGCCAGCTAGATGTGCCAGCACAGCTCTGCCCATCCCAAGCTTGGGATGTTGTCCCCAGGCAGGAAGGGGCAGCACCTGCCTTGTCCTGGCAGTGCAGCAGGGTTTTTTGGGGGGCTAAAGGTTCCATCCCTAGGGAAGGGGGCTCGAGGACATCTGAGCCCTGTGATTTTTTTCCTGGATTTCCCCAGGAGTTGGAGCTGAGCCCTCAGAGAGGAGCGTTTGCAGAGAGGGAAGAGTCTCAAGGCTGCCTGGGTTGCCTGGGTGAGGGCAACCCAAAAATCCCCCAGGATCCTCCTCCCCAGCTCCAGCAGAGCTTGCACCTTCTCCCCCCTCCCCACCAAGACCCCTCCCAGAGCCCGGGGCAGCCGGAGCCCCTCGCCCTGGGGCAACTGCAATGGGAATGTGTTTCATGGCTGCAAATTAAAGCCCTGAGCCACCAGGCGGCCGTGACTCAGCCCCCGCCCTCCAGCAGCGCGTCAGCACCGGCCTTGCTCACCTGCTTAAAATACCTGAACCCCAGGGTCCCCCGTGGCCCCGGGCTGGGATTTGGCCAGGTCACCCTGCCCCAGGGGTTCCCTCCTTGCCGAAGGGGGCCTGGGCGGGATGAGGTGGCCAGGGATGTGGGACAGGGGATGCCGTGGGGCAGGTGATGCTGTGGGGCCCATGGGGCAGGCAATGACAGGGGACAGACAATGCCATGGGGCCCATGAGGTGGGTGATGCTGTTGGGCCCATGGGATGGGCAATGCCATGGGGCAGATGATGCCATGGAGCCCACGGGGTGGGCAATGACATATGCCCCATGGAGGTGCCAGTTTGGTGAGTGCCATCCTTGCACCCCACACAAGGGTCAGGGTGGCTCATCCCCGGGGGCAGCAGTGCCAAAGCGGGAGGGTTTGGCAGGAACAGGCACAGCCAGGCCATGGCTTCATCCTTGCTGGAGGAAAGCAGCGGTTTTGCCAGCCCAGCTCAAGGGGTAGGAGAACTAGAGGTGCTGGATACAGCCCAGGGCACGGAGGGAGCAGCAGGAGCACGGCAGCCCCGGGCAGTGCCCGGGAATCTCACCTGCCCACGTGCCAGTGAGCGTCACGTGCAGCCGTCCTCTTGGCTTCAGTCATAGCTTTAATGTGAGAGCTCCCCAAACCCAGGCATTTCCAGGATATTCTTGTTTCTGTCTTAAAGGGTGAGTAACTTTTTTTAATGAGGGAGGACTAATGATCCCCCCCCCAGGGATGGGCTGTCACCGCTGAGCAACTGCCAAAGCACACGAAGTGCCGAGGCCAGGGGTGGATGGGCCCTGGTGTGTCCCCCCAGCCCTATCCACAGTCCTGGTGGTGATGCCTTTTCCCTATCTATGGCTCCCTCCAGCCCTGTATCCCCCCTTTCCCTCCCAAAGTGTATTTGGGCCATGGTGGTGGCACCAAGGACACATCAAGTTCTTCCTGAACAGGGAGTTCCTGAGCGGGACGACCTTGTCACACACACACACACGTGCCAGGGTGTTTATCCCCCTTCCCCATAACCCCCATCCATGGGGGTTAAAGAGCTGCAGGAAACTGCCCCAGCCAGGAGATGGACTCTCTTGTTTCCCTCTGTGGTCTGACATGAAGCCTGGGGGGCAGTGGGTGGCAGGAGGAGAGCGAACATTCCCACAGCCCCAGCGAGGACTGAGGGGACTTGGGAAAGGCCATGAAATCACTCCTCAAATCACTGGCTCCAGGCTGAGCAGCCCAACAAGGCAGAGCTCCTGGCTGGCTCCCCAAATTTCCCAGGAGGAGAGGCCAGCACGGCAATGGGACAAGGTGTCCTGGAGCTGCCACCACCCTCAGCCGTGCTCAGGTGCCACCCGGGGCCCAAGAACCCAAAGCGGAGGGAGCGGCTGCGCTCTCTGCCAGGCTCAAATTAGTGGCACTGAGATGGGTCATCCCCTGCCACGGCTTTAAAGGCACAAGTCATGCCAAGAAAAACAGCATGTGGTGTCACCAGGAAGCCACTGAGCCTGGGGACACACAGGTCACTGTTCATGCTGCCAGGGGACGGGGACCTCCCCAGCTGGTGACACCCCAGGGAAGCTGCAAGAGGGCATCTCAGTCCCTGCCCACTCTGGGGCCAGGTTGGTGCTCCGTGTCGGTGCTGTGTCCTTGTCCCTGAGCCCCGGGGGTGCCATGTCCCCCCCACACTCCCCGGGCAGCATTTTGCAGCAGCCAGGGGAGGTGACAGGAGCCATTCCCCAGCTCTGTGTCACCTGCAGTAATAACACCCTGTGCTCCCTTTCATCTCGGGGCCTCCCTGGTGGCCCCTCTCCAGGGCGAGGGCATCCCGGAGGCATCACTCATCATCCATTCCAGGAGGCAGCTGGGGATGGGGCCGAGTCTGGGGGTCCTGGATGGTGACACGGGGACCCCGGGCTGAGAGCAGAGAGTGACACCCCTCATGCCATGCAGTGAACACAAGTGCTCACTGTGCACCTGTGCCAAATCCAACCCTGCCATGGCCAGCGTGGGAAAACCACCTCTCTGGGCAACTGTGGCCACTCGGGGCCACCACAGCAGCTGGTGGCACAGCCCCAGGGACACGGGTTCCCCATCAGTGAGGGTCTGGGGACAGCGAGCAGCAGTGGCACCTCTGGGATGGGCTGTGTGGGAGGGAGAGGAGCTGGACAGTGAACCCGAGTGACTGGGAGGTGTCCAGGAGCTGTGTTTGCCCAGGGAGGGTCTGGACAAGGCCACAGAGGAGGGTTCCACCTCCTAAACCCACAGCAGGCACGTGGAGCCTGGCGTGAGTGGGGATGGCAGTGTGGGCGTGGGGACGGTGACAAGTGTGTGGGGACAGCAGCAGGTGTGCATGGGACAGCGGGCGTTTGTGTGGAGATGGTGGCAAGTGCGTGCATGGGGATGGCAGGGAAATGCATAGGGACGGCTGGTGCCTGCCTGGGGACAGCTGGCATCTGCGTGGGGACAGCTGTGTGCGTGCATGGGGACAGTTTGTGTGTGCGGGGACAGCTCGTGTCCGCATGGGGACAGTTTGTGCCGCCGTGGGGACAGCTGTGCGTGTGCACGGGGCAGCCCTGCACAGGAGAGCCCGTGCGTGCCCGGTGAGAGCTGCCGTGGGCTCGGGGACAGCCCGCGTGTTCACGGGGACAGCCCGGGACACGGCTGACGTGAGCGGTGCCAGGGCGGCTGCCGTGGGAGCGGGGCAGGAGGAATGCCCCCACCCCGACACGAGCACTGCTGCTCCCCCGGGGCGACACCGGGTGACGTTGGTGGCTCCGGGAGAAGGGCTTGGTCCCTCCTGCGTGCTCAGGGAGTTGGCACACACCCTGCGTAATGCCGAGTGGGACGGAGCCGGTCCCACGCGGCTCAGGGGCGTCCCCGAGGTCTCTTCACCTCCAGGCTGGGCTTTCACCCCCTGCCCCGCTCCCCCGGCGCTTCCAGCCCTTTTCCCCACAGTTCCCCCACTGACCAGCTCGCCACGCCACACGGGGCTGCCAAAGGTTCCCAACGCCCCGCGGGGCTCAGCTCAGGTGGGGACGTTCCACCTTTGTCCCCATCCGCCCTCCTGGCAGCCTCTGCCCCTTTCCGTACCCCTGGAAATGCTTGGAATCCAGGAAGACCCCCGCTCCTCCCCGTGCACACGCCGGGGCACGTTCCGGCTCCACCCCGGATGATTTCCCGGTGTCCCCTGGGCAGCACCGGGATGCTGCCGACCCCAGATCCGTGGGACGAATGGGACCGTGGCACCCCGAGCCCCCGTCTTCCTGCACAGCCCCTGTCCCACCCTCACATCCCCAAAGGGGCTTTGCCACCCTCGTGCCACCACCCGGGAGGCAGGATCCGCCCGCGTTTCACCCCGAGACGATGATTATTCCTTAATTGCCAACAAAACAAACGAATAAAGCCCGGGCTGGCTCTTGCTGAGCTGGAAGGAAACGGCCTGGGTGCCATTCCCAGCGCTGGGTTCGCTGCCGGCGGCTCTCTGGGATAATCGTTTGGTGATGGATGTTAACGAGCAGCTCAGCCAGTCCGGCCGGAGCGCGTCAGCTCTTTTTAATGGGCCGATGTTTTCTCCGGAGCTGGCAGCAGCCTGTCCCTCCCGGCCCGCGGATGTCCCAGCTCATTGCCAGGCCACCGGCTCCGTCCCCCAAGGACCTGCAGTGCCCTGTCCATCCCACCAGCTCCATGGCACATCCTGCCCCACCACCCAGAGGTGTTGTGGCCCGTGGGGTCCCCCAAACCCGAGGGGTGCTCAGCCCCCAGTCAGCCCTTCCTCCTGCTGGGTCCTCCCAGCTGGATGGACCCCAATCCCTAACACTATTTGGCCCTTCTCAGAACCTTGGGAAACACTTCCCGATCCAGCTTTGCTGCTGACAGAATAAAAAGAGTTTTGCAATTGGAGGCAGCTGCCTGATTTTATCAAGTTCCTTGGAAAAATCACTTTCCAGCAGGGCTCCTCTCCTCCTGTGCCCCGTTTCAGAGACTCGTGGGGAGTAACCAGGAGCAGCTTTTAATCCCGATGGAGATGCCTGGTGGAGTCATGGGATGACACAGGCGGAAGCCAGAGAGCAAAACACCTCAGCATGAGGAGAATCCCAAGTGGGGACCCTGGCAGAGGGGACTCCAGCCCTCATGGGGACCCCAGCAGAGGGGACTCCAGCCCCCATGGAGACAGCTGAGACTCCCCATCAGGGAACGGGGAGGATTTTGGAGGTGACAGTGCTTGGGACACCCGGTGCCCCCTTTCCCCTCCAGCCTCAGCTGTGGATGCTCCTAAACACCCCATTTCCCCTCAGATCCCTCAGCACTCAGTTGCTCTTTCCGCTGCCAACTCCAGCTTCCAGCAGCAAACCCCTGGGATATGGGAGAGACCTTGGTTTCATTGACAGACTTTGCAGCTTGGAAGAGCTCTGCAAAGCCCCGGGGTGGGCAGGTGGGGGTTTTCAGGGGAGCTCTCGCAATAAAACCCTGTGAGGGTGTAAAAATAAAATTGGGCTCGTCTTCCAACGGGGTTTGTAGCTTTTAAGAATGGATCCCAGCTCCAAGCAGGAACTGGGGAAAGGGAGCAGCAGCTGCAGATGCAGAGCCTGGAGTCGTGCCCATCCATCCACGGGTCCGCGAGGCATCGGGCACCAGCTCGGCGGGGAGGCGCCTGCTGGGAATGTCTGCAGGGGGAGATGTTGCGGAGAAATGAGCTCTTTAAAGGGATGGGAATTGTTGGGATGAAAGGAAATGGGCTGCCAGAGGCTGGGGACACGTCTGGCCCCGGGAGGAGGCGGTGGCTTGGCTGGCAGTGAGGTCACGCGATGGGATTTAGGGGCTGGGGTTGAGCTCCCGGGGCTGGGAGAGCTCTGTCACCCTGGGGTGTCACCCCGCGGTGTGACCCTGTGTCTCCTGGGTGCCAGAGCTCCCTGGGGACACTGTTGGCCTGGGGGAGTTGCGGGCAATGGGTTGTGGGGCATCAGTCCGTGGAGAATCAATGGGGTACCAGAGCATGGGGCATCAATGGCATTAATGAGGCATCACATCACAGGGCATCAATGGGGCACCAGGGCACAGGGTATTAATGGGGTGTCAGATCATGAGGCATCAGCAGGGCACTAGGGCATGGACAGCAGTGGGGCATCAGTGGGGCATCAGATCACGGGGCATCAATGGGGCATCAGTCCATGGAGAATCAATGGGGTACCAGCCTGTTGGGCATCACTGGGGCATCAATGGGCATCAATGAAGAGCAATGGAAAGCAAAGAACATCAATAAGGGCATAAAAGGGACATCAAAGGGGCATCAGTGAGGCATCAGTGGGGCATCGATGGGCATGAATTGGAATCAAAGGGTATCAAAGGGAATCAAAGAGGCATCAAAGAGGCATCAGTGGGGTATCAAAGCCCATCAGTGGGGTATCAAAGCCCATCAATGGGGAATCAAAGCCCATCAATGGGGTGTCCCTTCAGCGCGCGCCCCGTCCCGACCAATCGCCGCCGGGATTCCCGCGCGCCGGAGGGGCGGAGCTCCACCGCCTTCGCCCCGCCCCCTCCATCGTCCCTCCCCTTCCCCCCTCCCCTCTCCTCCAATTGGCTCCGGGCCCGGCCGCTCTCCTCCCCCCGTGCCCGCGCTCGGGCCGGGATTGGCGGTGGGCCGGGCCAATGGGGCGCGGGCGGGAGCTATATAAGGCGCGGCGGGGGGGCGGGCGGGCGCAGCGCTCGGCGGAGCCGGTGGCGGGCGGGGGGCGGACGGGCCGGTTCGCTGCGAGTCCCTGCGGGCACCGACCGCGCCTCCCGCCGCGCCCCGCGCGCCCACCCCTCTCCCCGGCGCCTCTCGGGGGATTCCTTTTTACCTTTTCCCCCTCATTTTAAATCTTCCCCCCCCGTTTCCCCTCCCCGCCCGCCACTTCCGGCCGGTTTCCGGGCTGTTTCCGGGTGAGCGGCTCGTTTTTTCGGGCGGCGGTTTGTTTCTTTTTTTTCGGGGGGAGGGGGGGCGGTCTGCGAGAGATGCTGGAGGTGGCGGCGGTGCCGGCGGGGGCCGCCCCGGGCGGTTCGGAGGAGCGCGGGAGCCGCTTCAGCGTCCTGACGTGGGAGCAGGTGCAGCGGCTGGACCAGATCCTGGGGGAGGCCGTGCCCATCCACGGCCGGGGCAACTTCCCCACGCTGTCCGTGCGGCCCCGCACCATCGTCCAGGTGAGCGCCGAGGGGCCGGAGGGGCCGTTCGGGTGGGTTGTGGGGTGCGGGGGGACACGGGCCGCTCGCTGTCGCCCCGTTGGACTCTGCCCCCGTTCCAGCGGGGGTCAGGGAGAAAATAAAAAGTGCTGAGGCGACATTAATCGTCCCCGTCGGGCCCCGAGCCAACCCGCCCGGGCACCCTCGGCCTCCCCCCCGCCGGGCCCAGGGCAGAGCTCCTGGCGCGGGGATCGTAGAACGCTTTGGGTTGCGAAGTACCTTAAATACCGTGAATACTCTCCGCTGGAAGGGACCCGCGAGGATCATCCATCCCAGCCCCCGGCTCTGCCCGGCACAAACCCCAGGAATCCCACCCTGTGTCTCAGAGCGTTGTCAAGACGCTGCTTGGCCTCTGGCACGCCTGGGATTCGGGAAGACCATCTCATTCCAAGCCCCTACCCCTATTCCAACACCTTCCACTAGACCAGGTTGCTCCAAGCTCTGTCCAGCCTGGCCTGGATGCTCCACAGGGGTTAAAAGCTGCATGGGAGGACCGGCCCCCATCATCCGGGGGGTGCTGCGCACTCAGCTGGCCCCACTTCCCAATCCTGAGGGTCTCGGTAGGGCTGGCAGGAATTCATTGCACTGCAGCGATGTCTAAAGCTGGAAGGACCCTCCTGGAAAACTTGCATGCCTTTAGAATGCTCAGCTTCCTCCCATCTTGTGTTGTTCCTCCTCTTTTCGAGTTAATTTGGTGCCCTAAGAGCTGTGAAATGTGTGTGGCCAAGGTAAAAGTGGCTTTTTTTTTTTTTTTTTTTTTTGGAGCTTTTTCCACGAAATGGCTTCGTGCTGGTGGACATGTTGGGCTTGTGTTGGAAGAGGCATTTATTAATTCAAATGCCGGATCAAATGTCCGTGGCCTTTGTTTTCTCGGGACACTGATGTATCCTCCAGAGCCTGCCCGAGACTTCACGAGCTCCTGTTAGTTTAACTATCAAGTAATAACCGTGTTTAATATTAAACTAACAATGTAGTTCGAATGAGCTGATGCATATTCATGTTTGGGAGGCGACTTCATTCCTCAGTAATGACTCATCAAATGTAAAATCGGGCATGTTGGCTTCTAATTAAAAAGCCTATTCACGGTGCTAAAACCCAACTGGCTTTCACAATAACCTAATCGCCGGGATTTCAGAGCCTCAGCTGCTTGAGAAATAGTTCGAGTTAAGCCTGGAAGATGGGAGGGTGACATTTGAAAGGCTCGGCTGGTTTTAAATTCCTCGAGTTCCTGCCGCATCTGTTGGGGGCAGAAGCGCTAAATTTTGGCCGCTCGATCTTGAAGCTGAATGACAGATGAGATTTGCAGGCAGGACGCTGCCCTTGGCTCGGGCAAGACCACAGCACTGTGCAGCATCAAATGTTCCACCAGTTATTCCTCTCTGGTTCCACAAAAACTGCGGCGATTCGGTGTCGGAGCTGCCGAAAAGGATGTTGCCAGTAGCAACTTCAAACATGGAATAACTGAGGGCTGTAATTGTGCCCGGCCGTGCTGGCAGACCCTGTGTTTAGGGCTGACTAAGCTGGAACAAGTAACCCAAAAGGCAGTTAGTTATCCTGTTGTTGTTGTTGTGGGAGGTGGGAAGCGGCAGGTCAGGACGCAGCAGGATTTGCTCCTGCCTGGCTGTCAGAGTCAATTATCCCAACCACACGGAAGGTGAGCTGCTGTTTTGGGAAGCAGGTCAGCAGCTGCCTAACCCTAGAAATATCCAACCCTCTGGGGAAAAAAATGCATCCCTGAACCCACTGCCTGCAGCTGGGGAGCTGAGCTCCCAGGTGGAAGCTCCCAGGGAATGGCAAGGTGCTCGGCAGGGTTGGAGCTTTCTGGGGTGATTTGGGACAAAGCTGACTTGAGCCGTTGGGTTTTTTCCCTGTTTTCTGAGTACATCTCACACAGACAGACCTGGGGAGCTCAAGTAAGCCTGGAGCTTATGGGTCTGAAACACTGCAGGTCCTGAGCTTTGCTCAGAAAGGGGTTAAGCAGATGTTCTCTGGGGTTAGGAAATTAATCTGGAATGAGATCTTCTCCAAGCACTGGGCCTGGCTCTGCATCTAACACTTTTGTGACCTATATCTTGTCTCTCTAAGCCTAATAGCACAAAACTCTTAACTCCACGAGTAGTGCTGGAGCCGTGCCCCGGGTGAGTGACTCCAGTTGGCAGCAGATGCAGACCAGGAGCTCCCCTGCATGATGTTTGTTCAATTTGGGGGATTAACCCCGTGTCTCTTCCAGAAGTAAACTTAATTTATTTTTTTTTTTTTCAAACTATCTGCCTTGGAAAACAACTTTTTTCACTGGCTGGATTGGATGTGCTGGTGGGGACCTGAGACTTCTGATGGTGAATAGCTCCCTGGTTAACTGTTGCCTGACATGTGACTGTCACCATGGGCTTGGCAAGGAGCCCGGGCATGTTTCTAGCCTGAGCAGGGATGGCTCGTGTCAGGGAGAAAGGGGAAACACCAGCAGGGAAGCTGCATCGTGAGCCTGAACAACCTCTAAGTGCAAAAACATCCATGGGGTTGTTCTGAGATGTTTTGGGTTTTTTTTTTTTGCAGAGGCAGCAGAACTTGCTGGCAGCCCTTAGCTGGGTCACCAAGGGGTCTGTGACACGGTGAGGGTTTCACGCTGCAGTTCTTCACTTTTTGTGTGTTCTTCTTTCTAAACAAAACTCGTGGAGGGGCAGTTTTACGGCTGCTGAGGCCGGAGCTGCAGCGCTCTGGTCTCCCCCAGCACTGTCTGCTCAACCAGCAAGAGGGTTTGCCCCTTCTGATAAAGTTTTGAATTAAAATTGGGATTCTGGGAGGCCGAAAATCAGAATTTGTGGGGCCTCTCAAACTAGGGCAGCCTCGCAGAGCTGAAGGGCCTGGTTGGACTGGCTCTTGGTGATACAATTTGTCCGTTTGTGTCCCAAGCTTTGGCTCTTTCAAGCCATAGCCTCGCTTCAGGCTGGTTAGCTGGGAGTCCCAGGAAAATGGGTAATTGCTGGAGAGGAACATGAAAGCAGGATGAGAGGTGGGAAGAGCTTCTGGTGGAAGATGCGGACTTAATCTTCCTGGGATCTTTGAGCTGAGTTAAACTCAAATTATAAGCTGGTGTCCAGAGAGTTTATTTTATGGTCTTGGGGGTTATTTTAGCCTCCTGCTTGTTAAGTAATCAGGCAGGTGATTCAGCTTCTCTCTAAATGAACAAAGCTTTGGAGGGACTGGTGGGTGTGCCAGGACTGAGCAGGCAGCATTAAAATCACCGGAGTAACACCCGTAAGATGAAAGCTGCCTCTTGTGCTTGATAGCATGCCAAGCTCAGCACGAAGCTCTGACACACTGGAAATTGTTAGGATACACTTACTAGTTGGGACATGAACTTGCATACGCCTGGCTGGGGCTTTTGAGCAGTTCTGGCATCTTGATTTGCCTTTAATGAATCTTGACAGGCCGAAGGGGATGGCTAAAAGGAGCGAGCCACCCTGATTAAATCCCCTGGGACTGCTGCAGACTGTGCTGCTGCCTCCCTGTTTGGGGTCACTTTGGGGTCGACTGGTCTTGGCTCGCTGGCTGGAACTGTGAGGGGATGAAGGGGGCAGGGACCACCCCAAAAAATGGGGTCAGGGAACCTCTCCCCTTCAGCGTGGGGAAGGCAGGGGAGAGCAGACACTGCACTGGAAGCAGAACAGCTCATCATGTGCAGTCAGATCCCTCTAATGCCAGGGAATAAGTAAAGGAGAGCCACCCCTAGCTGCTGGCAGGACTCGGGATGCTTTCCAAAGTGACCTATTTCTAATGGATTAGCTTTTTATTTCACTGTCTTGCACTGGAGTGACCCATATAAGCCCAGGGAGTGGATCCTGCTGTCACCAGGCTGCTCCAAAAATTCCTACTTGCCTCTCACTGACTCTCTTTGTGTCTCAGGTTGTCCGTAGCCGCCTGGAGAAGAAAGGAATCACAGTCCATAATGTCAGGTTGAATGGCTCAGCAGCCAGTCACGTTCTGCATCAAGACAGTGGCTTGGGGTACAAAGACCTGGACCTCATTTTCGGCGTGGACCTGAAGACAGAAGATGTTTTCCAGCTCGTCAAAGACGTGGTCATGGATTGCCTGCTTGACTTCCTCCCCGAAGGCGTCAACAAGGACAAGATCACCCCCATGACTCTGAAGGAGGCCTACGTGCAGAAGCTGGTGAAGGTGTGCAACGAGACCGACCGCTGGAGCCTCATCTCGCTCTCCAACAACAGCGGGAAGAACGTGGAGCTCAAATTCGTGGACTCTCTCCGGCGGCAGTTCGAGTTCAGCGTGGACTCCTTCCAGATCATCCTGGACTCGCTCCTGCTGTTCGGGGAGTGCTCGGAGAACCCCATGGCTGAGAACTTCCACCCCACGGTCACCGGGGAGAGCATGTACGGGGACTTTGAGGAGGCCATGGACCACCTGCGGAACAGGGTCATCGCCACCAGGAACCCGGAGGAGATCCGAGGTGGGGGGCTCCTGAAGTACTGCAACCTCTTGGTGAGGGGGTTTAAGCCCAAATCGGAAGTGGATATGAAGGCACTACAGAGGTACATGTGCTCCAGGTTTTTCATAGACTTCTCTGACATCGGTGAGCAGCTGAGGAAGCTGGAATGTTACCTCCAGAGCCACTTTGTTGGGATGGAGAGCAACAGATATGACTATTTAATGACCCTCCACAGGGTGGTCAATGAGAGCACAGTCTGCCTCATGGGACACGAGAGGAGGCAGACCCTGAACCTCATTGCCATGCTGGCTGTGAGGGTCCTGGCTGAGCAGAACATCATCCCCACCGTCACAAACGTTACCTGCTACTACCAGCCAGCCCCTTATGTCAGCGAAATAAACTTCAACTACTATGTCACCCACGTGCAGCCCTTCCTGCCTTGCAATCAGTCCTACCCAACGTGGCTTCCCTGTAACTGAGCCAGGACAAACGTCAGGGTCTGTCCTCCAAGGTATTTCCTTGCCTTGGCGGGTCGGGAGGGTGGGACGGGGGGGGGTAAAAAAAAAACACAAAAACAAAAACAAAAAAAAAACCCAAAAAAAACCACACAAAAAAACCAACCAACCTTCCTAGAACTGCAACAAAAGGAAACTTCCTGGACTCCTGCTTGAGTGTCTTGTTCCTTGGGGTTGTTGGAACAAGACCTGTCTGCTGTACACTGTGATGGGAAGTGCAGTGTTATAGAAATGAGATGACTCGGACGTTCATGGGAAGACTCGCTTATGGAATTCTGGGAGGCAATGGGGTGGGGGGGTGTGTGAGGGGAGACTGTAGAATTACGCTAAGGTAGAGCTGCACTGCCCTGAAATGGATCTGAATTGTGTTGTGTTTTGTTTTGTTTTGTTGTTTGTTTTTTTTTTAGTGCAGGAGGTGTTATGGGTGTGCAAACTTGTGGTTTCTGCCAACAGAAGCCCGAGTGGCTAAATTCCTTTGAAGGACCAAAGAATCCTGTTTAAGTGCCTGTAACAATATAAACACAACTGTACTGTAAACCTTTATTATTTTTGCAGGGGCTGATGTCCCAAGAGCTTGAGTGGGGATTGTCTGAAGAGGAAAATGTTTCTGTTGTGGGGTGGGGAGGGTCGTAAGATCATTTCTAGTAACCTGGCTGAGGTTCCGTGTCGCTGAGGTTGTGTTTGTTTGTTGTGTTTTTTTTTGGCATGACTTGCTGCCTGTGAAAGGACCAGCTGGAGCAAAGAGCTGTCAAAGTGGGGCTGCATAAACCAGGGAGGTATTGGAATGGCTACGTGTAAATGCCTGAAACGGGGAACACTGGGGAAGGGGGGGAGTGCATGGTGGAAAATGCTGTGCAGAGCTTTCTGGAAAAAAAGGCAGCAGGGACTTGCATATGAATTTCTTCAAGCTCCCAAGTCTGCAGTGCCAAAATACGGTCGTGTTCCTAGATGATGAGGCAGATGATCTGTCCAGGAGCCTGCCCCAGGCTGCTGGACCTAATCCTGTATTTTCTAGGGGAATTTGAAATGCTGCTCTTCCTAGGGTTTTTTTAATTGTTTTGTTGTTGGTTTTTTTTTTGGCATGCAGTGTGGTTTTAATGCACAAAGCCAGAGGCCAGCTGGGTTATCGGGGAAGATGAGGCTTGTCCTTTTGAAGCACAAACCACTCAGTTCACGAGTCAGTTATTTCCAGCTGTTGCTGGAGCCTGTGTCCTCTGAGGAGATGGGCAGAGCTCTTCCAGTCTGGAGATCTTCCCTTGGGCAGGTCCTATCTTCCAAAGCAGCCTGTTCCCAGCTATGTGATTCCATCAGCATTTGAAATTCATTCTCTAGCTAGAAATGGAGCTTGGGGGGGGGTGGGGGTGAAGTTAGTTGGCCTTAGGAAAGAAAAAAAAAAAAAAAGAGAAAAAAAAAGTCTTCTAAACAGACCCTCTTGTGTTGTGAGGGTTTGGCTCTCTCAGTCCAACGTGGCTTTGAAGTTTTTGGGTGTCTGGAGCACAAAAGTTTTTCATGGAGGTGCCTGGATTGCTGTGCCCGTGGAGCATCTCAGATTTAACTATGCACGGAGGGAGAGGCGGGCAGGCAGCAGGCATTCCCTAGGGATGCTGCTCCAGGAACACCACGGCTTCAGTGGTGCTTCCTCCGAGGCTGAGGTACTCCAAGTATCTTTACTAACTTTTTTTTTTTTTCTTTTGTTTTGTTTTGGGATTTTTTTTTTTTTTTGTGACAAAACTGTAATAGCTGGGCAGATTGAACGCTCTTAATAAAGACTAGATCCTTGGAATGTGCATAGCCAGATTGGTACCTTTTTTGGGGTAGGGGCGATGTGGAGTTGGGAGTAAGGGGGTGGGGGGGTGGCTCTTGCGCTTAACATGAACTAACCCAGTTGAAACTGGTCCAGCTTTGCTCCCTCTCCAGACAGAGCTGAAGAAGTGTCACTAACAGTGTAGGTTTTTAGCTGCCTCCCTGCAGAACAGCTCTGCCTTCGTGGCCAAGGCTGTTGTGTCGGCTCTGCTGCAGCCCCATAACTCCCCAGAGCCTCAGTGGTGGGAGCTTGAGATTTTCCAGTGCAAGTTAAAACTGCTTTAAGGGCTGCCTGTGGGAGCAGATGATACTTTTTTCCTTTCATTTTGAACTTCAGATGAACGTAGATGCCATGTAGCATGTTTTCTACAGGCTGCTCCTGCCCACAGACACGTAGACGCACTAAATTGAGATTCCCTCCTTCCCTCTGAGATGCCCAAAAAGATTCCCTACAGCCAACAGCTCGGCAGGGCGACTTCCCATTGAGATTGCACTTTTGATATACAGAGTGTGTGTGGTGGGACTCTTGTGAATGGGTTGAATCTGACTTTTTCTAGACCTTGCAGTGATACTGTGCTGCCTCTTGTGAGGGGGCAATTGGAAGATTCCAGTAGCTTGAATGGCACTTGATATTTTTTTTTTGTTTTGTTTTAAATGTCTTTTTTTTTTTTCCTACACCTGTATCACTTGTCATGCAATGGGCTTGACATAGACTCACTAGATTCTTTAGAATCTGTTACGAATAAATACAGTGTATTCAAATCTGTTGGGTTATTTTTATTTGCTTGTCCAATCGGGGGAGTTGTGGTGATGAGGTGACTCTGCTCCCACCAAAAACCAGGCTCAGAACCAGCGGGTGACCTCAGAAGGAGTGAGCTGAGATCCTGGTCCTGGATCTGCCCAGATGCTCCTTGTACCTCAGGCTGCTCCATCCCTCTCTCCGAAGCAGCTACAAATCCCAGGAATTGTGTAGCTGTTGGCAGGTCGCTCCTACAGCTGAGGGAGGTTTCTATTTATAACACTGTTCTTTAGTGTTGTGCATCTTCCCTTTTCCTGGTTCTCCTCATGTTGCTGGAGGGGGGAGGGTGGCCCGAGGTGGTGATCTGAGGTCCCTGCTGTGGGAATGGCACTGGGAGACTCTCCCTGCTGGTTTTCCACGGCTTCATTCCCTGCTGGTGGTTGTGAACAGCAAAAGGTGGTTTGAGTAGTTAAGGCTTGGATACTGTGTGTAGCTGACCCACCTGCAGAGTGGTTCCTCTTGGAAAAGGGGAGGGTGAGAGGCTCTGGAAGGCTTATCTCCCTAAAAAAGCTCAGTTCTGCTGATGTTCAGGCCAGATTCCCGTGGGATGGCTGGCAGCTGGGTGCCAGCTCCTCCAGCTCTGGCTGCCCTCCAGCCCAAGATGAAGTTTCACTTCCCCTTGTCAAGCTACAGGCGGTTCTGGTTCCACTGCAACAATGGAGCTGACGAGGTGCCAGTCCCTCTTTGGGACAGACTTGCTGGCTCTGCATCTCCAAATTTTTACAGTCCGGGGCCAAAGCTTCCCTCTGACAGCAGGGCTGGGATGTTCTGGCTGGGCTGGCACTGTGTGAGTCCCTGTTGCCTGCTCGAGTAGGGCTCTGCCTCTGCAGAGCTGGTTTCTCTCCAAACCTGCTGGGTTTAGAGATGTTTCCCTCTCTCTGGCACAAACCCAGCACGGCCTCCTGCCTTCCCTGAGCCTCTCTCGTGTATGGAAGCAGCTCTAAAGTGTCTTAGTCCATCAGCTGTCTTCAGTGTGGGTGGTTGGTCCTGCTGTTGATGCTGTGGTGAATAAGCTGCCTCTGGATTTGTGACCCTGAGCAGAGCAGCAAAAGCCCTGACAGAGTCGGCTCAGCATTGTTGGAGCGGATCAGGCCATACAAAAGGATGTTGGTGGAAAGTACTAGTTGTGATCAGAAAGGAGCTATCAATGTTTACAGCCGAGATTCGGATCCCTCTTTTGTTAATTGTCAAATAAAAAAAAAAACCTATATATTTTCTCACAGCCTGTAGTCTGTCATTATTTCCCTCTTTGAGGCAGAGGGCGATGGATAAGTCAGGGTGTGCCTGAGGGCTCTGGTGGGTGAGATTTGGGCTCTAAGTGACACTTGGCTCAGGAGCTTTGCTCTGAGGACAGACATGTGCTGGGGTGGCTGCTCCTTTATAGTAACTGTCTATAAATATAGCTCCCTATATTTAGCCCAGTGGTCTGGGCAGTGCCCAGCTCGGATAACCAGAGTCAGGAGCGGAGGAGCCCACGCCACAGCCCGTGGTACAGTACAGCACGTGCCCACAGCACCTCTGCAAAGGGCTGCTGTGCCATCAATGCCTGGAGACGCATCCAAAAATACTCGGCGCTGTAGCAGCGAGATCACTCCCAGGGCTGGCGATGCGGGTTCCACATCTGCAGCTTTTTCTCCTGGAAGGACATCTGGCCGCGCTCCAGAATCACTGAAACGGCAGGAATTTGTCTTGACTCCAGAATGCAAGAAGCATCTTGCTCCAGCCTCCCTGCTCCCAGCCATCCTTAATCCGCTGGCCCGGTGCCGAGGGTGGCACCAGCTCTGTGCAGGCGGGTTGCTAGACCCAGCATGGCATTTAAATTTTATTTTAATCTCTCTATTTAGCTTGCTTTTTTTTTTTTTTTTGTCCTCCCTTGCAGTGTGCCAGTGTTTCTCCCCGGCTGCCCTTCTCCTCCTCCTCCTCCTCCTCGGGAGCGGCTCGGGCAGCGCGGGTGTTAACTGTGCCATTCGAGCTCCTGCAGCATGAGAGAACAGTCTGTCTGTGCAGCTCCTCTTGCCATTTATAGCTGTGTTTGGGCGATCCAGCACACGGGCCCTTGTGCTCCAGAGCCTGGTGCCAAGCACGAGACAAATGCTCCATTGATATTGGACGTTCTGGGAGGGCAGTTTGCTCCTGGGACGGGGCTGAGCTGCCGGAGGATGGCACAGCCCACCCTGCCTGGTCCTGAGCCCTGGGGGATGGCACAGCCCACCCTGCCTGGTCCTGAGCCCTGGGGGGATGGCACAGCCCACCCTGCCTGATCCTGAGCCCTGGGGGGATGGCACAGCCCACCCTGCCTGATCCTGAGCCCTGGGGGGATGGCACAGCCCACCCTGCCTGGTCCTGAGCCTTGGGTGGGTGAAGGTGGATGGTGAGAAGCGTGTGATGCTCTGTCACTGAACCCTCCAATCTCACCTCCTGGCGCTGCTGCTGGAGGGCTTTTCTACTCCAAATAGGATTTCGGCTCGTGTTGGAAACATGGAATACCCTGAGTTGGAAGGGAACCACATGGATCATCACGGACAACCCCAGCCTTGTCTCCAAGCGCTTCCTGACCTCTGGCAGACTTGGTGCTGTGACCACTTCCCTGGGAAACCTGTTCCAGTGCCCAACCACCCTCTGGGTGAAGAACCTTTTGTGTGTGGAGATGGAGGAGCATTTAAAAGGCTTTTTTTCCCTCTGTGCATGCAGTATTTGCACTGTTCAGCTCCAAACACAGGTTGCCACAGACCTTTTGGCTGTTGGCTCCATGATTTCCCTGACTCAACCACCTTCTCCCACCTCTGACTTCTTGCATCCAGCCTGGAATGTGCAGCTCAGGCGTTTCCTTCCCTCCTGAGCCATCACAAGGAGGGATCAGCTCGTGCAAAGCCTCTCGCCTGCTCCACAGCATTCCAGCTTTCCCTAAAATCCCAGTGTGCCCTGTGCCTGCTCTTCCCTGCTCCTTTTGGAAGGAGTGAGCCCTGTGTGCCGAGCTGCTGCTGCTCCCTCACCTGGGTGGATCCCCGAGCCTGGACACCCATTTCAGCTTGTAGAATCATGATGGCTCTGACAAATTTGATTAAAATCCTCTGCTGGCATCCCGAGGTATTCAGGGGAATGATTGACAACCGTCACAGAGGCGTTTCCTTAAGGAAGGAGGAAAAGAAGTCAATTGTCTTCTCGCTGCAGCCTCGAGGTGTTGCACAACCGAGCTGTGACACGAACCAAGGACGGGGTGTCCTTGCACCCCCCTGCCCGGACCCATTGCACATCCCGCCAGCGATGCCAAGGGGAAATAACGACATTCCCAGGAGAAACGAGGGACTCTGGGTGGGACGGTGGCTCTGGAGACAGGCGGGAGGCTGGAGCGGCGCCCGGGGCGGCGCAGGGCGGCGTGTGATGTGTTATCTCTCCCTCCCGTACAAGCGAGAACACGCATTTCCCCTCCCAGCAGCTCTCGTCGTTCTTTCCGAGTGCCGTAGCCATTCCCACCTCTCCCTCTCGACCGGGAGGTTTCCCTTTGGTGATGGATGAGGATGAAGCCCTGCATGGGGCCGACTGGCCGGGGCGGTTGATCATTGCCCTCTCCACCACCACGGTGTATTTACCCTCCTTATCTTGCCACTATCAAGGGTTCAGCAGGAGCAGTGTCACCCTGCCTTCAAAGGAAAAGCCACCACCGCGCAGCGTGTCCCCCAGGCTGTTTGTGTGGCCTATATTTTTGCCTTGTAATCCAAGGAGGGGCTGGGTGCAGGACACCCCTCCAGCCCTCCTCCCTTCCCCCCCGTAGTCGGCGTGGCTGGAACAGCTGATTACTTTAAGCATCCCTCTGCTAATGTGCAATTACAGGTCGCTTGGGCTTGAAATCCCAGTTAAATCCGCATGTCCGCAGCGTGACTCACCTAACAACTGCTCCCCTGAATCCTGGATGCATTCCTTAAAGACTGGACATAATGTTAACATGCAACTTACTAACCACCCTCTTCAAATGTCACCAGCGTAACGAGTTTAGCCAGTTCCTTCCTCTGCTCCTCCTTCCCCGCAGCCCTTGATAGTCCCGACAAAGGTTGATCATCCAGGGTGTAATCCCCCTTTGCAGAGGGGTTTTGTAGCAGGGCTCAGGGGGAAATCAGCCCCTCAAAGGGTACCTGTGTGCCTGGGGGGTGTTTTACCTGAGATCAGGAGGCTATAAAACCCCAGACTGAGGATGGTGGGACGGCAGGAGGGACACAGCCCTCCCCTACGGTGACTGCGGAGCACGTGTCGCCTCCTCCGCAGCGCCGGGGTTGCTCCCACCACAGGCAGCTCTGGGGTTTGGGAACGTGTCTTTCCGAAGAAGAAGGGAGCCTTTGAAGCCAACCTGCTCATTAGGGGTTGGGTGCTGCTGCTCTGGCTCGTGCGCTGCCCGTGACGGAGGGCGCGGGGACGTGAGGAAGCGCATCCTCCCCACCACCCCACGTCACGGGTGAGCCAACCCTGGGAGGGGCCAGGTGCCCTCCACACCCCACCCCACCCCCCCCCCGAGTGCCCAGGGAGCTGGAGAAGGTCAGCATTGCTAATGGCAGTAATTGCCTGGTAGTTATTCAGCCGATGATTTGTTTTATCCAGGCAGGCCGTGTTACCTCCGACCTCAGCCCATCCGCCCCGAGGCCACCCCGGGTGTGCAGGTGAGCCAGGAGAGACCACAGGGATGGGCACAAATGCAGGCTGGGCAGGGAGGGGAGGGAGACCAGCCCTGGGGAGAAGGACTTGGGGGGTGTTGGTGGATGAGAAGCTCAACAAGACCTGGAAATGTGTGTTTGCAGCCCAGAAATCCAACCGTGTCCTGAGCTCGTCCCACAGCGTGGGAAGCAGGTGTGAGGGGGTTCTGCCCCTCTGCCTCACTCAGGTGAGACCCCACCTGCAGTGCTGCCTCCAGCTCTGGGACCCCAACACCAGGAGGACCTGGAGCTGCTGGAGAGAATCCAGTGGAGGCCACAGAGATGCTCCAAAGGCTGGAGCTCCTCTGCTCTGGAGCCAGGCTGGGAGAGCTGGAGGTGTTCACCTGGAGAGGAGAAGGCTCCGGGGAGACTTGAGAGCCTCTTCCAGTGCCTAAAGGGGCTCCAGGAGAGCTGGGGAAGGACTTGGGACAAGGGATGGAGTGACAGGACAAGAGAATGGATTCCCACTGCCAGAGGGCAGGGGTAGATGGGATACTGGGGATAAACTCTTCCCTGTGAGGGTCCCCTGGCAGCCCTGGCAGCTCCCACAGCCCTAGGTAAGTGCAAAACCCACTGGCAGCTGGGAAGAGCTGGTTCCTGCCTCCAGGACAGGTGATGGCAGATGCTGGTGGGTGGAGTGATCTGGACTAAAGAGGGTTCATCTCCCCCAGGGCAGTTGGTGAGTTTTAGGGGAGGGTGCTCAGAGGGTTTGGGTTGCTGGGGTTTGTGTCTGTGGGCAGGCTGGGAGCTGCTCTGCTCCCCAGTTCACAGTGGAGGCACCGGGCTCCTCACCATCACGTGGGTGGGAGGAAGGCTCATCCCACAGCAGTCGTCTCTTGCCTAAACCTTCGAAAGCTGGGATTACTGGCATTATCCTATAATTGAGGAAATCCACCCTCTCATTAGCCCCATCGGTTGCTGCTGCCTCGTTCCCTTTCCTCCTTTCTTCTCAGGGTGGGGGGTCCCCACTGCTCCCCATCCCCTGAATCCCCCAAAAGACACCCCAGAGGTTGGGACTCAGCAAGTTGTGGGGGTGGCCACAGGGCTGCTCCCAGCCCCCAGCTCGTGCCACCAAGAGCTGTGGCATCAAAAGGGTTGGGATGTTTTTTTCCCCTCTCTGCTCTCACTGCAGGTCGGTGCTGCCTCCTGACTGCTGTGGGTAAAGCTTAATTTTCTGCACCAGGTTTTCTCCTTGGTGGAGCTGCCAGCAGGAGCCTGTGCTCCCTGCAGCCTTTGGGATGGAGTGTGGTCACTGCTGAACCTGTCCCTACAAACATCCCGGGCTGGGATATCCGTCAGCATCAGCTACCCAAGGTCCAGGGACACCTGTAACAGGACTCAGACCCAAATCCAGCTCTGCCAGAGAGTTCCAGATGTGGCACATCTGCTTAAGAGGAAAACCATGCTGGGCTCTCCCGGAATCCTGACCTTCCTCCTGCCCTGCATCTCAGGCAGGGGGTACCACAGAGCCCCATTGCTCTGCCCCCCAGCCCAGCCCCACACCAGGGTCCGTCCCAGCTCCCACCACATCAGGCAAACATCACCTCTCAGGGATGCTCCCCCGGCTGGGATGGCTCCATCGCCACCCCTGAGGAAGATGAGGATGCTGAGGCAGCTGAGGAACTCAGGCAGCATGAAATCCCACTGACTTGGTGCATCCCAGTGGATCAACAGGGTGAGAGGAGGTGCTGCAGTGTGACCCTGCCAGTGCAGAGAGAGCACCCGCGCTCGGGAGAGCATCGGGCTGGGGGGGAATTGGGTGTGGGGTGCACAGGCAGGGGGGGCCCTTCCTGCATGGAGCAGAGCCTGCTCCTCCCTGATCCTGGCTGGGACCTGGGAGCTGGGCCAGCTCATTAAGCTGTGCATGCCTGGGCCAGGCCAGTGCTCCCGGGGCCATTTCCAGGGGGACTTGGCTGTGGGATGAGGAGACGGGAGAGGCCAGCGGGGTGATTTCTCCCAGCACAGCGGGACACGCACCTGGATCTCCCCCAACACAGCCATGCCCTCACTTGGGCCATGTAAATATGTTGGGTGTATATTCAACAGGAAGGATGAAGAGGTCAGTTGAGACAGGAGCAGTTTGGATAAGTATTTTGAGCTGGAATATTGATGGATTTAGCAGGTGGGAGCACACAGGTCTGCCCTGGGCTGTGGTTCTAGGTCATGCTGGAGCTTAGGGGATGTTTCCTGGCATAAAGGGGTGTCAGGAGATGCTGTATGGCAGAGCCTAAATACCAGCACAAGATTTTGGGCATGGGGAAGGTACAGGGAGCCTGTCTGAGCCCAGCACACCCTCAGGGCTGCGCACCAGCAGCACTCCTGGCTCCATCTGGACAGAGATGCCGCCCTCTCCTCGTCCTCCTGCACCTGGAGCTTGCATCATCCCAGTGGGAATTGCCTTCTCAGCCACACTGCCAGGGCCAGAGGGGACAGGGGACACAGCTGCCCCCAGCCTGCTGTCACAGCCAGGGCAGGACCAGGGCCACCCATGCAGCAGGACAGCCTGGAGTGGGGTGTTGGGGGAACCGGACAGGGCGGCTTCGGGAGTCCCCACGCCACGTGTCACACCCTGGGAAGACCTTTTAATTGTCCCCTCGTAGGACATGGGCTGGAAAAAGGAGGTGATGAGGCACTGGGTGCTTTGTGATACCCATCTGCCCGACTCCTGTGCTCCAGCCAATGCTGCTGGGGCCGGAGCTGCCGGAGCCGCCGGAGCCGCCGGAGCCGCCGGAGCCGCCGGAGCCGTGTTCCCTTCCCAGAGCGCGGCACTCGACACGTGTGCCCAGCCGTGATAAGGACAGCCAAGATAAGGACACTGATGTCCCTGTGCCCTGTGCTGGGCTCCAGCCTACTCTCTCAGCCCCAGCCCGGAGGGTCTAATCCAGCCTTTCCCCTCCCGGGATGGCAGATGAGTTTTCCAGCTGCATCAAAGCTCCGTGGTGCTCCTGGGACACAGGATGGACGTGTGGGCTGTGTCCTGCTCCGGGACCATGTGAGCCCAGTGGCTGCAGGGGACAGGGAGGAGATGTGGGTCCTGACTGTCACATCCTGGGTGTCCATCGTGGCACAGCTGGCACAGCCTGGTGCCAGGGCTCGTGGAGAGGTCAGATCCTGCCTCACACCATCCATGATTCCTGTCCCCAGTGCTGGTGACCCTGCTGCCAGTACCAGCTCCATCCCACAAAGCACAGTGAGATGAAGCGAGCCCAAAAAATCCCCTTCCCTTCATCCTGAGCCCCAGCCCAGCAGTGCAGCATCACCTGCACCATTTCACCCCCCTACCATGGGCAGGGACACCTTCCACTAGCCCAGGTTGCCCCAAGCCCTGTCCAACCTGGCCTTGGACACTTCCAGGGATGGGGCAGCCACAGCTTCTCTGGGCAACCTGTGCCAGGGCCTCCTCACCTTCACAGGGAGGAATTTCTCCCTAAAATCTAATCTAAACCTACTCTTTCAGTTTAAAACCATTGCCCCTTGTCCCCTTTCTCCCCAAAGCCCTCAGCAGCTCTTCTCGAGTGGAAATGCAGCTTCATCTTGGCTGAAATTCTGGCACAAAGTGGGGATTTGGGTTAAAATCCTGGGCTGAAAGCAGAGCAGGTCATGGAGGCTCGGAGGGTTGTGCTCCTGGGAGCCCACGGTGCAGCTGGGGCTTAAATTTAGGATGTTTCCAAGCTGCTGAGCACATCTATGGCTCAGCCTTCAAACTTTTACTCCCAGACATAGGAAGGATTTAAAAGCTTTCGGGAAGAAGGGAAGTGGGGAAAATATATATCCCCGTGATCCGCTTCAGAGGGCTTTGAAAGGATGAGAGGGGCTTTTTGGGGTTCACACCACTGCAAGCAGCATCCAGGCAGCTTCAGCAGCAACTCCCTGGTCAAAGGGAAACCTCAGGACCTGATCCAAAACCCTCACCGGGAATTTTTCCATCTACTGTGCTGGGCTGTAGATCAAACCTCGGGTGACCTGCGGGGCTGACAAAGGGAGAATGATCTCTTGGGGTTTGTTTAATGTCCCCGGGGCTGGGAAAGGACGTTCCTGGCCTCCCTCCTGTCCTGCCTTTGTTCCTGGAGTTGGGCACTGTAGCACGGAGCCCCAGCCGTGGGTGAGCTGCCCCGGGCGGTCGGATTAAAGCTGTTGGGGTTTGGTGCCCACACGGGTTTTCGGGGGGTTTCAGGACTATGCACATGACAGGGGGGCTGTTCTCCAGGGTTTCACAGAGGATGCAGTGCCAGCACCTTCCTGGGGTAACAGGGAGGGGAGGGGAGAGCACCATCCCCTGAAAAAGGATGGAGGAGGATCCTCTCTTGGCCCTCACAAGGCTTCACGTGTCCTACAGCCCCAGCCCGGCGTGGGCAGGAGGTGCTGGCCAGGATGGGAGTTGGAAGCACCTAAATCAGGGCTCCCAAACCATGCAGGGGAAGGGATGTGTGCAGGAGGAGGGTGCTGGTGTGTGGGATCTGGCAGAGGCCCCAGCTTTTCCTCGAGGCAGCTGTTTTATCCCTCAGAGCAGGGTTATCAGAGCAGCCGCCTTTTTCCACTCGGGATGATAACACCGGAGCAGCACAAGGACACGAGAGGTTCCTGGGGGCACAGGGACCTCGAGGACAGGCTGTTGGCTTTGCCTATCACAAGGCAAAGAGCAGAAAACAAGCAGGGAAAAAAACCCCATGGATCCATGTGGCTGCGGCCGTGGCAGCCCCGCTGGCATCAGCAAAACTTTCCGTGGAATTCAGTGGCACTCAGAGATAAATCTTCACCTCTGGGACACACAGAGGTGACACACCTTGTCCCCCCATCCTCTGGTTGCTGTTTTGGGCACTCAAGGGACCAAAGCCACCCATAGCAGCAGGTTATTGGTGTTCCAGATGGGAATGGGGTCCCATAGGATGCAAAACAGGCAGCATCCCACAGCCGGGGTGTGATGCCCATCCCGGGCAGCCGCGTTCCCACAGCCATCCCTGTCACCGCGGTCCTGCCAGTCCCCGTCCCTGCGTGTCCCTCCGGTGCGTATTTTTCTTGGCAGCCCCCAGGCAGGAATGTTTCCCGCTGCTGCCGAGCGAAAGTGGAGGCAGGAATTGCTGGAATAGCGACAGGCTGAGTAACAGCGCTAACTTTATTCTCCGAAACAAAGGGCAGTGTCCCAGCGCCGAGGGCTGGTCGCGCTCCCGGCGGTGCGGAGGCCAGGGCTGGGGAGCGCTGGCAGAGCCAGGAATGCCGCCGCCGCGGGGGATCCTGCCCCAAATTCCTGCCCTAGAGACCCCCCCAGCCACGCCCGGCTCCCACCACAACCCCCTCTCCTGCTCCCCACAGCCAAAAGTGCATTTCTAGGAGCAAAGGGGGGTTGTAAAACAGCACAGAAAGGCTGGGATTTCCCTCTGAGGCTTTCGAGCAGCTTCCCAGGGCTTTTCCCTCTGCAGGTGTATCCCCAGCCTATCTCCTAGGATTCTGGGGGGCTCCAAGCCCAGCATGGACACCCAATAGCCCTGAGCACCCCACATGCCTCTCCTGCACTCCCTGTATCCCGGGGTGCTCCAAGATGGGGTGCTGACCTTCCCTCCAACCCTGCTGCCCTGTTTTCCAGGTGATTTCCTTTCTGTGGAAGTGGCCAAGGAGGGAGCTCCCCTTGTCAGAGCCCACAGCCTTCCCAGACTGTAACATTCCCACTCTGAGGAAGGTCCCAAGTCCCCACAGAACATTCCGGTGAGAGTCCAGCTCCAGTGTGGTTGTGTCCCTTCAGTAAAGGGCACGGATTTGGGTTGGAGCAGGATCCATCCCCAGTGCCTGGTGCGAGCAGCCTTGGTGCCAGGGCCGGCCTTGGCTGCAGGGCTCAGGCAAGGCAGCGCTTTCCAAAGCAAATATTTGTCCAGCACAATAACACGTGGGAAAGAGCAGGAGAATTTGCTTCCCTGGCTCCAGAGGGAAGTTCCTGGGGAGGCAGGCTCGGGCCGTGGGGGTTCAGCTGTGCCCTGACCTGTCACCATGCTGAGCTGCCTGGGTTTTGAGCCTCTTCATGCTCTGCAGGTTTGCACAAAATGGGTTTTAATTTGCAACCCAGAAAAGGGGAATCACTCTTGGATGGCCCTGGAAAAACCCACTGGGCACCAGGGAAGGGGTGTTCAGGGGGAGGTGGAGCTGTAGCATGCCTGGCTCTGCTCTGAGGCCTGTGCTGAGTATCCTCAAAGCTCCTGTGGTCCCCAGAGATCCCCAATCTACCCCCAAATCCTGCTGTGTATGAAGGGGAGCAGCACTGTGCAGTGGCAGCCCCGAGGTGTTGGAGTGGGGCATCACATATGGGGTGCTGGACACCCTCCCTCACTGGTGCCATCATCCCCCCAAACGACCCCCAGCCCCTCACCCCCACAGTGACAACGCTGTGCTTGGGGGGGGAAAGTCTCATCTGTCATTTAATTTCTCCAGGATTCACATCCTGAAGCTTTTCCCTATGTCCATGGTAGCTTAAAGCATCACTTTTTATTGCTTTTTAAAGCAAGGCCATCCTGCACCGAAGATCCCTCCTGCCCTGACACCACCAGGGCAGGGACACGTGCCTGACACTGCTCCCTCACCTCAGCCATCTCCCAGCTCCAGCTCTGGGAGCGGCACATTCCCCATCCACTCAGTCTGCTTGGAAATGGTGTAGGAATCAAGGAATGAGGCCGTGCAAAAGGCACCATCCCTGGGGCACCCAGGGGCACCCAGCACCCCCTGCCCACCCCCCAGGTCCTTCTGCTCACGCCTTGGCAGACAGTGGCTGACCCTGGAGCATCGAGAGTCAGCACTAATTGGGAATTAGAGGCATGGAAAGCCCTGGGGTGAGGCCGAGTTAATGGCCTGGCTGCTCCCACCAGGGTACCAATATGAGCTCTTCCTCCTCCTCCTCTTCTTCTCCAGGAGGCTTCAGCTCTAAGGTAAAGGTGTCAGCCCTGCCTGTGGTCCCATTGGGATTTAAATCCCTGTATCCCTGTGTTCTTCAGTGCAACAGGTCCCTCTGCCTGTGCACGGAGAGGTCTGGCAGTTGCCTAAAACCTGGAGGCAATTATTTCACCTCCCAGGGAATCCCACCTCTCCTGACCACGGAGAGGGCAGGACCCCCTTGGCAGGACGGCTCGAAGCCGTGTCTCTGGGCTGTCCCCGCGGATTATGGCATGTCCCAAGCACGCTGGGGACTTTGGGGCTGCTGGGGCCCTGCCTGGTGTCCGGGTGAGCCAGGGTTTCCCCAGGGCTTCTCCATAACGGGAGCTGCTCCCGGCCCCTCTTCCCTCCTGCTCCTCTCCATAAGAGGCGAGGCGACGGGGAGAGCCGAGAGGAGCCTGTGCCTGGCTTTGCTCCACGGATTCCTTTCCTGCCTGTCACCGACCGATATAGTCCCAGCGTCAACCCTGCCGCGCGTCAGCGGTGCCGGGGCCGGGCTGATGTGCCCCGGGGGCATCGCTGGGGCTCGATGCCTCGTGGTGCCCGGGGGTCCCGCGTGGGGTGGTGGGCACAGGGCCCTACCCCGGGGTTATTTCCAGCCAAAAAGGCTGAGGGGGGGGGTCCTGGTGTCACCCATCCCATGGCACAGGGATGAGCTCGCTGCGGACCCACAGGTGCAGGAGGGGGAAGAGAAAGAAGGGATGTGTGTGGATTTTCTTTCCTCTGTTTCCCTTCCTTCCTCCCTCACGCTCTTCTTCCCTTCCTCCCTTCTTTCCTTTTTTTCCTTCCTTCCCTCCTTCCCTTCCAAGGCAAAGCACCTCACAAGAGCTCACAGCAGGATCGGCACCACTGGGATCACTCAAACCTCCCAAAACCATCGTGTTTTTAGCTCTGCCAAACGAGATTTGCTGGTTGAACAAACACACCCACAAACAACAGAAGGCTGGAAAAGTTTGGGGATTTTTTTTATTATTATTATTATTCCTTAAATCCCCACCTCCTGGAGTTATGGCAGTGTGCAAACCCTGGTTTGGGGATGTTGAGGGCGGGGTGTCACCCACGGAGGGATAAACACCACACGGTGGAACTGGGACATGTGAAAACCCGGAGCTGCCTCTGCACCCCCACCCCTGGAATGAGAACCCCAAACCCTCCAAATTTGCTAATTCTGGAGATTACACCGCTGGAGTTTTGGGAGATCCTCGCTGACATCCCAGCGTGCAGAGCCCAGGGATCTCCGGATCCTCCCCAGGGAGGGGCTGCGGGCAGTAACTGGTGCTTTTGGCAAATAATCTCGTTAAACCCCTTAATGAACCGTGATCAGGTTACAGGACTCCCGTCATGTCGGATTGCCGGGGATTAGCAGGGACAGGGAGTGAAGCAGCCAGGGGAGGGGGTGACTCCCTTAGTGTCTGCTCTGGGCATCCCTGCTGCAGGCTGGGGGGTTGGATTCAACATCTAGATGTTAAATTTTATGTATTTATTATAGTTCTATATATATTGGGGTTGCAGGGGGGGGTTTCTTCCCACCTCCCCCTGCCGTGCACGGGACGGGACAGCGAGCAAGGCAAAACCACTGAGCAGCACCTTGCCCTTTGCTGTGCACGTCATGGAGCTATTTTGGGGGCGCATTCCTCATTCCATCACCCTTCCCGGGGCTTGCCAATCCACAGATTTGGCTGCTGCGGGTGGAGGGAAACCCTAGTTCTTCAGGGGAGGGGTCGGTGCGAGTCCTGGGACGCTCGGGATCAGCCCCGGGGAGGAGCGGGAGGTTAATTCCCCTCTGCTGAAGACTCAGCCCTGGGAGGAAACGGCGGCTCCTGCCCGAGCCTGTAACCTGGAGCACCTGTGGGCTCCGGGAAGGAGCCGGCTGCGGGCAGAGCGTGTGATCCGATTAGGGCAGCCAGGGCTGAAAATAGAGACGCTGCTCCGTGAGGGGAGACTCGCAGGGTGATCCAGACAACCCCGGAGGGGAGGTGAGAGGCAGGGATACTTGACCCCTGGAAAATCATGGCTTGGACGCTCCTGGCTGTGCCCAGCTCCAGCCTGGCCTTCCCGGAAGGAGAAGGGCCTTGAGAAACCACCTCTCTAAGCCCACACGTAGCAGCAATAATTACCCAATTTCCCTTACATGATTCATTTGAAAAAGGACTCAAATGCCTGGAGAAAACTGTTCTGAACACCCAAACACTTGGAAAAGGGCTGTGAGGAGGCTGAACAAGCCACTTCCTGCTGTTTTTCGCACAAAAGTACTCCCCGTGGGGCTGCCATGGTCAAAATCACCCAGGATAGGAGCAGGGGCAGAGTCCCAGCGTGGGACTCTGGGGCTGGGAATCAGGAGTAAGCAGGGCAGGAATTAGGCACATTAACTTACAGGGCAAAACAACCCGATTGCCGAGGTTTAAAAAGATCAGTGACTTAAAGAGCTTTAGCGGGGAAGAGAGAAGTGGACCAAGAGGAGCTTGGCACAGTAAGGAGAGTGCAGGACAGCCAGCTGCCACAAGAATGGGCTTCCGAGACCTGGAAGCTCACCAGAGCCAGGGAAATACCCCTGGGGGCGCTGGGGCAGGGGGTCATGGGGTGGTGGGGACAAGGGGTGCCCACCTCCAGGCCCCAGGCAGCACCCCCCATCTCCAGCTCTCCTCAGCCCAGGGATGGGGTGGCTGCAAGTCCCACACCGACCCACTGGCCCTTGGGTCGGGGAGGGGAAAGGTGCAGGCTGTCAGTGAGGGGGTCTGGCCAGGAGTGGGGGGACAGAACTGAAAACAGGGGACTTATGGGCACTTCTCAGCACATCTGAACTGGGATGAAGCACAGGGTTACCCCCCCCCGGGGCTGAGGGAG
This sequence comes from Pipra filicauda, assembly GCF_003945595.2. Lineage (NCBI taxonomy): Eukaryota > Metazoa > Chordata > Aves > Passeriformes > Pipridae > Pipra > Pipra filicauda. Next base: position 447,299 of record NW_024104331.1, read on the forward strand.
TGGGGGAAGATGACTTGCACCCCCCCATAAAAGCTCTGGGGGAGCCCAGGCTGGGCTCAGATGCTGGAAGGGGTAAATCAGGACCAGGGGGGCAATTCCCACTCCCTGCGACTACTTGGGGCTGTAACCACCTCTTAAAGAAAACACCGGAGCAGGGAGAGGGCGTGGAATGGACACTGGGGGGCCCAACGGGAAGGAGTTAAGGGCGAGCAGGGGGAATGTTCTTTAAGTGCTCACACAGAGGTTTGTGCAGGGACATGCTGGGCTGTGGGGAGAGGGAGCTGGGAGGGTGGAGAGAGGAGAAGCTCAGGGGAGGACAGGGGGGAGCTGGGGGGATGGAGAGGGAAACTTGGGGGATGGAAAGGGGAGAGCTGGGGGAATCTTGCGGGGGGGGAGTGAGGGGACTCTGTGAGGGTAAGGCTTGTCCCCCAGCCTTGTCTGGGGACCCCTGCGTGGGGGGACACCTCGCCGGTGCCGGGGCTGGAGGGGAGAGCCGGACCCGCCCGCCCGGTCCCCGCCGCCCCGGGGCTGCTCCGCCTCGGCGGCTGCGGCAGCGGCTCCCGCAGTGCCCTCTGGTGACCGAACCAGGAGGCTCCGGGCCGCCTCGGTGGCCTCCCGGTCCCTGGGACCTTCGGGACGGTAGCCCTGTCCCCTTCTCCCCATCGCTCCGGGACCGTCCCTTTCCGACCCTCTCCATCGCCCTCGCCCCGTCCCTTTACCTCCCTTCATCACTTTGCACCCACCCTGTCCCCTCTCCATCACTCTCGTACCATCCCTGTCGTCCTTCTATCACCCTCCCACTGTCCCTGTGCTCCCCTCCATCACTCTCACCTGGTCTCTGTACCCCTCCATCACTCTTGTACCATCCCCTCTCCCTCCCCATCACCCTCCCACTATCCTCGTCCCCCTCTCCATCACTCTCACTGTCCCTGTCTCCCTCCACCACCTTCCCACAGCCCCTGCCTTTCCCCCCTCGCTCTCACACCAGCCCCTCAGAGGCATTTCAGCTCTGGGCACCCCTGCCCGTGGGTGCCTGTGGCCCTGCCAACCCCCCTCACACCCACACACTCCACCAGGACTAGCCCGAAGGAATTAGCAGCGGAAAGGAGAGAAGCCAGGCTTAGGTATTAACAGGCCACATTAATTTTATTTTTCCCAGAAAGTCTGTAACAAAATAATCCCATAAACCCAACAAGTGTCGGTGCTGTTTATGTAACAGCATTGCTGGCAGGAGGGCAGGAAGGCAGCGGGGTTATGTAAAGCCCTGTGCTCCTGGGGCAGGGGGTGATCCCAAAGGCACCGGGGGGTCTGGCTCCTGCTCTGGCCTCTGGCTGGAGGTGCTGTGGGATTCCCACCTCCTAATCTGTGCCCCAAACAGGCCCAGGACCCTCCAGCAGTGGCAGTGGCAGCTGGAGCTTCCTGGGACTTGTGGAGGTGCAGGAGGTGATGCTGCTCCCATGAGCAGCCGCTGTGTAATGGGACTCTGAGACTAGCTTTTATTCCCTTCTAATTATTTTTCCTGAAACAGGGATCACTTCTCACTCCAGTATCAGCCTGGGGAGCTGCTGTTATTCCTCCACTCCAAAAACCAGGACACAACTGCCCATCCCAACCTCCCCAGTGCAGTTTAACTGCTGAATGAGGGGATGTCCCCCTGTCCCAGCAGACAGAGGGGACCCCTACTGCCTTTCCCCATCCTTTGAAATCCTGGGCATGGTGTTCCCTGGGCACCTGGAGCAGACAGGTATCTTTATTTCATCTATTTGCAGGGTGGTGAGGAGGCCTGGGGTCTCCTTCTTGCCCTTCCACACTCCTCCTGTCCTCGCTGACCACATCCCTGAGGAAAATGGGAGTAAGAGTGAATTGTGATGGATGTCATGTTCCAGCTGAAGATACTCCAGGAATACAAAGTGGGATGAGACCATAACCTTACTGAGACCAAAAGGTGTGCATGAACCATTGCATCGAAGGATTTTGAATTATTTTGGTCTGACTGGTTTAATGGAGTTGATTTATCACAATTTTAAGGTCTTTCCCTGCGTTTCCTCTGAGTCGGTTCTGCTCTAATCGGGTCAAAAGCTGATTTGCAAATAATCACCAGAGAAAGGGGGGAAAAAAATCGAGGGATTTAAGCCCAAGCTGTGCATTTCATACCATTAATTGAAAGCCTGAGAGAGATAATGTGTCCCTTCTCCTGGTTGAGACCCATAAGCTGCTATTAACAGCAAATTCCCCACCCGGCTCCAGGAATCACCTCCTGGCTGGGATTACAGCTGTGCACTGAGGGGAAAACCTCCCCCAGGGACTGATTTAGTGAAAGGGCAGAAATTAGGGAGCACCAAGGAGTATCAGAGCACTCAGAGCTCCACTTAGGGCAGCACAAACCCGAGAATTGTTTGAAAACTGGGATTAATGGGAATAAGGCATAGGTGTCCCAGTGCAGGACCATAAAGGCAGGGTGGTAGCTTAAATATTTCTCTGCCACCTCTTTTCTGCACATATTTATGTGCAAGTTGTACCTTATTTGTCACCTTATATGAGTTTTTCAGGAAAGACTATGTCTGTATTTTTGTGTATATATATATATATATATATAAATATATACTTACATATGTGGTGCCGGAGACCCCAGCCACCCACAGTGACATTCTGCTGCAGGAATTCTGAGCACATTTTCCATGTCCCCACACCCCTGGAGGAGGGAAGAGGTCGATAATCAGAGAAATCCACCCTGGTATTAATTACACGCCATTACCGGGGCTTATTTGCTAATCCCCATTCTAATCACCCTCTCGGTTATATGTCAACCAGCACCTCAGGACACTGCATGTAATGAATAAAATATATATCAAAGTTTATTCCAGAGCACGGTGAGGGCAGCAGCAGCAGCCAGGGTTACACAACAGACCTGCTGTCACACCAAGGTAGTCGCGGCACATTCATACGTCAGTGAAATCCCACCCCCCGCCCCAGCCCAAAACCAAGTGGGGGTGGTTTTTTTTTTGAGTCAAATAAATAAATAACATTTTTTCCAGTGGGATTCATGCAGCCTCTGGGGGAAAGCCACTGCAGAAGCTTGGCACAGCGAAGCGAGAGCTGGTGGCTCAGGTGAGGGGCTCTGTTATCCCGGGGGCGGCGAGCGCTGTGTCCGGCGGAGGAGCAGGATCACGGGGGGGGCTTTGCCAGCTGAGCCACTGCAATTCCCGGCGGGGAAAGGGTGATCCCATCACGTCTGAGTCCTCCATCCAAAGGGGTGATCCCATCAGGTCCGAGCCCTCCGCCCTGAGGCCGGCTCAGGGCTGGTGGGGCAGCGATGGGGACAGTGATGGGGACAGCAGCACCAGGGCCCTGCACGAGCCTTCTGCCCGGGGAGGGATCCTTCATCCCGAGCCCTCTTCCGCCTCCTCGTGCCTTCTCGCCAGCCTGCAGCGACAGGCTCTGCTGCCAGGTGACATTGGATGTCCCCAAGGACGTTTGCTGGAAGCACTGGGAGGTTTCAAGTGTCACCCGCTTGGTCAGTCATCAGAGCAGTCCCAAAATTCCAGCTCCATGGGAGGCGAACGGTGCCGGTGCCATCACGAGTTCCAGCCCTCATGAATTCCAGTCCTCTCCCGCTCTCTGCCCCTACTGGGGCTGAAATCGCTGGCCAGGGCTGGTGGAAGTGGGGTGGCCCTGAGCCCACTCGATTCCCCTCTGAGGCTTGCACAGAGGCCCAGGATCAGTCCCAGTCCCATCAGTGTCCTGCTGGCCCAAGGGCTCTGGGACCCCTCCTGGGGGTCTGTGGGGCTCGGACAGGGAAGGGGCCCTGCCCCAGAGTGGCTGCCCTGAACCTGCTGCCTTAGAGAGGGAGGTGACTCCAGACTGAAATGGAGGTGCTGGCAGTAGATTCCCCGATAAACACCCCCAAACCTGGCAAGATCCTCCAGGGATCCCAGACCCTGGAGGGTCTCCCAACCCCAGGGGGGTTCCCAGACCCTGCTGGGCCCCCCAACCTCACTGCCCCCCGCAATCTGCCAGCTCACTGCACACCCTGGACCCTGACCCTGCAGGATCCTTCAAGCACTCCAAACACCCAGGGACCACCCCCTCCCTGCCAAAAAATTCCTCAGAGCACCCCAAGGTCCCCAGACCCTGCTGAGGAGTTCTCCAATACCAGAGGGTCCCCTACAGAACCCCAAACAACTCAGACCCCACAGGGTCTTCCCCCATCAGACCCCTCAGGCCACTGCTGGGGTCCCCAGATCCTGCTGGGTACCCTCACCCCAGAGAGTCCCCTAGACCCTGCAGGATCTCTCTGGGACCCCCAGGGATGCTTAAGCCCTCCCAGTCCATTGGACCCCTCAGGCCACCCCCAAGGTTCCCAGACCCCACTGGGTCCCCCAGACCTCCCCCACCTTGCAGGATCCCTCCGGGACCCCCAAATCCATTGGGTCCCAGCCCATCAGATTCCCCAGATCCTGCTGGATCCCCCCACCATATAGTGTCCCCCAGACCCCTCCCACCCTGCAGAATCCAATCAGGACCCGCAAACGCACTGCTTCCCAACCCACCAGACTGCCCTAAACCCTCTAAAGGACCCAAGACCCCGCTGGGTCACCCCCACACCATGTGGTCCCCCAGATCCTGCAGGGTTCTCCAGACCCATCAAAGTACCCCCCACTTTCAGAACCCCCGTGTCCCACCGATCAGTCCCCCCTGGACCCCAGACCCCTCCAGCTCCCCAGACCCCCCCCCCAGACCCCAAAGCCCCCTGGGTCCTCACCAGTCAGACTTCTCAGGAGGAGGATCCCCCCATGCCGCGGGGTCCCCCAGATCCTGCAGAGTCCCCCAGGCCCATCAAACTGTCCCCCACTTTCAGAACCCCCAAAGCCCCCGGATCCTCATCGATCACACTCCTCGAAGGACTGGATCCCCCCAGATCCCACAGGGTCCCCAGACCCATCACGGCACCCCCCACTTCCAGAACCCACCCGATCAAACCCCCTCAAGGACCCCAAACCCCTCCAGCTCCCCAAACCCCCCACCGGATCCTCACCGATCAGACTCCCCAGGGCTCCTCGGAGCACTGGGTCCTCCCAGATCCTGCAGGGTCCCCAGACCCACCAAAGAACTTTCAGAAACCCCCCCCGATCAAACCCCCTTAAGCACCCCAGCCCCCTCCCCGTCCCCCTCCCTCCCTACGCGGACCCGCGGGGCGCCGCCGGCAGCCGGCGAACGGGGGTCCCCGCGGCCGCCCCCCGTGCCCGGGACGGTGCCCAGGGCACGCAGCTGCGGAGGGCGCGGGCGGCGGCGAGGAGCGCGGCGGGCCGGGGGCGCGGGCGGCGGCGGAGCCCCTTCTGCAGCCGCTGGCTCTGGGCCGCCAGCGCCAGCTGTGCCTGTGCCACGCCGGCCCCGAGCCGGCCCAGGGTCTCTGCCCGGGCGGCCAGGCGGAGCTCTGCGTGCCGCAGGGCGCAGTGCACTTGCCACACGCGCCCCTCCAGCTCCGCCGCCGCCCGCCGCCGCCCCTCCGCCGCCACCAGCCGCCGCCGGGCCGCCGCCAGCTCCACCGCGCCGGGGCTGCTGCCGCCGCCGCCGCTCTCCGTGCCCGCCTCGGGGCCGCCGGGGCCGCCGCGGGACGGGCGCTGCGCGTCGCCGCGGGCGGGGCTCCGGGATGCCGGTGCCGCCGGTGATGCAGCCATGGGGAGCGGGAGCGGGAGAGGAGGGATGCGGCGGGGATATATAGCCCGGGGGCGGTGCTGGCGGCGGGTGGCTCGGCCCCGGCGGGGGCGGCTCCGGCAGCGGCTCCGCACCGGCAAAAAGGGGATGGAGGGGTAGGGGAGGGACGCGCGACCCCGGAGCGGTGCGGTGCAGCCCGGGGGTCGGTACGGACCGGCACGGCACCGGTACGGGCTTGGTTCTGCACTGGCCCGGGATTCGGCATAGCCCGGTAGGGCACATTACCAGTATCGACACTGGCACGACCTCAGCCTTGGTACGACACCGGGCTGGGCATGGCTCGGTATGGCCCTGTACAGACCCGGTACTGGCACCTGCCTCTGTCCAACACCGGCCCCGGGCTCGGTATGGCCCAGGACGGCATCGATACGGGCTCGGTGCCAGCACTGACAGGACACCGGGATCGGCATGGCCCGGTAGGGCACTGTCCCGGTGGCGTTACCAGTTTGTGGTGCCCTCGGGGGACGCCGGTGGGTAATAGGGAGCTGGGGAGGGCTGGTATCACTGGGAAACGCTGAGACGGTTACTGAGGGGTCACTGGGAAAGGCTGGACCGGAAAAGGTTTCCTGGGGAGATTTACCGGGATGGATCAGTGGGGGAGACTGGACTGTGAGGGGTTACTGGAACGGCTGGTTTGAGTCTGCAGCTCCTGAGAGAAGCAGTTGAGAAGGTCTTGGTGCTGTTTGAGGGATGCCGGTGCCTCTGCCTGGGGCAAGGAGAAGAGCAGGGGGCAGCCCCTCTCCCCCCAACGCCCACCGGGGCTGGGGCTGGGGTGTCCCATCCTGGGGTGCAGGGAATGTGACACCACGACCGCGTGTCCGTGGTCGCAGGGCTGTCACGGCAACATCGCTGCCAACGTCATTATCATTTGTACGGTGTTAATAGACCTGGGGGTGGGATGGCACGGGGAGGAGGCTGGAGAGGGAGGTGCCGCTGCCACCTTGCTCCCCCACAGGGCCTGGTTTTTGGGGTTCCTCCTGCCGGAATGCCATCCTCAGTAGCTGCATCTTCATGTGGGTGCGTGGGGTAAAACCTGCTCGTGTTTCACATCGCAGCAGCAGAGAGGATAAAAGGGATGACAGAAACCAGGTGCCGAGCTCTCATCCCACCCCCAAACCGGAGCAAAAGCCTAAGCTAAAAACAAAAACCCAGCCTAAATCTGTTCCGAGCAGAGCCACATCCAGGCCTGCAGTGGATGTCGCCCACGAAGCTGGTGACATTTTTGCTTCCCTTACCTTAGGAGGAAAAATAAAACCCCATCTCTTGTGCTTTGCATCACATTCCTGCTCCTGCCAGGCTGCCACACGTCTGCCAGGCACCGGAGCGGCGTCAGCGGCCGCTGCGTCACTGCTCCAGCCCCCGCTGCCGGCTCGTCCCCGGTAGACACCGCACCCCCACCGCCCGGGGTCGGGGACACGGCCACGGCACTTCCTCAAGCCCTGCAGGCTGCATCCCAGGCTGTGGGAAAGCTGAAGTCTTCGTGTATCTGATACAAATGCTGCTCTAAAACGGGGTGTGGGATTTGAGGGGGGCTGCTCCATCGTGGGATCAAAGCTCTGCCCTTGCTCCCCGTGCCTAAAAATCTGTGGGGACAGGCAGGAATTTAACAGAACATCCTCCTCTCTCGTTTTCTCTCTGCTTCCTTGGAACTTGGATCCCCAAGGGTACCTCCTGAAGGGAAAAAGGGCTCGGATCTGCCGTGCTCTGAGCTCCCCCCATCCCCCAAAAGTGAAACCTCTGAATTGCAGAGGTTGGAGTGATCTCAGGAGGTGCCTGTTTTGTCGTCACCTGCTCAGAAAATAATTGCTTTTTTTGGATCACCTCCCACGCCTGCGCTGCTTGTCACCTTCCCAGCTCCAGGCCCTGCTCCAGGGTGAGAAAAGGACATGGAAACAGGGAGCAGGGGGGAAAGGGGGGCTGGGTTTGTTGGGCAGTGAGGCTGAAGGTGACCATGTCCCCAGGCTGTCCCAGCACGTCCCAGTGGTGAGCAGACAGCAGCTGGAAAAGGCAAACAGTAGGAAAATAAAAGAACTGCCCCTGCCCTGAAGTAAGTTAGTGACTGAGTCCCCAGAACCCTCTGGCACTGCAGGATCTCTGCCCGGGCTGACGAGCTATTAATGATTTAGCAGAGGAGGCTGCAATTAGCAGCGCTCAGAATAAACCTCGGTGATGCAAAAGCCCGGTGGGAGCTTTGTTCTCCCTCCCCTGGCAGCGCCCCTCTGCCAAGGCACCAACCACCGGGATGGGACACCAGGATGGGACCCCACCCTGCATCCCACCGCCAGCCCAGTCCCCGGTATTCCCGCAGGGATGCAGGCAGCAGGAGGACACAGCCACGGGATGTGCACTGGCCTCGTCTCCAGCCTCTTTAAATTCCCGCACTGGGATGTGCTCCAGAAAAACAAAGCCTTGTTACAGGCAGTAAATAATTAATGTTGCTGCCATATCTCCCAGCCTCTCTGCAAGTTTGTCCCCAGGTGTCCCAGTTACCAGGACAGGGGGGCCCAGGCGCTGGTCTCTCATCTTGACACAGTTTAAGGGAAGGAATCCTGCATCAGGATTTTGGGTTTAAACCCCAGGACTCCTGGGTTGACCCAGTTCCCTGTCCCACCACCCCGGACCCAGCATCAGCAGTTTGGGACAGGGGTGGGATACTGTGATGGGACACAGGGAAAAATTCAGGAGCTGAGTGGTTGTTGGTTCAGGGGGTCACACTGTGCTGCTCAGCTCGTCCTGGAAGTGCCAGGCTGCATGGGACAGTGACAGGAGAGGTTTCATGGCTGGGATCTGTGCTCAAGGCAGCTGGCAGAGGAGAGGACACATTTCCAAGCAGTGCTGTGAGTTATCCACAAATGAAATCCCAGACGGGGAAACGACATCGGCTGGGCTTCAGTGCCAGAGGCTTGAATAAATAAACACTGTCTTTCTGCCCTTTAGAGAAGGAAGGAGACTCTTGGCATCATCCTTTAAACTGATTTCTCTCTTCTCTTTCCTCCTGGAAACTGGCAGCAGCCTCAGTGCACAGCTGTTGCCCTGCTGCCACCTTCCCAATGGGTTTCCATCCTTTTTTCCAAACCTTCAGGAAAGGATCCAAACCCCCCAACTCTTTGGGATAGGGATCCTTCAGGACAGGCATCCTTGGGGATGAGGATACATTGGGATAGGGATCCTTCAGGACAGAGATCCTTTGGGATAAGGATCCTTCAGGGCAAGGATCCTCAGAGATGCAGAGACATTGGGATAGGAATCCCTTGGAGCATGGATTCTTGGGGATAAGGATACACTGGGATAGGGACACTTCAGGTCAGGGAGCCTTGGGAATTAGGATCCATTGGAATAGGGATCCTTTACGACAGGGATCCTTGGGGTTGAGGATACATTGGAATGGGGATCCTTCAGGGCAGGGATCCTTGGAGATTAGGATACATTGAGGCAGGGATCTTTCGAGACAGGGATCCTTGAGGATGAGGATACACTGGGTTAGGGATCCTTCAAGACAGGGATCCTCGGGGATGGAGACCTTAAGGGTGGGGACGGGGACCCTCGGGGGAGCCGATCCCCGGGGAGCCAGCGCTACTTCGGGACGCGGCCCGCTGGGGATGAGGCTGCTCGGCTGCTTTGACGCAGGCCCCCGGGGGGCCGGGGGGATGTTCCCCGGGGGAGCGGCATTCCCGGCGGGATGGAGCGGCATTCCCGGCGGGATGGAGCCGCTTCGCCCGGCGCGCTCTGCTGTCCCTCGGCGCGGCCCGTCCGCGTCACGTGTCTCACCTGGCGCAGGTGAGGCGGGGCCGGACGGCGCTCCCGGCTCGCAGGTAACGCCGGGCGGAGGGACCCGGCCCGGCCCCGGCCCGGCCCCGACCCCCGGCCCCGACCCCACCCCCGGCCCCGGCATCAGCCCCGGCCCCGCCGCCCACCCCGGCGGCACCGCCCGGCGCCTCCCGGCCCGGGGGCAGCGCAGGCCGCGACCGGCACGGAGGGAGGGAGGGAGGGACAGCGGGATATCCCACCCCCGCCCCGGGGATCCCGTCACACACCCACCCCGCCGAGCCCCCCGCGCCCCTCGGCTCCGTCCCCCCGCCAGGGCGGCTTCGCCCTCCCCGTGCGCCCCGGGCTCCCCCGGCACAGGGACCCCCGGTTCCCCCACCGCAAGGTTTGGGGACATCCCCCCCCATTGCCCCCGGCTCTCCCTGGCACTCCCTCGCCTTTCGCTTCCCGCTGCTCCCGGACCTTCCCCGCCCTGGCCGCGGGGGACGGTGTCGGGGCTCTCCCGGGGGGCTGCTGGTGGTGGGAGCTCTCCCCGCGGGTTTTTGGGGTCTCCCTGGTCCCTGCTGGGGTCGGCTTTGCTTTCCAGGGATGGAAAACTTCAGTGGGAAGTGGGGCAGGACCCTGCGCAGGGCAGGGCAGGCCGGGCTGGGATGGGGCTGTCCCTGCTGCCAGCTTCTCCTCTCCCCAAAAATCCCCTGTTTGGAGGACGTCGGGTGGCCCAGGGTAGGCAGAGGGAGCTCTGTTTAGTGCCCAGGCAGGTCTCCCCCTTCCTTCTCCTTCAACTGGGAGAAAGAAGGGCCAAATTTTGTTTCCCTGTGGCGTGGTGGAGTCTTGGCTGTCAGCTGGTTTTGGGCCAGGGGCACAGGGAGGCATTTGGTGAGAGGCAGTTCCTCAGCTGGGCTGTTTAGATCCCAAATAGTTGAGAGGGAGGATCCAGCAGCACAGGGAAGATGCTGGATCCACGTTACTCTGGGCCAGGATCTCCATCACTGCCTGGTGTCAGCAGACAGAACAGGAGCTTTACAGGGTGGCTTTCAGCTCCTGGCAAAGCTGCTTAGAAAATTCCACAGAGTTAAGACAAGTTGTATCTCTGTGTAAACCCTGTCTCCTGAACTCGGGAGACATTCCCTGGCTTCCAGCAACACCAGCAATACTGTTATTGTCAAACCCATGTGTAAATTAAGGAGGTTCACAACTTAATTTAGCTTTTTTTTTTTTTTTTTTTTAGAACTTCACAAAGAAATCCTGTCCTGTGAACAATGAAGATCTTAGACCCGGGCTAACTCTTAGAGGTGCAAACCCTTTTTGAATCCTTCCTTGCTGCTCTGGAGCAGATGCTGAGGCTCTTTGGAGGGACCTTCTCCAGTCTCACACGGCGCCTGCGTGACGGCAGAGGAAGCAACGAGAGAGTCACGACCCTGTGAGTATCACTTGGATGTGGATTTTGGTCTGAGCTCTTGTTTATGGCTGTGGGTTTCAGGCCAGCCTGTTGCCTGTGCTAGAGAAGCTGCTGGATTGAGGAGCTGTGTCTTGTCCATGCTCCCAGGGGACTTTTCCGTGTGATCCAGTGGTTGCAGAAACATGACCTGTGATGGGAAGGGGCGAGCCCAGGACTCTGACAGGTCCCTGTCTCTGACACGTGTCTCTGCAGCTCTTTTTCATACTCTTCCTTGTGTCCAAGATGCTCTGAAATTTCAGAACATCGTGTATTGTTATATAAGTGAGTGTTGCTGTTGGCACAGAGAACACAGAGTGTTGTGTTGCTGTGATACAAGTGAGCAGTGCAGATGTTGGATCTCTTCCTGAGGCCTCAGGATGAAGAGAAACTTCCCAGTAATCCGCTCTGTCCTCAGTGCAGCTCAAATGTTTTTGGCCTGTTTTTAAATTTTGAACAAATGATGAAGCTGAGGAAAAACACTTTGTTGTTCTGAAGAGAAAGCAATCAAAACTCTGCACTGATGCTGAGGTGAGGGAGCTCTGCCTGCTCAGCACTGAAGTTGCAGCATCTGGGGCTTTTTATTTAACATATTGCCCAGGAATGTGCAGAGGAAGCTCCTGGGATGAATTTTTATAAGGTAACAGAGCCAAAATATTCCTGGAAAGCAGCGATGTGCTGTAACTGCCTGGCTTTCAGTCTGGGCCTGTTCCTTTGTGGAGAAAATGTTTCTATTTGTTTAAAAAAACAGGGGATAAAGAGGCAATGCTCTAACAAGGTCAGACAGATTTATTTATTCATGCTTGAGGTGCCCTATAGAAAGTCTATAGCAGAGCAACAAGGACAGTATTAAAACGTTTAAGCTATGGCTGGGCTCTCATTGCTTATTAATTACCCTAATTAGTGTTTAAAAGGATCTCTTGGGGGTGAAAGCAGTGTTAGCCAAGAAGCTTGGAAACCATGGAGAATTTAGGGGCCCACCACAGCCTGGGATAAAGGCAGCAGCAATAGAAGTGGAGAGTGACAGCCTTGACCTGACTCAGCATCGCCCAGTGCCGAGCTTTAATAATAAAAAGATTAATAACAGGGAGAATTAACATGCCAAGCTCTGATTGTTGGCTCTGTGGAGATAAACTGTGACAGTGGATGCTGTAAAAGCAGTTTACTCCTGCGTGCAGACCTGGAGCAGTCGTGTTGGTAACAAGGGAAACAGTTGAGCAGAGTCTGATGTGGGATCTCTGTGGTAGGGCTTGTAAAGGTTTTGCTCCCTTGAGGAGTGATTTGAGACCAACTTGTTGACAAGACCTTTTCCTTGATCCAGATGAAGACATCGGGTTTTCACAGGGAAGTGTTTGACACGACCCAACCTTAGCATGACTGGCAAAAATCATTAGTGTTAGTAATGCCAGCATTGCTAAATCCCCTGAATTTAAATAGCACCAAATAATGTGGAGTCTGAATTGGCAGCTTGCATAATGATGGATTGCTTGTCATCTCCTCCTGGGCACACATGTGTTTTGAAATGGATAAGTGCTGTCAGGGCCCAGCCTAATCCTAAGGAATGCGAGACAAAGGGGAGTTGTTTAAAAAAAGATACTTTCCCTTTGGAGCCTGTCAGCTCCAAGCTCCACCTCCAGCTGTGCTGTGAGTTTATTGCTCCGGAGCCTGACTCCCAGCTGCTTCGAGGAAACCTTTTCTGAAGGTTACAAGGATTTTGATGTCTTCAAATAGTCCTTTTAAAGTACATATCTTCTGGTTTGAGCGTCTACCAAAAGGAAGCAAAGCTTGAGTAGTCGGAGAGCCCCGAAACAGGGGCTGGATTCCCCCTCTGTGCCACAAGTGGGAACAGCGGGAGAGACATCCCTGTGAAAACTGAAATGTTGAATCTGAGAGTCACTGAGTTTGACTGTCAGGCCCCTCTGTGCTGATGGGCAGCTCGCTGAGGTGGGGCTGGTGACGAAAGCTGTGACTTGAGCCCTCCCTGTTCCGCAGGTGCCCGAGTGCTGAGCCATGCTGGGCCGGAAAACACGACTCCCCCAGGACCTGAACAGCCACCGCCAGCTGAACCAGTCCTGCCAGGAGGCCGTGCCCCTGCGGACCCGGGCGGCCAAGGACACAGATGTCAGCTTGGAGGTGTTCAGTGGCTCCACGCCGGAGATCAAGCCCAGCCGCAGCCGAGCCCAGCAGATGCGGGACAGGAAAGGGCGCAAAGCTGAGCTCAAAGACTCCAACGGCAGAGAGGCAGAGACAATTACCTTTATCTCTGGCACAGCAGAGGCTCCCCCAAACCAGAGCTTTTGCTGTTCCTCTCTGTCTCAGGCCTGGAACACGTACAAGGCTGTTTTCTGTTGTATAGTGACCTGTGGGGGCTGCTTCCAGGACTGCAGTGTCTGTGTCCCCTACCCGGGGCCCACCGAGACCTCCACTGACGATGGAGACTATAACGGGCGGCTGCCAAACAGCCCCACCAACGTCTCTCCCGCTGAGAAGAACGGGAACCAGATAAAAAAGTCCAGCGTGGGCAGCAGTTTCAGTTACCCGGATGTGAAGCTGAAGGGCATTCCTGTCTACCAAAACAGGAGCCCCAGCCACCAGCTGGAATCGGATTCCTGCTGCAAGGAGCTGCTGGAGAAGCCCTTCAGGAACAGCATAGAAAAGCCGCCGCTCCCCAGCAGCCACCGGAGCTCGGAGGAGTATTATTCCTTCCACGAGTCTGATGTGGACATCAGTGAGCTGAATGGCTCCATGTCCAGCAGGCAGATCGATGTCCTGATCTTCAAGAAGCTGACGGAGCTCTTCAGCGTCCACCAGATCGACGAGCTGGCCAAGTGCACCTCGGACACCGTCTTCCTGGAGAAGACCAACAAGATCTCGGACCTCATCAACAGCATAACTCAGGACTACAACCTGGACGAGCAGGATGCTGAGTGCAGGCTGGTCCGAGGCATCATCCGCATCAGCACCCGCAAAAGCAGGGTCCGGCCCCACATTTCCATCCCAGCCAGCCAGAGCCACGAGGAGAAGTCCAGCCGGGGCAACGCGCCCGACAGCGGCAACGAGACGATGCTGGAGTCCATGGTCATGAGCCAGGATGGTATGTGGGGTCCCTGGGTGTTGCTGCTTTGCTGGGTTGTTTTACCCAAGCCACGGAGATGTGGCTGTGGAGCGGGGTTGAGAGCTACTGTTGTCTGTCCTCAGGGTAGGCTTTAGCTCATTTTCTTTAGCAGCACAGATGAGTACAGAACTGTGTAGGTATGTGTATGTATTTTGATCCATGGGACATATTTCAGGTTTCTGTGCCTCTGATAAAGTACATCTGTACCTGCATTGCTGCAGCAGCTGTGCTCTCAATTCATTATTTTGCAAGGCTTAAGATGTACGGGTTAATTTGCTTTCCTGGGATGTGTGAATGGAGGTCCTTATGGAGACCTCTGCCTCTCACCCTCGCTGTGTGGTGCCTTTCTTGAGCATATCTTTCCCTGCCAGTGAGGTTTGTGCTGAGCAATAGAAGGGCTTATGCTGCTGCTGCAGTGATTCTGCCTTTCCTCTGCACCTCTAAGCGAGGCAGAAAGACCGTGAGTCAAACTGAACTGGTATGACCAGATGAGCTGCTTGTGCCAGGGGATGTCCAGTTACTCAGCTGGCTCTGTCCCGTGTGCTACCTGTCTAATACCACCCTTAGACTACTGTGACAGCATCTCCTCCGAGCTGAGACCTCCTCCACATGGCAAATATCCCTGCAAAGACAAGGGAAGGGCTGTCCCACAGTGCCAGTGCCTCCTGGTTGTGCCAGGGCTGCTTCCTGCTCACTGGAGCAGCCTGAAGTGCCCGACCTCCAGGACAGGTTGTAAGAGAGTTTGTTGTAGAAAGACCTTGGAAAGCTGGGTGTGGGGGGCAAGGAGACATCCAGAAGTCACAGAGGAAACCAAGTGTGTGTTGTGCTTCCCAGGTTAGGAGGGAGGCTGCTGTTCCTTCCTGGTGTTTAAGGACTGCACAGCTCAGGTTACCAGGAAATGGTGGAAGCAGTGGGAAGAACCAGACTCAACCTCTCCTGTTCCCTGAGGGTGGTGCCTCGTGGAGATCCCCGTGTTCCCTGACAGGGCTCCTTGCTGCTGAGTCATCCTTTCCTGTCTCAGGCCCTCCTGGTTTTTCGTTCCAGATTTGGCCGTGCAAATATCGGAAGAAACGCCGGCAGATGTGATGGCCCGGAATATGAGGCGGCACAGCAGCGCAGGTAACGGACCTGGAGGGGGGCCTGGGCTGCAGGGGCATCACAGCAGTGAGGGGGATGCCCTGAACCTCCCCTATTTCACGTGCCTCCAGTTTCCACCCTCCACAAAGGCCGAGCTGACCCTGCCCTTTAGATTCCCCTGAGTTCTCTTGGGCTTCGGGAGCGACGGGAGCTCAGGAGACTCCCTGGGTTGGTGGGTCCTTCTGAAAAGGATTGAAATCCAAGTATGGGGCATTCTCTGTCCTTCCGCAGTATTCGTCCTGGGAGCTTTCAGTCTCTGTGTGCCTTGACAAAGTTTGGGGCTGTCTTTGGGGTGTGACTGCCGAAGGTCACAGCTGGGTGAGACTTGGGAACAAAAGGAACTGTGCAAAAGGGAAGCAGGGGAGAGTGATGGGCTGTCCCCCTGAGCTCTGATCCTCCCAAAAAGCAGCCCAGGGCTAAAGGACAAGTTTCCACCTGCATAATAACAGATCTGTCCTAGGAGATGGCTACAATACAGGCAGGGTTGTTCCCTGCCCGTGGGCTTTTTGTGGCTTTCTCCTCCCTCATGATACACAAAGCCTTTTGTGGCAGCTCCTTCCCCACCTGCCAGGTGCTCCACTGCTGTGCTTCACCCTGGCTAATGTCACCATCTCTTCTCTCTTCTCTCCAAGGCTCTCCAACAAGCAGAGATTCCTCTTTCCAAGACACAGAGACTGACTCGTCTGGGGCACCTCTGCTTCAGGTGTATTGTTAAAGGACCCAGGCAGCAGGCAGGCATTCCAGGGCTTTGCTGCAGTCACATTCCTCCTCTTTCCGTATGGAATGTGCTAGGCCACTTTTCCCCCCCCCCCCTCAGTCTACCCTGATCCTTTATTGAAGCCAAATTCCTCCTGCTGCCTGAATTTCACCGGATATTTTGGGGTTTTTTTGGACAATGTAGAACATCAAGGAGGAGAACTGTGGAGCTAATGAACTTGGGAGGCGGAGTGTGTGCCCAGGGAGGAGAAGATGGACAAGGAAGTATCAGATGACTTGTGCCTCCGTGATTTCTGTAAATCATGTTGAGCTCCAACAGCCTCAGTGGCCCAGCCCTTTCCCTGCTTTGGGGATCTGTTGTACAGTTCTTGCTTCCTGGCACTGCCTGAGTTAACTTGGGTAGGGAATAACTGAGTGGTGTCTCTGTGTTGGTGCTGATACTGAGGCTCTAGAGACCCAAATCCCTCTCTAGGGACCCAGATCTCTGTCTAAAGTGGCTGGGTTGGTCCCCAAAAAACCTGTGTGCTCCACCCATGGTGTTTGCAATAGCCAGATCCGCCTTCTCCCTGCTGACCCTTGGTGTCATCTCCTGCTGCCTTGGGAGGAGAAGGTTCAGGTAAAGGGGTTAATTTAATTTTTGGCCTCTTGGTGTGTCTCCTGAGACACGGGAGGTGGGATGGCTGCTCAGCTGCTTCCTTCACCCCCCCGAGCAGACCATGGGCATCAGCTCTGCCAGCCTGATGTGAACTAAAGCTGTGAGGTGTTCCCAGGTGCACACACTGACCTGTGACTTCCCTGCCAGTCACAGCTCTTCCTCACTCCTCTGCCAAACCCTCCACGTTTCCCATCACACTGGGCAAGCCTGAAACCAGGGCTGTGGCAGGTGAGGGAAATAGTTTGTCTCTAACTTCTTGTGTTTGCTAGAAAATGCCTTAAAAGTGGCTTGCTTTGAAAGGAAGGGCTCCTGAGAGTCTTGCAGAGGGTTTGTGAGGCACTGCTGGTCCTTTCCTTCCCCTCAGCACCTTCTCCTTCCCTTTGCTCCTCTCCACCAGGCAGTGGGAAGCAGGAGATGGGGCATTGCTACCCCCAGGGCACAGTGCCAGGTGACCTTGAGGGCTGCAGCACTGCAGCAGGAGGAAGCTGGATCTGTGGTGTTGCCACTTGGTTGTTTATCAGAAAGTAAACACGTGCAGCCACGGGACGTGTTTTTACTTTTGGGTGTCCTTGGACATGAATAGAAAACACTTGGTTGAATTTACCAGCCATAGAATGAACGCACCCACTGGTTTTGGGGGAGAGGGAACCCAAAATAGGGCCTGTGCTTTGGTGTGGACCATGTTTTTGTGCCTTTGTTTGACTGGAATGCGCTTTAATTGGACCGAAAGGTGCCTTAATTGAACTGAAATGTGCCTTAGTTGAATCGAAATGTGCCTTTATTTCACAGCCTGTGATTACTCTTTGGAAGGCTGGGTAGAGGGGAAGGATTTAATTCCTCTCTTGAGCAGCCAGGCTTATTTAAGAGGGGAGAGACTGAGCCTCAGATTTGGCTTCCCCTCCCTGCTTTGTGTTTAAAGCTGTTGGTTTGTGAAAAGCCCAGTTTATACAAGAAGACTTGAAGCAAGGCCAGGCTGGGACTCCCAGAAGAGCCGTGTGTGGTCACCTCCTCCCGTACGGATGGACCCGCCTGGTTTCTGCTTCCCAGTGGATTATTTGGACGTTATTATTTGGACAAGTTTACTCAAACCTGTGCACTGGGGCTCAGCACAGGTCATGCTGACACACAGCAGCTCTGTGGGCTGTGCTTTGGAGACGAGGGGTGAGCTGGACTTGCAACGAGCTGCGACCGCTGGAGCAGGTGAAATAGTCTGTGTGTGAAGAGTGAATGTGTGGGGATTAAGCTTACAAAAAAAGCCAAAAAAACAACCCCCTCTCCCCCCCAGCCCCCCCCAAAAACTGACTAAGAGGAAGATTTTCAACTCGATGGTTCCTGAAGCTGGTTCACCTGTGGTGTCTTATGGGATTCTTTTGCACTCCTTGGCCTTAAATGTTCTGATTTGGTCTTTTTTATAAAGTAAAAGACGTGCTCTTTACCCGTGCTGTGTCCTTCACCTTCCTGCTCGCATCAGTTCGGGAATCCTGGGTGGCTGATTCTTGCTTTGCCAGGTAGACAAAGATCTTTCCATCCATTTGGCAGCTCCAGGGGGATTGTTCAGAGGGCTGAATGCCAGGGTGGTGCCTGGCTGCAAATGAAGGAGCCTCTGGGGAAATCCCCATTGGCATGCAGGGAAACCTGGACCTTCCCTGAGGGTTGATGGTGGAACTGAGCTCTGGAAAACCTGAGCCTGGGGCCAGAATTTCCATCTTGTCCCTGTGATGTCACCAGGCCTTGGTAGGAAGTGCAGGAATCGCTCGGGAGCTGCTGCTGTCCCTGATGTCTGGGCAGGATCAGCTCAGGGAGGGAGGTTGGCTCAGCCTCCGACCCTGTGACTTGAAGGACCAGTTCTGCGCTTCCCAATTTCACTACAAAAGCTCAGGATAACCTGCAGAGCTTCATTCCCTCCCGCCCTGACCTTCCCTCACCCTCCCAGGGCAGAGTACGGGGGGTGTGGGTGGGTTCTCCCCCTGGTGCACAGGACCAACTCGAGAGATGTGTTTCCTGGAAGGATTTCAAAGCCATGAACAGGTAAGTGCTGCCTTCTCTCAGCTGGGAAGGGTTTCTGGAGATGGATCCCTCTGAGGGATCCATGTACTGCCCAGCCCAAACCAGCCCACAGTGGTTCCCTGGGATTGGCTTAAGGCAGCTTGGGAACTCTGCAGGGAATGGCTGCAGGAGTGTTAAAGAAATTCCTTTTCCTCACCCACACCCTGAACTGCTGAATTATTTATTTCCGTGTGGCTTAGACCTTGGAAAGCAGATGGATGGACCCTAATTCCTCACAGCCTGCTCCTTGTAGTAACAGTGGAGCTGAGGCTCCTCCTAAAACTAAGCAGTAACATTAAATAGTGTCTGCTTCCCTCCTTGGGGTTTTGCTGTTCCATCACTCTTCCCAAAGCAGCCCTGCAGTTTGGGATATTTCCCAAATGGTCTGAGCTGCAGTAGTCATTAATAGAAGCTGAGCCAAGAGCAGCTGTTGGAAAAGAAAAAAGAAAAAAGGCTGGGGAAAACTTCTACCCTATGGAAAACTCTTCTGCAGAGCTTGTGTGCCTGCAAGGTTTTGCTTTTAGAGAAGGGGCACAGGGGAGGGACCCTGGGCAGGCGGGTGAGGAGCTTGGGATGTGCCAGCAGCTCCGGCTCCGGAGGGTGGCAGCACCAAAACAGCTTCTCCAGGTGACCTGGCACAGGTGTGGAAAGACAAAGGGACCTTTATCACTTGTCAGCCTCCAGCAGGGCCATTCCCAGCCTCGGGAAACATCTGCGGGGAGCCAGGACAAGGATGTGTTTGTAGGGTTTGGATCCCAGTGTCCCTCGTGGTGCTCAGCATTCCCCTGCTCCGTGGTCTCCAGTAACTCGGACTGAGGTGGGGCTTTGCAGTCTTTAAGACAGTTGAGCATTGTCAGAGCCTGGTTTATTCCAGGGGGAACTGCCTTTGGAAGCAAAAGGGTGCTCCTGATTCACCTTGGCCCAGGGGGGAAGTCTGTGGCAGCGGGGTGTTTGCAGAGGACAAGGCCATCGGGAGAAACACCTTCTGTTCCGCTGGCCCCAGGGGCTGAAGTCCAGGGATAGCACTGGGATCAGCTGGGTTCACAAACACGGCCCCGGCCATTCACCCTGCGGGGTTCAGAGCAGCAGCAATGGCCTCGTTCTCCCAGGGCTGTTTGCCTTCTCCTTTTATCTCCCTGAAAGGCCAAATGACACTCCTTCACCCCAAAAAACCCTTCCCGGGGGGTTCCTGTCGCTGCCTTTTCTCTTTGCCTTCTCTCAGCTGCCTCCTGCGAGTGACACCAGATCCCAGTGCCACCTGGAACCAGCAAATTTGGGATTTTCACGGTTGTTACTCCCAACCCTGCAGTGGCTGAGGACAGAACAGCCCCAGGATTTTGGGGTTGGGAACACTGAGGGAGCTCTGGACTTGGAACAGGCTGCTCCCACCGTGCTGCCAGATCCAGGCAGCTGCCAACCGTCGGGAAAAGGTCGGGCTTGAGGCTCCTGGTGCTGGATACAGGGCTGAGGAGGAAACGGGGAAATAACAAAGCTACAGGTTGGGCTGGGGGTGGTGCCGTGGACTCTGCTGGTTTATGACTGCCCTGGTGCCTGCCTGTGCTTGTCCCTTAGGAGGGGCCGGCGGCTGGATGCGGATCCTGCTGCAGGTGCAGAGCCCAGCCCTGTTCCTCCATCTCCAGCACCTCCAGGGAGCAGCAGCAGCGCCCTGACGGAGCTGAGAGCGGGGTGAAGCTCGTCACACGCCCCAGGACAGCTCAGCCCTTCCAGCTCACCTGCCCCACGTCCCAGGGTTCTGTGCAGACACTGGCAGGGAGCTCATTCTGGGGCTAAAATCTTCAAACCCAGCATGGGATGGCTTTTTTTTTATGGAAAGGGGAGACCCTGTTGTTTTATCAGGGCCAAACCATGGACAGGCAGGTGTGTGTAGAGAGATTTGTAAGATAAACAGGCAGGAGGATCTGGAGAACTCCAGAGGCAGCTGCTCCAACCCAGGCCCTTGCTCACCCTCAAGGTCACGCTCAGCTGGGTGGGGGCTGTTTTTTGACCCCAAGAACCTATAAAACTGGCAAAGTGTTGTACTCCTCAAAAAAATAGTACCCACCACCACCACACCAGGTGCAGTGCCAGGCTGGACTTTGCCCAAGCAGGATTTGTGCCTGCTCCCCTCAGGTAGGAGGTGGAAATGTTTCAGGGAGGCAGAGGGAAGAACCACAGGAGCAGGATCTGGGATAGCCTGGACTGACAGAGCCCAGGATTTCATGACACTCTCCTCCTTAGCTTGGCATAAAGGAGACCTGGGGCAAGGGTGGCTTCCTGGTGTGGCCATGTGCTGCCAAGTGGTGAGTGGAGCCTGGAGCAATGAGCCTTGGTCAGCCCCGAGGGTTTAAGGTGGGAATGGGGTTCAGCAGCGCTCCTGAGAGAAATGCAGCTCCCACTGCCTCTTCCTGAGGCAGGGAGAGACCACCAGTCCAGAGCAGGGAACCCAAGACATATTTACAGGCAGCAGAGAGCACGACCCCAGCCCCTGGCAGCAGCCCCCCTGGCACCCAGGCACTGCCCACTCCCAGCTCCTCCCAGCCTGGATCCCGGATCCCTTCTGCAGGAGAAACCACACACTCTGCCTGGAAATATTCCACTTTTTTTCCTTTATGTTGTACTGCAGTTTGAACAGATATGAACATGCAGAGTGATGCCACCCGTCAGCAGGAGCTCGGCACAGAGCGCAGCAACGCCCGTCAGCGTTCAACAGGGAGAGAGGCCCTTGGAAAAGAGGCAGGAGACACACTCCCAGCAGGAACAGCACCCCCAGAGCCCCCACGTGTCCTCTCCTGCCCACACCACAGACTCTCCAGCCTCTCCTTGCTGTAGGACAGCAGGTTGACCTCTCCAGCTGTCCCACTTCTGGCAAGAACAGAAGCAGCAGCAAGGAGAAGCAGGGTTTGTCTCTGCTGCAATAGCTGTGGGTTTGAACTGCTGTTTTCCCAAGGAGGCAGGAGAATTATTTCACAAAATCAACTGACCCTTGTTTTCCCAGGAGAGCAGGAGGGAGTAAAACTCAGGAGGTACCTGTGCCAAACTGAACTGGCAAGGAGTGGATGAGCAGCTCTGAAGAGCCCGAGGAAGCAAAGCAGTACATCAAGAATATACCCCAAAACCTCTCAGGTTTGGCTCTCTCAGCCCTAACACCCTTTTTTTTTTTGGCTCTAACCCCTCCTCCTCTCCCCACTGCCCTTTGGGAATTGTGGCAGATGGTTGGAGCTGCTGTGGCTGCTCTGTGGCCCTGCCTCCTGCTCCACACAGGACACTGGGGGTGACTCCAGGGAACTGCCTCCACAGCAGGCTCGGGTGGGGATGCTGGAAGTTTTACTTGCCCAAGGTGAGGACTATCCAACCCTACACATCCTGCCCCACTCAACGGGCTGACTGAAGGAGGGGGGGGAGAAAGGGAGGGTTCAGTTGAATTTAGCCTTTGAAAAGTCCATTTCTGGATGCTGTTCCATGAACCTGCAGGAAAAACAAAGACAAGAGTTTGGGTGAGTCAGCAGGAGCCAGAACAGCCTTGGTTGGGGAGGGAAGGATTTTTGCTTTGTCCCCAACACCCTCCACAGCAGGGAATGTTCTGCTGAGCTCCTTGGGACACACTCCCTGGACTACAAACACCTCTTCCTCGGGTCAGGGGTAGCAGCATTCCTGCCATCCTACCAGGTCAGCAAGTCCAGACACACAGGAGTTAATTATCAGACACCCTTTAACTGTTACCTCTCAGACACGTGGCAGCTACAACACTGATTGTGGGGCAGAGGGGAGATCGTGAGGGCAGATTATGATTTAAGATTGAGCCTTGTCAGCTTGAGCATTACTGGGGAGTATCTCCAGTGCTCTGACAGTAAAAACTCATGGAGGACATGACCAGAGGAATCTGGTTTCATACCAGGTGCAACCTGAATGGTTTGGACTGGGAGGGACCTTAAAGATCATCTTGTTCCAACCTCCTGCGATGGGCAGGGACACCTTCCAGGGACTGTTTGGACTTAGGTTGCCACATCAGAATGTTTGGAGCCCAACACCCTGTGCCTAGGAGTGCTCAGGAGTGATGTGTGCGTGCAGAAGCTCCCCAGTTCCTCCTGTGACCTGTTCTCCAGGGGGTACAACACGTCACACCCACGTGGAGGATCCACACACAAAGTGCAAGTAAGGGCAGGCCTCGGTCCCCTCTGTGTTCCCATCTCAGAGCTTCACCTGAAATGCCACCACGGCATTTCCACTTTCCATTTCCAGGGAAATCTGTGCTGTGAGGATAATGTCCTTGTTTGGCAGCCAGGAGAGCTCCACTGGCAGATATCAGCACCTACCTGGGTGTCACAGAGTCTACTTTGGCCTGAACAAAGTCTAAACTTCCTCTCCATCCTCTGCCAGCCAATCTCTGGAGAAGCCAAACTTCCAGAGCACCCAGACAAGTGACCTTGCCAATGAGGTGCCCTGCATGTGGACTTCCCAGGAGCAGAGCTACCTCCCATTCCACTAACTCAACAGGCACTAAGGAAGCCTGGTCTCTGCTCTAGTTACACCCCACAGGGAAGCTTCTGGCATTAGAGATAAAGCCAAGGGAAACAAGGAGTCAGGTCAGCTCCTTCCATCCAGAGATAAGATGTGGATCTGCACTTGCTGGAGAAGCTCAGTGACCCAGAATTGCCTCCACCCCTTCCTGAACGGCCTTGGGAGCCCCAGGAGTCATTTCCCCAGAATTGCATTTCTGCCAAACAGGGCAATAAAGCCATAAAAGTGTCTTAGGGACAGCTCCTGGTGGCAAGTGGCAGGGAGGGGTGATTAGCTGGGCTACCAAGGGAGATTAGACAGCAATCAAGACCATGTTAAAGTTCAGCAGAGATGGCACCTCCAGTCCCAAACATGCCTTCTGGACTTGAAATCAGCAGATTAAGACAATTCCAGAGCTAGGCTATTCCCAGAATTTCCCATTAGGCTTTTTACCCCCACAGGCTTTTATAGACACCAGTGATCAGCCAACAGTTCAATGACTACGCAGATGAGAGCACAGGTGGGATTGAAGGCCAACCTGCTTTCTCCTCACATATTTGTGCCAAAGAGGAAGAGGAGGAGGGCTTGGGAAGGCAAAACCCCACAGATTAATGAGGTGTACCCACTTTTTCAAAATGTCTTGCTTCTTCTGTTCATCAGATGTGGGCAGGCCCATGGATTTCTGTCGTTGATCATACATCATTTTCTCCACCATGCTGCGAGTTTCACTGTCCAGGTCTGACAACTGAAAACGAGATCAAAATTGGAACCACTTGGCTCAGGTGAGCCCATTTCTGACAAAGCTCCATTCCATAAAACAAAGGAGTTCTTACCTTTGAGTTCTCTGGATTAATTTTCTTGGTGTTGATCTCCGGGTCTGTGGAGACCAGTTTGTTCCACCATTCCATCTTGTTGATCTGAAGGGCGAAGAAGCAAAAGTATTTTATTTTTCTTGGACTTGCTCTAGGAGTTTTAAGTTTCAGTCACAGGAAAAAGCTGCTGGAATCGAATTTTATTTGACAGTTTCCTAAATATTAGTAAAATCTGAAGAGGGATAAAGGGTACTGCTTTTATTTCAAACTATTTCGGGTAGCCTGAATTTTCACAACTGGGAGATCTGGGAGAACGTCACACGTTGTGTTTGGGATGAGATAAATGGGATTAAAAACGAATCACCTGGAGAGGCTCAGAAAGAAGGCAGGGAGGGACACAAAAAGGGACACAATAGGATCTGTCCCTGGATTTTCATGTCACTAACAGATGTCAAAACGTGCCATTATTCCACTAAGGAACAACTTTAAAATGCCTGATTTTCTTCCAGCTTTTTCTGAACTGCTGAGAAATCCACTGGATATCCTGGATTAGCCTGAACTTAGGCTGAAGACAGGGAATTTGCAATATCCCACTTACAATGGCAACAATGACACTGCACTAAGGATAACCAAGTGGTCACCTGATAAAGCCCAGGGCTGTCACTCTCATTCCACCTGGGAAGAGGCAGCCAAGCCTGAATCCTCCCCAAGCCATTCCCTTACCTTCTCCAGGTGCACAGTGACTGTTTTACCATCTTCAATGAGCCAGGAGCTCTCCTCCACCTTCACCTCATTGAAGAGCTCCCCATCAATGACAGGAGAGTGGCCCTTCAGGCCGACTTTGAGGCGGCGTCTCTGGACATCGACCACCACGTCCTTCCCCTTCAACCTGAAGTTCACCTTGAAAGGGATGGCCAGCTGGAGCAGACAAAGAGCAGATTTTGAGAAGCTGGGCAGTGAATTCTCTCCTTACCCTCCTGTGCTGCTGTTCCAAGACTTTCTGCCTTGGTTTCACAGAGCACAAACTATTTTCCTTCGGATGCTGAGTAAGTGGGAGGTAAAAGGATACAAGGGGCCATACAAAGGGAAGCAGATTTTCATTTCAAACATAAAAAAATCTGGCCTTTAAAACAAGGCCAAAATGTGGCAAACTACAGCTTCTGGGAATTTTATTCAGTTTACCAAGCTCTCCCCCAGCTATTGAAATGCTGCTGTTAAGTACAACTAACAAACTTCCACAGGACACTGAGACACAGGGAATCAGCTCCACCACTCTGACCAGCATCTGCTCTTATTCCCTATCTCAGGTTCCTCAGATCCTGGTAATAAAGCAGGACTTACATCCAATTCTGAAAGAGTCTGTGTCCACCTATAATTTGGAAGGTCAGCTCCATTGCCAGAGTTGGGTTTAAGTTTTCCTTTATCCTTCTCGTCTTCCTCTTCATCATCTGTTCCCTAAGAAATTCAGGTGTAAAGAAAAAAGCTTTTCAAGTTTCCATTTATCTTTCACTTGTAACAACAGTTCTTGAGGTTTATAAGAATTTCAGGTCAGGTGTTTGTGTTTGATAGCCACATAAACTTAGCCCAAAAATTAAGGGATGCTGTTGTTACAACACGATTACAGGAAAAAAAGCCAAAAAGACCCAAACTTTATTGAAATTTTTGGGAACTCTGTGTGTATTTTTAAAGAAAGTCAGACTGGACATCCCCTCACATTCACAGGAGTTCTCATGATTGTCCAGAAATATATTTCTCAGCCTAAGGCCAGGCTGGACAGGGCTTGCAGCAACTTGGTCTAGTGGAAAGTGTCCCTGCCCGTGGCAGGGGGTGGAAGTGGATGAGCTCCAAAGGTTCCTTCTAACCCAAACCACTCTGTCATTCTAAAATAAATTCCCCAGGTGAGTTTTACCTGTTTGTTAGAATCTGATTCAGCTTCATCTTCTGAGGGTTTCACTGGGACACTGTTGACCTGTCCTTGTGCCTCTTTCTTCTGTTTAAAAAGAGAAGGAAATAAGCTCAGCCAAGCGCTGGCACTTGGTGTCACTTCCTGACCAGGCACTAGATGGCCTCAGCCTCTTCAGCTCAAGCTGAAGAGCAGGACTTGGGAATTGCATCCAAGACTTTGAAAACAGGGAATTTTCATCCTTTAAAAGAATTACAGGGAAGAGGTACTACCAAGGGGAAGATTCCCTTTGTCCTCACACTGCCACGACTGCAAAGGAACAAGGCTGAGCCATTTTAATGCGTTCCAGGAGCACCCGACAACACTCTCACCTGGTTGATTTCGAGCTGCAGCCTTTCTGCTTCCTCATCTGTGAGTTCCTTGATCCTTGGCTCGTTGGCTTCCTGCTTTTCCTTGGCCAGTTTGGCGGCACGTTCGGCCTTTTCGCGCCGCTCGGCCTCCTGACGGGCCTTCTTCTCCTTCCGCTCCTTCTGAGCCAGTTTGTTGTGGTGGTTGAAAGCATCTGTGATCAGCTGAAAGACAGGAACAAAGATACAAGGGTTTTAAAATAAATCACCCATTTCAAACCCAAATGGAGCCAGCTTGGTCTAGTGAGGAGCTCATTCGTTCAATCACACGGGGTGTTGTGACTCTTCCCTTTGTTTTCACTCGGGTTTTGACTGAAAATACTGAGATTTTTCAATTGAAAAAGAGAGAAGAAAGAGAAAAGAGGGAAAAAAATATAAAATATTCAATATTTAAATAATTATAAAATACTTAAATGTAGCCCTTCCTAGTTCTTCCCTACACAAGGTGTGTATTTTCATGGAGATAACATAGGAATAAAAATTCTCCACGTATTTTGTCCTTTGTGCTATTCCAGCAGGACGAGCTGATGCCCAACCCAGCCACCTGACAGCTACTCCACATATCTAGGCCAGCTGGAAGCACAGGGACACAGGGTCCAAGTTTTTTTACCTACTTCTGACCTTACCTATGACTGGGCTTCTCCCAGACGGAGCTGCCACGACTGAGATGAGAAATGCTTGAAAACCTCCCGTGTTTTACACTAGAGGGGCAAGTTCCTCCATAAATCTTTTCTTTCAACCTCCCTCCAAACTCCCCAAAAGGTTGTTGTGACTATTGAGAGGCAAAATCTCAAGGTCCCTGGTGCCAACGGCCACGTGCTCAGCGGGAAAGCTGAGTACACAGGCAGGGAGCCAGAGCAATTGCCCCACCTCGATAAAGCCAGGGGTGCTGTGCAGGGCAGCACGTATGTGAGCCGAAGGCTGCCCCAGAAAACAGCACAGACAGAGCCTGAGGAAGGAATTAGAGGGGAAAAATCGATTTATATATGTTTCAGAAACTTCTGGGGGGGTTCAGCACCTTTTTCGAGCAACTCGCAGTTAAAAGCCTCGTGGTTCGTAACCAAGCCCTGAGTCTTTCTGCTTTGTTCTACAGAGGAAAGCAGGATTTATTTACACAGTGCGAGTCCAGTGACTCCTGGGACACAGGATCCAAGATGTGTGTGTGCCTCCCAGACTCTGTTCCCAACCCCACGACGATCCATGGTGAGGGAACTGTTTACGCTGCCCGAGCTTGTGGGTGTCACCCACATCCCCCTCACTCCACACAAGGGCTGCACCCAAAAAACATAGTGGCCTTCCCACCCTCTCCTCTTTCTCTTCCATGCCAAAGGGTGAGCAGGACTGGGGGAGCAGCTTCTGCCATTTTTGTTGTGCAGAGCACTTTCTCGGGAGGTTGTAAAGCACTTTGACAGGTGCCACCCGAGAACATGAACACTTTTCTTCTACAGGCACAGATCTGACAAGGACAGTGGCCAGGACATGCCAAAGCACAGCCAGTGCTCCCCTCTGAAATGCCACTCAGGGTTTCACTCCCTGGGAGCACAGAGCCCCCAGGAATTTGGGGAGATTTGCTCTCTAATCTAAGATAAGTGACAGTGGGGTTTATCTTTCTTACTTTGATAGAATCGCAGGATGATTTGGGTTGGAAGGGACCTTACAAATCACCCAGTTCCACCCCCCTGCCGTGGGCAGGGACTCCTTCCACTAGACCAGGTTGCTCAGAGCTCCATCCAATCTGGCCTTGAACACTTCCAGGGATGGGACATCCTCTTTCCCATCCCTTACCTCCCTCAGCTTTACCACCTTAGGGACTGGACAGAGGATGTCACACCCTGTGCAAGCACCTAAAAGCTGCCCTAACACATCCCACTGGTGGAGTTCCAGCAGTCCAGGAGGAGGAACAGCTGGTATACTGGTAAGTATAAGAAGGAAATGTTCAGGGAGCCTGGCCATTTTGTGTTTCAATAAATATTTCCTTAAGGTGAAACTTAGTTTTTCAGCCTTGGAGCTGGGTGAGGGCAGGACAGGTGATGCTCAGGCTGCCCGAGGCTCCCCAGAACACTCACTCCATCCAGCCCTGAGCCAAAGGTGCAGCTGCATGTGCAGGGACGTGGACTTTGTGCTTTTTCTGAGGTGAACAAACAAGGTAACCCGGGGTTATCAGCACCCTGGCGTGTCACCGTTAAGTCAGTGTGTCTGGCAGGTTTGCTTTCCAAACAAGCCTTTGGCCAGAGTCTGGCAGAAAAACCTGCACCGTTGGTAACATCTGAGCAGGCAATTGTGTGTTCCTCACCTCTGAGAGGGGCAGCTCCTTGTTTCCTTCCTCCCCTCTGAGAGGAGCAGCTCCTTATTTCCTCCCTTCTGTGATGGATTCCAGCAGCACCACGAGCTGCTAGTGCCCCAAGTGCACCCAAATGCAGGGAGTTGTTCAGGCAGGGAAGTCTTAGCCCGGCACAGACACGGGTGGGATGTAAATTAAAAAGTTAAAAGCTCAAGGGTTTACTTTTTACCTTCTCTGCCACTCCATCTTCTCCCCCAGTGAAGAAATCCGTCTTCCTCCTCAGGAAGCTGAAGAAGGTGTTCACAAGCTGGTGGAAAGAAAAGGATCAGTGAGACCAGGTCACTCCAAGCCACCCCCTGTCTCTGGATCAGCCCTTATCCTTTGTCCTCTCCATCTGTGGCTGTGTCAAAATCATCCTGGAATCAGTCCTGTGACTGTTTTCCTGGACAAAACATCCAGTTCCTGGATTCCCACCTTCCAGAAGAGGCATTTGTGTGTTTTGCATGAAGAAAGGGCAGCAGTTTACCCTCAGGTCCTGCTCCAGTACCCCAAGCTGTTATCCAAGGCAGGAATTTGGGCAAGGATACATATACATATATACCACGTTTTGCTTCTTTTGCACGCCTAAAAGTGTGCAAACTCTTTATTTTTACACAATAATCACCAGCTGCCTGCCAGGGGTCACTGATGAGTGAACAGGTACCAACCAGCATCCCCAAATCCCTGTGGGAACACATATTCTTGGCTGATCTTCATTTTCCAGGAATTCTGTGCTGTGGGTGTTTCAGTCTGAGGTTTCACTACAGCACGAGGGGCTGTTTTAGGAGCGTTTTTTTAAGCTATTTGTGAGTGGAACGCGAGTGGGAGGTTCCCACACCCTCCAGCCCTGCTGCAGGGCAGCACCCGGGATCGCGGAGCCCCCAGCCAGAGGGATCCCGGTGGGATACGCGAGGGGGGTCAGCAGATCCCTGAGCACGAGGAGGGGGAGGAACGATCGCGGTCAGGCCCCACGGGGCCGGTGGTTGTGCTGTGAAAGAGCAACTGAGGGGCTCCATCCTGCCCTGTGGTGAGCCGGCACAGGCGCTGCCCGCGCATCCTGAACCCTCCGGGAAAGCTCCGGGAATCCCGAAGGCGCCAGGGCCGGGGTTTTAAGGCCCCCTCGTTAACATCCTATTAATTAACTAGCGGGGCTGCCCAGGGCCGTTATCTCCGCTCCCGTAGCACCGCACGTGCCTCCCGTGCCCCACGTGCCGGGGCGGGATCTGAGAAGGCCGCGCCGCGCCCCCCCCCACGCCCCGTTCCTCCTGGTCCTGCCCCGCCGTCCCGCCTCCAGCTCTCCCGGTGTGCCGGCGGCGCTACCTCGCGCACGCCGCCCTGGTGCTGCTGCGCCATGGCGAGCAGCATGCCGTCGAAGCGATCCTCCTGCTCGGCCGCATCCTCCGCGCTCAGCCCCATCCTGCCGCCGCCGCCGCCACACCGGGCCCCGCCGGAACCGGAACCGGCGCCCGCGGAAACGCGCGCGCCTGCTCTCAAACCGCCAATCACATCGCGCCGCCGCACCGCTCTCTTCTTGGATTGGGTAAGGGAACTGTCAATCCGCGCGGTGCTTTTCGCGGATTGGTTGAGGGAGCTGTCCAGCTGTCCGGGAAGGCGGGGCGCGAGGCGCGGCGCGGTTGCTATGGCGACGGGACGGGCGGGTTCCCGCGGCCCTCGGGGGTCCCGGTGCCCGGGGGGGTCCCAGCAGGGCCCGGGACCTTTCGGCACCCGCTGCTGTCACGGGAGCGGCCCCAGCGCTGCCACCCGCCGTGCGCCCCCCTCTCCTCCGCGTCCCGCCGGGGCTGGGGTCCAACATGATCCCTGGGCGAGAGAATTGAGGGGGGAGGTTCTCCCTCCTCATCCTCCCTCAAAGGTTCCCCCTGTCCCCCGCAGGAATCCTCACCCTGAAAGTGCCTCAGCAGTGCCCAGCACAGAGGGACAGTCACTGCTTTGGTCCTGTGGCCACACCATGGCTGGTACAAGCCAGGTGCCCTTGGCCTTCTTGCCCACCTGGGCTCACGTTCAGCCGCTGCTGACCAGCTCCCCCAGGTCCTTTTCCACTGGGAGAATGTAAGAATTCTGCCCTTTTTTCCTCCCTTTTCTCTCATGCTGCAAATGGGGGCATTTGCCCTTCTCCAGCCCAAGAGACAACACCCGTGGCCCTTCCTGGGCACTTCACCAGGTTCCTCTTCCTCCCAACCACAACAGGAGCCTCCCGAGCAAGGCCGGGCAAAACCAGCCGCTGATAACACGACTTCCAGGTTGCTCCTGCCAAGGCCGGGCCATTGAACTCCAGGGCCCAGACGAGCGCCCTTTGTTTGTCTGTGAGGTCCTGGCAGCGACACCCGCCCCACGACAGCTCAGGGGCCTTGGTGCCATGGTACAGCCTGGGGTAATGACTCTGTTTATCCTGTTTGGGTAATCCTGATAACGGCCCAACCCGCCGTCCCCCCCTCCCCGGCGATTCATTGAGAAAACGGCTGTTGACGCAGCGCTGGGAACTCATTTGCCCCCGGCCAATCAGCCCAGGGACAGCGGGGCTGGTTGGGTGTTTTTTTTTAATGAGGGCGGCTTAATCAGGGCGGTCAAGGCTGTGGAGGGGTGTTTCAGTGGTGACCAAGCCTTATAAGAGCTGGCTGGAGCAGCCACAGGGCTGGCAGAGCTGGGAGGACGGAGATTTAAGGAGGGGTTTTACGGGAGTTTCGCCGAGGACCCGGCTCAGCTATGAGCACCAGCGTGGGCATGGAGTGCGAGAGGTGCCAGTGCCACAGCAAGGATAAGAACACTGCCATCCTCTACACCCTCCTCAGCCAGAACCTGCACCCCGGGCGGGCCCGGCAGCGCTGCCTGTGCCACCAGCGCCGCACCGTCCGGCTGCGCACGCCACACGTCACCTGCCAGGCGGCCTCCGACGTGCTGGTCAAAACCATCAGCTTCATGAAAAACCTCCCTTCCTTCTACCTGCTGCCGAAGGAGGACCAGCTCCTGCTGCTGGATAGC
The DNA here is from genome assembly GCF_003945595.2 of Pipra filicauda. NCBI lineage: Eukaryota > Metazoa > Chordata > Aves > Passeriformes > Pipridae > Pipra > Pipra filicauda. The sequence goes on from NW_024104331.1 coordinate 478,820, forward strand.
TGCTGGGTGCCCCTCTTCCTGCTGGGGCTGGTGCAGGAGATGGTGACCTTCGAGGTGATGGAGGCGCCGGCCCCCAGCATGCTCAAGAAGATCCTCCTCAGCGGGCAAAGCAAAGGGCAGGAGCCTGAGAGGACACAGCCCACACTGGCTGCAGTGCAGCGGCTGCAGTGCTGCCTCAACACCTTCTGGAGCCTGGATCTGAGCCCCAAGGAATACGCCTATCTGAAGGGAGCTATCCTCTTCAATCCAGGTGAGTGCCAGGCCCTCGTGGCTCTGCTGGCTGGAACTGGCAGCTGAACACTGAATCACAGAATCACTGAGGGTGGAGAAGGCCTCCAAGATCATCGAGTCCAACCTGTGATCACCCCCTTGTCAACTAGACCAGAGCACTGAGTGCCACATCCAGTCACTCCCTGAACACCTCCAGGGATGGGGACTCCACTAGCTCCCTGGGCAAACATAGACCTCTTGGCTTGGAGCTGCTCAGAGCTGGGCAGGTGTCAGAGCAGAGAGGGCTGGTCACCTTCTTCCTAATTCTGGTCATTCCCAAATGCACTGGGAAGCAGGGTGGAGGGATGTCAAATGTAGTGGTAAAAGCCAGAGGACTTTGCCTGCCCTGCAGACAGCAAACCCAGGTTCCTTTACTTGATTTTCCCAGTTAACTGCTTTTCCTCCCTCACACAGCATCCCTGGAATAGCCACATCTCAGCAGCGCTGTGTACATCCCATTAGTGTGCCCTGCTGAGAAATAGGGAAGGGTGGGAGTGGGGGAAACCTGGAGCTGTTTTCCATCCTGCTTCATCCCCACCTTCCCCTCCTCTCCCTCACAGACATCCCCGGGCTGAGGGTTTCCCTCTACATCGAGAGCCTGCAGCGGGAGGCCCAGCGAGCCCTCCAGGAGGTCGTGCAGCCGCTGCACCCTGACGACCAGGGACGCTTTTCCCACATTTTACTGGTCGCCTCCTCCTTAAAATCCATCCCCCCCACCCTCATCACGGATCTGTTCTTCCGGCCCGTCATCGGCGACGCCGACATCGCGGAGCTGCTGGTAGAGATGCTCTACGAGGCTCCGGGGCTGTGTGTGCCCTGCTGAGCACACCAGGATGCTCCCCACACCTTGCCAGGATCCACAGCAGATCCAGGAGAGGGGATTTAGGGAGAGAAGCGCTCCGGACTCTTTGGGAACTGCGTGTTTCGTTAGGGCTGAGGCTGGAGGAGCCGTGCAGAAGCAGCTCCGGCTCAGCAGATGTTTACAGCGGCTCCTGCTGGCTTCCATTTCATGGAGTGTGTGGGGTTTCATGGAGTGTGAGGGGTTTCCTTCCCTGTTCCCTGTTCCCCCCTGCCTGTGAGCTCTGGTAGAGCCTGATCCCAGTTTTTCCCCTGTGAAATCATTGTGCATTTTGCTGTTAACTCCGAGGACTGAGGGCTGTCCTCAGCTGACAGCTCGATCCCGTGCTGTTTGATGGCCTCAGTGGGATCACTTACACAGTGCAAACATTGTGGAATTAGGTCTGGGTCTGCCTGTTGTGCTTGAAGTCTTAGAAACACTCAGGGAATACCTTCAGGGGGAAAAGCCAGAGTGTTAAATCCCACAGGGCGTCCAGACTCACCCTCTTTCCCTTAGATTACATCTTTCCTCCCTAATTCCACAAAATACAACAGGACTAAGAGCACCTAAACCTGCTGCACCTCATTTTGGGCTCTGGGCTTACCTGTTTGTGTGATAAGTGAACCCTGAGCTGGGAACGCCGTGGAAACGAGCGGAGCTGGTTTAGTGGTCGATCCAAACATCCCTCCCTGGAGTCAGAGCCAGGTGCACACCTGGAAAACTCGCTCCTCCTGCCTTCAACAGGTGAGGTGTCAGTATTTTATAAGTGAACATTCATGTGGTTTGTATATAAGATGCAATAAATTATTTTTTTAATAAAATGCTTGACGTTTTGGAACAACAGTGGTGACTTTTTATAGGTGGTGTTGAATTTGGGGGCGGGGGGGGAAGAAAAATCTGCTGCAGGCCTGGCATGGAAAGACAGTGGAAGGAAAAGGATTTTTCATAAAAATCCACCTGGCAATGCAAATACAGGTCAAATGGTGTCAGTGGGAGCTGTTTGATGTAAAACCCCTCGGTGCTTCCAGCACACAGAAATTTCCAGGGGCAAATCCCCCTGGAAAGCTGCACCTTTCTCCAGGTGTTGAGCCTCTCCCAGGGTCTCTCAGTGGTGTCAGAGGTGGATGCTCTGACTCACCTGGACGCTCCCCTCTGCTGCCAACAGGCACAAACCCTATCCCATTTTCCATGGCTGGCCCAGATGAGGTGTCAGGTAGAGCTGCATGGAGCCTCCCTGTGCCACGGAAACAGCTGGAATCTTCGCCAGCAGCCCGAAAAACTGCAGTGTCAGCCTGTGCCTCCACCTCCACCGCTGCTCCCGGGGTGATCTCAGCCCCATGACGGCCCTTTTCCGTGGGGAGGGAGGCTGTGAGTCATGGGATGAGTCCCGGTGAGTCACTGAGCACGGGACACCCAATAGCCCTGGGACAGGGGCACCAGCCCCTCAGGGGCTACACAGCATGGGGGGCTGGATGCCCCCCATGCCCTGAAACCCCCGGGGTTTGTGACCCACCCTGGGGCCTGGCCACCCCCTGCCACCCCCTGGGCCTGGTAAACAACCCCCCAACACGCACTGGGGTCTGGCCATCCCTGGGGTCTGGCTGTCCCCAGAGCCTGTGACTCCCCCCTCCCATTGGGGTCTCTCTGTCTCCCTGCCCTGTGTCCCTCCCCAGGGCCTGTGACCCCCCCCAGGTTCTCTCTCTCTCTCTCCAGATCCCATGAACCCCTCACAGGGCCTTTCTGTTCCCAGATCCCATGATACCCCAAAGGCCTGTGACTCCCCCAGGGTCTCTCTGTCCCCAGGGCCTGTGACACCCACCCACTGGGTTCTCTCTGTCCCCAGGGTCTGTGCCCCCCCCCCAGGGCCTGTGACCCACCCCAGGCTCTTTGTGTCCTGAAGGCCTGTGACACCCTGAGACCCCTGTGAGCTGAGAACCCTGCCAGGTTCTCTCTGTCGCCATGTCCTGTGACCCCCCCAGGGTCTCTCTGTGTCCCCAGAACCTGCGACGCCCCCCCCGGCCCCCCCGGCCCCCCCGCCCGCACCGCGCTCTCCGTCCACCAGGCGGCGCCCTCTCTCCCTCCCCACCCCTGACGTCATCCCCCTGCGCCCGCGCCGTCGCCCCAAGATGGCGGCGCCCAGCGACAGCGGCGGCGATGGCGGCCCGGCCCGGTACTGCCTGGTCAGCGGCATCCCCGCCGCGCTCCGCTCCGCGCACCTCCGCGCCTACTTCAGTCAGTTCCTGGAGGCCGGCGGCTTCCTCTGCTTCCACTACCGCCACCGTCCCGAGCGCCCGCCGGCGGCGGCGGCGCCGCGCACTTGCTCGTGCCTGGTGTCGGTGAGGCCCGGCCGCGCCCGCCGCTTCGTCCGCATGTACTCGGGGAAGCGCTGGGTCGGGCCCGGCGGGGCCGCGCTGCCCGGCCGCTGCCTCATCCGCAGGGTCCGCCTGAGTCCCGCGACAGGTACGGGCGGGTACCGGGGAGGGCCGGTAGCGGGCCTGGGGGGGACTCGGACCGACACTCTGCAGCCAAGCTTGAAGGGTTAACACCCCTTATGGAGCTTCCTTAGTGCTTTAAATTTACTATGAGGCGAGAAGAGCCCGTTTGGGCCCTGCTTATCCCCCAAGTGCTCGGGAGGGCCCTGTTTTACCCCTCTCAGGTGGCTTGTGGGCCTCCCCCCAAACATTCCTTCTCTTTTCCAGGCTCAGAGGCGTCTCCCAGCAGCCAGGACCAGACGGCTGCCGGGGAATCTGTGACAGAGGCGGAGCTGAAGCGCCTGCCCGAGTTCAACCCCCCCTCCTTCATGCCTTTTGGGAACGTGGGCACCCCCCTGAGCGTGTTCCTGGAGCTGATCCGGGCCTGCCGGCTGCCTCCCCGGATTATCAAGAAGCTGCAGCTGGATTTCCCAAAGACTGGCTCATCCCGGAGGTATGGGAATGTGCCCTTTGAATACCAGGACACTGAGACAGTGGTGGAGGAAGGAGGAGTTTACACGGCTGCAGGGGATGAGATCACCGAGGGAGAGGGGCCCGAGCCAACCCCGGGGGTGACTCACCCAGCCGGGCCCGAGGAGGAGGAGGAGAGGCAGCAGGAGGAAGAGGAGTCTCACTCAGATGATGTAAGTGGAATATTCCAGCACCGTCCAAGCCCAGCAGAGCTGGGAGGGCATGTAGAGCTCAATTTTAATCTTTAACTGTATTGTATAAGTTACATGTCTAAAAAAATGATGTTAAAATAGAATTGTTCACTGCATGGGCAGTGGGGGCATGAACCCCCCAAAAACTGCTTGTCCAGAGCAAGGTGGTTGTAAGGGTTGAGCATAAAGGGTTTGGTCAAGATTTATCCCAAAGGCTCTGGTGGGGGTTGAGCCCAAGGGGTTTGGCCCAAGGAGCTGATGCTGCAGAGCAGACCCTGGCAGATTGGCCCAGCTCTGCTTTGCCTACAAATGAGGTGACCAGAGGCTCAGGGCCATGTTTGTGTGCTGGAAAAGGACATGCAGAGCTGCACAAATGGCTGACCTCGAATGCTCCTGGGACTGAAGTTTAGTCACTGTGAGGAAAATGGCCTTTGTGACAAAGGCTCCTGGAGCCCTGGGCAGGGCAGGCTCTGTGGAGCCATCCCTGCCTGGCAGACGCCTGTCTGGCCTGTTCTCCCAAACCTCTGTCATTACAGATCCCCAGGCAAGCCATTCCCGTTCTCTCCTCCACCAGAACTAACTCAGATGCCAAATCTTTGCTGCAGTTCCACCCCATTAGTTTTTCCTGGCAACAGCGGGCACAGAGGGCGCTTTGTTCCCTCCTTTTATTCAGCTTTTCCTTCTCCAGACTAAACAGACTCCTCCAGCTGTTTCTCACAGGCTGTTTCCTGGATCTCCAGCCGTTCTTTTGGCTGTTCCTGCCCTGGGAGGGCTGTGCCCAGAGCTGGGCAGGCAGCAGTGGAGCTGTCAGCCTGCCCTGTGCCTGTGCCAGCGAGCTGCTTCCCGGGAAACCCACACAATCTCCTTAGGAATCAACTGGAGTGGAATTAATTCGTTGCTTAGTGCTGACTCCAGGTCCAGCACACCTGCTCCTTAAATGGGCATCCCTGCAGTGGGTGTGAGGTGTGGGATTTCTCAGTGCTGACTCTGGAAGTGGCATTAGTCAAGGAATGAGCTCATCCGCACCCGTCGTGTCGGGGCCTGAGAGCTGCAGGCTGGGACCAGCTCTGTCAGCGGGGCTGTTCCGCAGGGAGGGTGTTGGGATGGGGTCAGGGGGCAGGGAGGGGGCTGTGCCGGTGTCACCCACCCTGTGCCACCTCCCCTGCAGGACAATGACACCTGTGAGGAGTGGGAGCGGCACGAGGCCCTGCACGAGGACGTGACCAAGCAGGGCCGTGTGGAGGAGCGGCTCTTCGAGGAGGAGATCGAGCTCAAGTGGGAGAAAGGAGGCTCTGGCCTCGTGTTCTACACAGATGCCCAGTTCTGGCAGGAGGAGAATGGAGGTAATGTTGGTGTTTGTGTCAATGAGCCCCCACCAACCCCCAGGAGCAGGTTTAACCCCCTGCAAAGTCTGGCTCAGCTGCAGCCACTGGCATCTTGCCATCACTTTTTAATCTTCCCTTGGTCACAAAACTGGCAACTTGATCACAATCCAGTCACCAGAGACCCCAGTGGTGCTTTCTCTGCCTCTTCTGTGGGCACTGGGATTTGGGGAGTCTCTAATGCCATTTCAGTGCTGGGCACTGCTGAGGCACCACCTCAAATGCTGCACCCAGTTCTGGGCCCTCACTGCAAGAGAGACATTGAAGGGCTGGAGAATGTCCAGAGAAGGGAATGGAGCTGGAAAAGGGGCTGGAGCAGCTGAGGAAGCTGGGGAGGCTCAGCCTGGAGAAAAGGAGGCTCAGGGGGGACCTTCTGGCTCTGCAACTCCCTGACAGGAGGGGGGAGCCGGGGGGGGGGGTCAAGCTCTGCTCCCAGGGAACGAGGGACAGGAGGAGAGAAAAAGGCTTTCAGTTGTGCCAGGGGAGGTTCATGTTGGATTTTGGGGAAAATATCTTCACTGAAAGGGCTGTCAGACATTGGAAGGGGCTGCCCAGGGAGGTGGTGGAATCCCCATCCCTGGAGGTGTCCAAGGAATGACTGGACATGGCACTCAGTGCTCTGGGCTGGGGGACAAGGTGGGAATTAGGCACAGGGTGGACCTGAAGATTTTGGAGGTCTTTTCCAACCTTAATGATTCTGTGATTCTTTCCCATTTTGTTAGAGAAAATAGGGAGCTGGACTACCAGCAAACAGCTCTTGTGTGTCAGACTTCACCAAAACTGCTGCTTTCCTTCTCTTGGCAGACTTTGACGAGCAGACAGCGGACGACTGGGATGTGGACATGAGCATCTACTATGACAAAGGTATCAGAGCTGAACCTCCCCCCCCCCATCCTGGGGAGACCAGGGAGGCTGGGAAATTCTGACCCTGCAGAATCTGGGGAGCTCTTTGCCTCTGTCATCCTTTGAAAGCGTCCAAGACGTCAGTGAACTTGAAACAGTGTTTTTCTGGTCTGGCGGCGAGAGTTGCCAAAAAGAACAGGTTCTGCCTCCTCTGCCTGGTGCTCTGGGGGAAGTGACAGAGCTGTACAGCTCCCCTGAGCTGTGCTGCCCTGACTCTGGCTTCTTTCTCCCTAGATGGAGGTGATAAGGATGCTCGGGACTCGGTGCAGATGTGGCTGGAGCAGCGGCTCCGGGATGGGTTGGAGGAGGGGTCTGTGTCAGGGCAGCAGATTGGAACCTTCGAGAGATACACCAAGGTGAGCTCTGAACACCTGCTCAGGGGCAGGGCAGGAAGGGCTGGGGTGGTGATGGTGCCCAGAGGATGTGGATTAGGGGGACGAGAGGCCTTGGATGTGGGGAGGGGGCAGAAAGCTCTGGGAAGATGAGGTTGGGCTTTGTCCAGCAACTCTGTGATGTTTTCCCCTCCTCCCAGGGCTTTGGCAGGAAGGTGCTGGAGCAGCAGGGCTGGACGGAGGGGCTGGGCCTGGGGAGCAGCAACTCTGGGATGGCTGAAGCTCTGGATAACGAGGGTCAGAACCCCAGATGCAAGAGGGGGCTGGGGTAAGTACCCAAGTGCCAGCCTGTGCTCAGAGCTCTGCCTGGGCTCTCAGCACTCCCAGCTGAGTGGCTGGAGCAGAGTGGGAACCAGAACTGGAAGGCTGTCCCAGGAATCTGCCTTTCCCTGCACAGCTGGGGCTGCCACAGCTCTCCAGAGCTAAATACACTCCTCTTCCTGACAGTCCAGGGCTCCTTAGTGGAGACTGTGGAGTTAGAGCAGGACTGGAACCATGTGCAGGGTCCTGCAGCAGAGACACAGAGGAAGGATTGAGGGTCCCCACCCCTACCTGCCCTGTGGGGTTTCTGGAGGCTTTGTGGGGTGCTGTGTTTGACCATGAGGGCTGGCTCTTGTTCTAGAGCAGCCAGGAATAGCACAGGAATCCATATTGGTCCATATCTTCCCTGCATCACTGTCACAGGTTGCTCAGAGAAGCTGTGGCTGCCCCATCCCTGGAAGAGTCCAAGACCAGGTTGGAGCAACCTGGTCTAGTGGAAGATGTCCCTTCCAACCCAAACCATTCCCTGATTCCATGATCATGTGAAGGAAATGATCAGGGAAGCACAGGGATGCCTGACTGCCTCACCAACCCCCAACCAAACCTTTCCTGCTTCCCTCCAGGTACCACGGGGAGAAGCTGCCAACCTTCCTCAAGGGGAAGAAGCCCCGGAGGGACAATCCCATCCTCATCTCCACCATCTACGACGACCCTGAGCCCCAGGACATGGGGGACCAGCTGCTCCGGCGCCAGCCCCCCACTGCCATGAAGTACAGGCAGGACATGGCCTTTGTCCGGGCATGCCACCCTGCCCTGGGCAGCCTCAGGTCCCAGTCCCACTGAGCAGGGACTGCCACAGCCTTGGGATCTGCTCCCCAATCCAGGCTGGCTCCTGGTCTCGGGGGTGGAGCAGAGTGTTTATATTTTTTTAATTTATTTTTAGAAAATTTTTTGTTTTATTTTAGAAAGATTTTGTAATAAAAATTGCCTCAGCAAGGGGTTTTTTCTTCCCTCCTAATTGAACCGTTCAGATGAGAGGAAATAGTGTTGTTTGTTCAGTGGGAATCGGGGGTTGCGTTTCTGGGTGGGGGTTTAAAACTGATATTAGTGCTGAGATCAAGCAAACCTGAGTGCTCAGGGAGCCTAAAAAGCCAGAACTCGTAGTCCAGGGCTGCCTGAGACCCGGGGAAGGACAAGTACAGGCAGGGCCGGCCGTGGCACCGTAACTGTCCTGCCAACAGCTCCCTGCTGGCCCCAGCTCCGCGTTGCCTGGGCGTGGCAATCCCACACTCCCGGGAGAAACTCGCCGGGATGAAAGGCTTGTCCTGGCAGCCTCCAAGGAATTCTGCGGGAGGCGTTTCCCCCGTGGCCGGGCGGGCGTAGCGGGCGCTCCTTCCACGGCTTCCCAACCTGCTCTGCCCTGTTTTCCTGACACAGGCACTCTGGAGAGGGGAGAGCCTTCGGCACAGTGACCCAGGGCTGCAGGGTTAAGTGGGAATGGGTGAAGGCCAGGCCTCGTGTGCTTTCCTTAAGGATATTGCTGTGTCAGGGAGGAATTTCACCTTTACCTTCTGTTGTAGCCAGGTGAGGGTTGGCCTCTTCTCCCAGCACCTAGTGATAGGATGAGAGGACGCAGTCTTAAGCTGCACCAGGGGAGGTTTTGGTTGGACATTAAGAAGAATTTCCTTGCAGAAAGGGTGATTAGATCTTGGAATGGGCTGTTTAGGGAGCTGGTGGAGTCACCATTCCCTGGAGGTGTTCAAGGAAAGACTGGACGTGGCTCTTAGTGCCATGGTGAGGTTTGGTCACAGGTCTGACTCGGTGATCCCAGAGGTCTTTTCCAACCGAGCTGATTCTGTGATTCTCTCGGGAAAAAAAAAACCACGGGGGTGGGGTTTTGCCGGGACCGGGACTCGAACCCGCGACCCCCAAACCCCGATTCGGGGTCCCGGCTTCGAGTCCGTCCGGCCGCCAGGGGGCGCTGTGGGGGCGGCGGCCGCTCCGCACCCGGAACGCGGCGCTCTGGGGCCGCGGCCACCCGGACCCGGCGCGGGGGGCACCGGCGGGCGGTGAGCGGCCTACCGGGAAAAACCGGGGTTGGGGAGGGAATAACGGGATTGAGGGGGGGATACCGGGGTTGGGGAGGGGTTATGAGGGGCGAAAGGGCCTGGGCAAGGAGCGGGGGTGAGGGGGAGAAGAGGGGGTGTGAGGGGAGGGAGGGGCGTAGGGGGGAAGAGGGGCCCCGTGGGGGAAAGGGAAACACGGGGGCACAGGGGGTGAAGAGGATAAAGGGGGATGTGGGGATAAAGGGCCAGTGTCGTTTTCAGAGTGGGGGGCACCAGGGTGTCATCCACCCCAGTGTGGGGCTCAGAGCAAGTGACAGAAGGCAGCTGTAACATCCACCCTCTGCCTGGGTGGGAATCCCAGCGGATCCCATCCCTACAAACGCAGATTAAGCAGTAAATGGGATTTTTTTCCCCTCTCCCAGCCAGCAGCAGCAGCAGGAGAAGGACATGACCCACCATGTCTGAGGGCAGCAGGGGCCACTCGGTGGCCTTCGGCCAGGTGGTCATCGGGCCACCAGGCTCCGGGAAAACCACCTACTGCCACGCCATGAGGGAATTCCTGACGCAGATCGGGCGCAGGGTGTCCGTGGTGAACCTGGACCCTGCCAACGAGGCGCTGCCCTGCCCCTGCGAGCTGGACATCGGCCAGCTCATCACCCTGCCCGACGTCATGGGCAGCCTCGGGCTGGGCCCCAACGGGGGCCTCCTCTACTGCATGGAGTACCTGGAGACCAACGTGGACTGGCTGCAGGAGAAGCTGGAAGGGCTCAAGGGACACTATGTCCTCTTTGACTGCCCCGGGCAGGTGGAGCTCTACACGCACCACAACTCCCTGAAGAACGTCTTCGCCCACCTGACCAAGTGGAATTTCAGGGTATTTTTGGAATTCCGGGGCTCTGCAGGGGGTTTGGGGTGGGTGATTGGCGCCCATGTGAGGCTTCACATCCCATGGGCATCGTGGGGACTAATGGCTGTTTTCTTCAGGAATTTTTTGGCCTTTCCTGTGAAATGGCTTTATTAGGGAAGGAGGGGAATTTTGTCCTAATTTTGTCATATTTTATTCTCCAAAGGATTGGCAAAACAGTGGCTTGTCAGGGCTTTTAATGCAGTGGGATTATGGACAGAAATATGGATTCTTTCCTCACACTTATTACAGAATCACAGAATGGTTTGGGTTGGAAGGGACCTTAAAGCTCATCCAGTTCCACCCTCTGCCATGGGCAGGGACACCTTCCACTAGCCCAGGTTGCTCCAAGCCCCATCCAACCTGGCCTTGGACCCTTCCAGGGATGGGACAAGCACTTGCTGTGCTCCAGGGTCATCCCCACAGTGTATGTGTTTTATCCAGGCAGGGAGGTCGATGTGTGCTGGGACCCTTTTTGCCCTGCCCTGTGAGGAACCCAGGTGACATCCCAGGTCCTGCCTGCCCTGCCTGCACCCCGTGGGACGTGCTCTGGGCCTCCTTGCACAATGGGAGATGCAGATGAGGCCGTGCAGGTGAGAACAGTCCCACAGCCCAGGGAACCTGCTGACGCGGCGTTTGCTTTGCATCGGGGCCAAACCATGAATGTGCAAACCCTGTGCAGTGTGAGAGCAAGAAGGGCAGGTTCATTTGCCTGAGAATGTCACTGGGAATCTGCACATTAGAGGTTATTTTCATTGGAATAAATGGATGTGAAATTGGGGTTGCTAAAATAAGACATTTGTGCTGCTGTTTTGCTGCTCTCCCGGGTGCTCACACCTGGTTTTTGCTGCAGAAGCTCTGCTGTGACTCAGCCACGCTCAGCCTCAGAGCCCTGGCTTGGAGTGACTTCCAGAGGTCTGGGACCACATTGTTACAGCAGCACAAAACACAGGGAATCGAACTGTTCATTAGTGTAATTATTAATTATTAGTGCAGACCGCAGTTGGCTCTCCCAGCAGAACGTGGCATGCTACAGTTACTGCTCCTGAGTGTGCCATGGCCTGAGCAGTCCTGTGGGGAAGGTGGAAATCTGGAGGCAGTTGTGCTGTTCAGTAGGAGAATTAAACCCAGCTGTTACCCCAAAAATTCTGCAGAGTTCAGGCAAGTGGGGAAACTTCAACTGCAAAGAGAGAAACCCTGGGGAAAGGGAAAGCAGCTGCAGGTTTGGGTGTTGGTGGTGGAGCTCAGCACCCCATAAAGCCTCCTGACAACCCTTCCCTGGGTCCTGAATCCGTGGTGGTCCTTGGGTGGGAATGGGACAATATACACTTTTATATATGTGGATTTATGAATATGTTCAGCCTGGAGAAGAGAAGGCTCTGGGGAGACCTTGGAGCCCCTTCCAGTGCCTAAAGGGGCTCCAGGAGAGCTGAAGAGGGACTTCGGACAAGGGCCTGGAGTGACAGGAAAAGTGGGAATGACTTCCCAGTGCCAGAGGGCAGGGTTAGATGGGATATTGGGGAGGAATTCTTGGCTGTGAGGGAGATGGTTGCCCAGAGAAACTGTGGCTGCCCCATCCCTGGAAATGTCCAAGGCCAGTTTGGACGGGGCTTGGAGCAACCTGGGCTGGTGGAAGATGTCCCTGCATTGGAATGAGAGGAGCTTTAAGGTTCCTTCCAACCCAAACCCTTCCATGGTTCTCTGATTCTGGTTTTCCTGTGCAGGAGGTAGAAAGTAGGTGGTAGCTTTCCCTACGTGGTGCAGTCAGGTCTGAACAGATTGTCCTGTTGCCACTCCCTGACCGTCCCTAAAGCAAGTGGATGGTTTTGTCACGGGTCTGACCTTTGTGCCCCTTTGTGCCTTTGCTTCCCAGCTGGCTGCAGTGCATCTGGTGGATTCCCACTACTGCACAGACCCTGGGAAGTTCATCTCTGTGCTCTGCACCTCCCTCTCCACCATGCTGCACGTGGAGCTGCCCCACGTCAACATCCTCTCCAAGATGGACCTGATCGAGCAGTACGGGAAGCTGGGTAAGAGAATTCCATGGAATCACGGGATGGTTTGGGGTTGGAAGGGACCTTAGAGCTCATACCCTTAAAGCCATGGTCAGGGACACCTTCCACTAGACCAGGTTGCTCAGAGCTCCATCCAACCTGGCCTTGGACACTTCCAGGAATTTGAGGGATGTGGATTGACCAGGTGCAGATTGTCTGTTTGGGAATGGGAGTGGCTGAGGAAACTGGTGTAAACCTCAGTGATGGTGGGGAAACTTGTGCTCTTCCACTTAAAAATTGCCTTGTTTCCCTGCAGCTTTCAACCTGGATTATTACACCGAGGTCCTGGATCTCTCTTACCTGGTTGATCATTTGGCCTCCGATCCCTTCTTCAGGAATTACCGCCGCCTCAACGAGAAGCTGGTGGAGGTGGTTGAGGACTACAGCCTGGTGTCCTTTGTCCCCCTCAACGTCCAGGTGATGCAGCAGGAGGGAACAGGGAGCCTTGGATGTGTGGCTGGATGTGTAGCACCTTGTTTGTGTCTGCTCAGAGCCACGAGGGCTGAAAGCCTCAGCTGTGAAGAGACTCAGGGATGGAAAACAGGGAAACACACCCAGACTTGTAAATGATCCGTGGCAGCCAAAGGAAGAGGAAAGGCTGATGAGCTTGGGGCTACCTGGGCCTTGTGTCTTGGGGTGGGGAGTTCAGGCTCCCCCTTCTTCCAGCCCTTCTGCACCTGCATTTCAAACCTGGGCAAAGTATTACCTAGAACGTCGTCAAATTAGGGAGCACCGAATAATTAGAAGATTGGGAGGAATAAATTGGGGAGGAAGGGCTGGAAATGTGGTGGTTAATCAGGGAGTTGGCAGAAGTGTCAACAGAGGCAAATGGGCTGGGACAAGGTGATGAAAGGAGGGAGAGGGTGGAGGTGTCAGCCTGGCCTGTACCACGGGTGTCCCTGTTTGTCCCATGTCCCCAGGGCTCGGGGGCTCTGCCAGTGTCCCCGGGGCCTGTGTGGGTGGCCCAGAGGCTTGGAGAAAACCCATGTAAAGCCCACCATGAGCTCATGCCTCTGGGAAAGGCCCAGATTCCCAGTGTGCCATGTCACTCCCTTCCAGGACAAGGAGAGCATGCAGCAGGTGATGCAGGCAGTGGACAAAGCCAACGGCTACTCCTTCGGAGACCAGGAGCACAGGAGCCTGGAAGCTCTGATGTCGGCAGCAGTGGGAGCTGATTTCCACTTCTCTTCGTATCCTCTCTGGTGCTGAGTTTAATTTCTCCTTCCCTGGGGGAGAGAGGCTGGAATTTGCAGGCCCAAGTTGTTTGTAATGTCTCCTGGTGGGTGATACACGTGTAGGGAGTGGGTCATGCTGAGCCCAGCCCGTGGCAGACACTTGTCCACCCCAAACCCACCACAGTTGTTGCTAATCGATCCTGGGAATGTGTCAGGAATCTTTTCACAGCTTTCCCCTCTCTCACACTCCCTTGGATGGGTTCATTCCCTGTCTTCCAAATCATACAATTGATTCCCCTGTACTTGTCAGGTCTGGGATCAGGCAGAGCCAGAAATAACTCAGGTGATTCCTGCTGCTGCCAGCCCTGCATCTTCCTGCCAGCCTTGGGGCTAATGTGGGGCTGGTTCCTCACTGAGAACGTTCAGAGCTCCTTGCAGAAGGGAGTGTTTGAGCCCAGCCCCTTGTTTTCCTTAATTACTGCGTTATCAGCACCCTTGCAGTGCAGGAGAAGTATGTGCAATCTCAGGACAAAGCCGTGGAAGAAGAGGTGATGGATCTGTGACACACCCTTCCATGGCTCCTCTGTTTTGACACCTCTCCTTTTTTCCTACCAGGAGCTTAAGCTGTGACTCAGAGCAAGTGAAAGCCCTTCCAGACATAGTCTGGCTGCTGGACTCCCTCTCTGGGTGGGTTTGACTTCCCAGGCTTCTGCCTTGCTGCACAGAGCAGAAATTTGGGAGAAAGGAGATGGCTGAAGGTGGGATGAGCCGGGTCTTTCCTTAGGAACAGAGAGACTGAGCTGGAGAAGGAAAAGCAAGGAAAAGAAGAGAGATAAAGTCTCCTCTTCCCCATCATGACCAAGACAGATCCAGAGAAAGAAAAATCAGTTGGAGCTGCCTCATCTTCAGAGGGACTTGAGACACGAGTTCTGGGTTTGCTGCAGGAGGAACGTGCACGGGCCTCGTGCTCCGGGGAGCATCCAGGCGGAGACGCCTCCGCTCCGTCTCAAGGAGAGAAAGATGTTTGTTTTTCTTTTTCTTGGAAATAATGATGGACTCTTTCTTAATAAAAGAACTCCTTCGCCTCACTTTCATCTTGGGAGTTTGCTGAACCTGAATAAATAAACCCAAGAGAGCTCCAGAGCCCGAGGCTAAAGAGCCTCCGGTGGGAACGTCGCGGCAGCGGGCGCGTTGTGTGCGCGGCAGCTCCGTGTGTTGGCCGTGTCCTGCTCCTCTCTGATCTGCCTGAGAACAGGCTCAGCGTTTGCTGGAGGGAGTGAGGACTGTGGGACAGGAAAGCAGGTCACTCCTGGTGATCCAGGAGTGATCCAGAGGCTGGAGGTTGGGGCGCACGGAGCACAAACTGCCAGCTCGGCTCTTGGAGGCTTTTGATTAAGAAAGCCCCTGTGTGACTCAGCTCATGGTTTGCATGTAGGGCCTTTCCCAGCTGCCTTATGTGTCCTCATCCACCTTGTTTTTTTCTGGGCTTGCTTTCTTCACATCCCAAATCCTGGGGCTTCCCCTCCTTCCCATGTAATTCCCTCTTGCTGTCCTGCTGTAGCTCCCAATGGTGACGGCAGCAGCTCCCAGCCTTTTGTACCACCTGCCCTGATTCCTGCTGCAGGCAGCAGTTGGGAGATGGATCTGGAGGGCTGGGGGGTGAAAAGTGAGGTGTCCACACCAAGGAGCCTCCAAGTGCCTCCTGGCAGCTCCATATGGGATGGGAGCGGGTGACACTCCCGATCCCAGCTCCATGTGCAGACTCAGCATTGCCTCTTGCCCAAGATCTTGCATAAAATACAACAAGACTTTTTTCCCAGGATGGTTTTGCCCTTGGCAGAGGGATTGCAGACTGGATCTTCAATGGATCTCGATGTAAATGGGGTCTTGGGCAGCTGGGCAGGGAATTAAAATTCATTTTTCCTGCATCTCCCAGCTTTTTGGTCAGGATTTGGAGAAAAGGAAGAGCTCAGGGGGAGGAGGGTGAAGACACACGTTTGTGCTTTAAGCAGACCCATTCCCAATGAAACACTGCACTGATATTTCACATATTAAAGTCAAATCCCTGTCTGCTGCTGGTGCCTCAGCTCTTCTCAAGAGCCCAGAGACTTCCCTGGGTATTCCTGGCTGGAACCCAGCATTTCGGTGCTGAAGGTCTGGAAGCCAATGTAACCATAACTGAGCTGAAATTCCATCCTCACCCTGTGGCTTGTGGCCTTATCCTGGTCCTTTGGAACTCTGTGAAGGGATGGGAGACGTGATCATAAAAATATTAATTTTATGGTGGCTTTTCCATGGCTTTGAGAGATTTGGTGGCTTAAAAGGGTATGGTCAGGTCAGGCCGTGTTACACAAGAGCCATCAAAGCTTTTGTGGCTTTTTTGTTTTTTTTTTTATTTGAATACCCTGGATATCTGCAGACTCAGCCTTGACAATGCTGGAGAAAATGGGAATCAAAGGAGATGGAAACCACTCAGCTCAGGGAACCTCCGTTGTGTCCTCTAAGTGCTGAGGTCTAGAAGAGCTCTGCAGCCTCAAAAAATGCAGCATTTTTGCATTAAAGAGCTTTTTACAGCTGAATTGGGGGCTGAATTGAGACCCACAGCCCAGTGGGGACTGCTCCTGGTCAGGGTGGCATGGAGGATGGCTCAGCAGGAGACAGGGAAGGCTGGAGACCCTGGTGTGAAATCCAGCCAGGTCCTGCATCCACATGTCCCCACACTGGGAGGGGACAGACACTGGGAGGCTCCCGGGGCTCAGGGAGGTGACACTTTGGCTCCTGTCGCTCCCGTTGAGCAACTGGCTGGGGCCAAGGGCCGGGATTAGTCACCCCAACTGAGGCACAACCCTGGCATGGTGGGGGGGTACCCATCTTTCTGCTGAGTTGGTCCTACCTGCCCCGGCCCCTCCAAGCCTGGTGCTGGGACAGGCTGAGCCCACCCTGACCGTGGTGGGTTGGCAGAGTGTGATTTTTTGGGATGAAGGGGTTTGGGTTTCAATCACAGCCACCAAACTGGGGTTTGCTGTGTCCCCTCCCTCCATCTTCCAGCCCCAGTCCTGGCTCCGTTATGGGGTTCCTGCTCAGAGACTGAATTTCCCCATCGAGCGGTGCTTTCTGGGGGGGGGGATAAAAAGCCTCACCAAAAATCCCAAAGCCTCCAGAGCAGGCATCTGGTGTCAGCCTGGCAGGAGGCTGCCCATCACTGCCCTGAGGCCAGGGTGATGGTCATCAGGGAGGTGGCTCAGCCAGGAGCCAGCCAGCCCCGGCCTCGGGCACAAAGCCCTGTGGGGAGGTTGGGAGAGCTGGGGACAAGGACAGGCCTGGCTGTGGGTCCTGCAGTCCCCACTCAGGATGGGCAGAGCCTTTGCAGGTGGCAGGGCTGGGGTAGCATCCCCCACATGCCCTCAGAATCCTGCTTTGATGTTCTTTTCCCCATGACTACTGGCCCCTGTGTATGGGGCTGTGCCAGGACCCTGCTGGGAGGGTGGGGGACACTCCCTGGCCCCATGACCCTTTGCTCTACTGGTGGTAAAGACACTAAAACTCATATATTTGAAAGCTTTTCTGGGTGCCCCTCCTTGCACGGTGTCAGGGATGCCGAGAGCATTCCACAGCCACGGGACAGGGACAGAGATTGGGGTTCCAACGTCTCCCTTGCTTTTTCCATCTGGGTCCCATCACCTTGCATGAAACAGGGGGGCCCAGGAGGACCCCAGGGAACACTCCGCTCTCCCCAGCAGCACAAACCTTTCATGGGAGCTGTCCTGAGGATCCAGGGCCTCCCTCCCAGCCTGGAAAAGCTGCTGGACCGGCTGGGAGCCGACGAGCATCCTCCTCCTACACGGCCCAGCCACGCTGCAATTTCGGGAGCTGTTGAAATCAGTTAACTCCTGGGAAGCCAGCGGGAACCCGTGGCCCCGAAAAGCAGCGGGGATGGACATAAACCCCCAGTTAATCCCCTTCTCAAGCACCAGCACCCCCCAGCTCCCACCTTGCCGTGCTCCAGTCTAACCAGTCCGGGCTGCTGGTGTCCCCAGGCCGGCGGGTCAAGGGCCAGCACGAGCCCTCGGCTCGTTTTTCCCGTCGGCTGCCCCGGTTTGGATAATTACAGGTCTGGGGCTGGTTCCCAGCCTGGGAGCACTTGGGGCTGGGAGTGTTGGGGCCCCTCACTCGCCTCCCCCACCCGGACCAGCCCCGACAGTGCCAGGGTCCCCCCAGCTCAGCCGGGACCTGGGGAGAAAACGGGACCTGCCGGGGCCACTGAGGCGGCCCTTGGAGGGGCCAAGGTGACACCAAACCACGGGGGGTCACAGTGGGGTTGGGGAGGGGACTAGGGGGTGGGCAAGGTGTGGGGGGGCTCACAGGGCTTAATCCCCTCTGCTGGTCTCTGCTCCAGGTGAAATGTCCCATCCAGGGCGAGCAGGTTCTGCTTTGAGCAGCCCAACCTCCCACAGCAGCCAGTGCTTTCCCATGGCAGAGCCCTGGCAAAACTCATTACATCTCAGGCCGGTCCCTTGCTCCCTGGACACCCCATAATTCCTTCACTTCCCTGGGGTGTCTTCCCTGGTCACTTCTCTGGCCATGCCTCAGTTTCCCCCATGCCCAGGGGCTCCTGGCACCCTCTGAGCTGTGCTTTGGCCATGTCCCCCACGTCCCCACTTCGGGGCTCCCTCTGAACCCGAGTCACGGCGCGTTTCCTCCCGGCATCCCGGCATCCCGGTGCTTCCCATCAAAGGCCGGCTCCTGCCCAGCCCTGCTGGATCTGATGAGCTCATAGCCCAGGGTGCCGTGACTGTATTTTATTGTAATTATTTTTCATGTTGGAACGTGCTGTCGGCGGGGGAAGGGGGGGGGAGCTGCGCCCTCTGCCGTGGCCTCGTGCCAGGGCCAGGATTGCTGAGCTTTCACCTGCCCCAGCACGTCTGGACCTTGACGGGGACGTCCCCACCCTTGTGACACCCCAGGGCTGTCCCCGGTGTCGCTGACGATGTGGCTGTTTGTGGATCTTCCTCCTCGGAACTTAGAGGAGCCGGTGGGGGAGGACCCACCCAGGGGTGTCAGTGACAGGCTTTGGGGTTTGTACCAAGGGGGTGGGACATCCCACTGCGGGGTCAGGGACCTCGGAGCACCCCTTGGAGCAGCCAGCTCCGGGTGGGGCTGGCAGACCCCTTGTCTGGTGGATGCAGAGACCCCCCCAAGCCTTTCCAAGGCTTGCCAAGGAATGGGGTTTGCTGGGTACCCCAAGACCCCATTGTGGGGCTGGGTGGGGGATCAAGAGCAGCCGATTTTGGAGGCCCACCCGACTGCTCCCCCACCCTGGTGGGATGGGAGGGGAGGTGGATGCCCGGCGGCAGCGGGAGCTGCCTGGACACGTGTGCAGGGAGAGACGAGGCAGACTAGAGGCAGGAGTGCAGGAGACGGTTTATTGGAGACCCACAGAGGCTTTGGCAACATGAGACCCCCCTCCCAGAATGGGAGGGAGCTGCCCGGACCCCCCCTTGCGCCATCCCGGCCCCTCACCTCCTCCTGTTGCTGCTCCAGCCCTTCGGGACAGGGGGTTTGAAGCTGGCACATGCCAGGCTGGACACCCCCTCCCCAAAAATTGTTAAATAGCAGGGGGGCTGGCAGCCCTCCAGAACGGAGGCACCCTCTCTCCCTCCTTTCCCCCTCCCCAGAGCAGAGGATGAGGGAGAGGGAGGAGGGAGGCCACGCCAAAACCACCCCCACTCCCGGCATCCAGGCTTGGCGAGGGGGAGGGGGGCCGTGGAGGAGTTGAGACTCCTTCCCCCTCCAAAAAACCAACAACAACAACGACAACAACAAAAAAAAAAAAAAAAAAAAAAAAAAAAAAAAAAAAAAAAAAAAAAAAAAAAAAAAAAAGGAAAAAAAAACCAACAAAGAAAAAGCCACGAAGAGATGCCGAAGGGACTGGAGGGGGGGCAGGTGGGGGCCTGTCCCCAGCTCGGCGGGGGCCTTTCAGTTCTTGGGCTCTTCTCCAGCCTCGCCGCCGTCTTCCCCGGCGCACTCGGCTGTCCATAGCGTGAGGTTGTCCCTGAGCAGCTGCATGATGAGGGTGCTGTCCTTGTAGGAGTCTTCGCTGAGCGTGTGCAGGTCCCCCATGGCCTCGTCGAAGGTGGTCTTGGCCAGGGAGATGGCCTGCTCGGGGGCGTTGGCGATCTCGTAGTGGAACACGGAGAAGTTGAGGGCCAGCCCCAGGCGGATGGGGTTCGTGGGCTGCATCTCCTTTTTGCTGATGTCCATGGCCTCTTGGTAGGCTTCCTGGGCGTTCTCTATCGTCTTCTTGCGGTCGTCCCCGGTGGCCACCTCGGCCAGGTATCGGAAGTAGTCGCCCTTCATCTTCAGGTAGAAGACCTTGCTCTCAGGGTCGCTTGCCTTCTTGATGAGATACTTGTCCAGCAAGGCCAGGACGTTGTTGCAGACGCCGTTCAGCTCCCGCTCCACCTTCTCCCGGTACTCGTTCACCAGCTGCGCCTTGTCGTCGCCCTCCTCGGTTTTGTGCTCGATGCTGGAGATGACCCTCCAGGCCGAGCGCTGGCAGCCCACCACGTTCTTGTAGGCCACCGAGAGGAGGTTGCGCTCCTCGTTGGACAGCTCGTCCCCGTGCTCCACCACGGCCTTCATGAAGTCTGCCATGTCCTCGTAGCGCTCAGCCTGCTCGGCCAGCTTGGCCTTCTGCACTTGGTGGTTTCTTGCCATGGCTGGGACGCGGGCGCAGGGGCGGACGCTTTGGGCGAGGAGGAGCGGGGCCGGGAGCCGTCGGAGCCTCTGCCGAGCCCTGCCGCCGGGATTCGCTTTTGGCTGCGCGTCGGAGCCTCGAGCGAGAGCAGGAGGAGCCAGCCAGGTCCAAGGAGTGTCCTCCTCCTCCTCCTCCTCTGCTTCCTCCCCGCCGAGCCCGGCCCTTAAAAGGAAAATCGCGGTGAATCATCGCCCGCGGGCGGCGGGCGCTGGGGAGGGGGCGAGGGGGGGCCCGGCCAACGCCCTGCCCTCCCCGTGGGTCCTCGGTGGGTGCAGCACCCGTGGGTGCCCCGAGGGCCTCCCCACAGCCAACGCCCACCCCAGGGAACGCCCATCCCGCTGCTGAAAGGGCTCGGAAGGGCGGCAGCCGGTGGGTTATCGTTTTGGGGGGGATACACAGAAACACGGCAGCGTTCGAGTCTTCCCCCCCCCCCCCCCCCGCCCCACCCCGGAGAAATGGGCCACGGGGTGTGTCCGCTCGTAAAAATTATTTCTTTCCCCCCCCCCAAAAAAAAATCATATCACTGTCGTTTTTAATATGGTGATTAACTCGCTGGTAATTGCGAGGGCTTGACGGGCAGGTATTTATTCCCACAGGTGGGGAAACCGAGGCAGAGAGAGCTCCGCACCTCTCCCAGGCGCCGCGGGAGGGACCGTCCCGAAACGGGGCACAGTCACCCCGTGCCTTTGAGCCGCTGCACAGCGGGACCACCCGGACCCCCCCAAATCACCTTCTGCCGCTGGAGCGAGCCCGGATCCAGCCGGGAGCGAGGAGACCCCCATCCCCACCAACCCTGTGCCCACCTCCATCCCAGGGCTGCGTTTCCCCGTCCCACCGTCCCCAGCAGGGACTTTTGCCATCCCTCAAGCTGTCGTCGCAGAGTTTTAGGGTTCGGTTTTTTAAAACGTTTAAGGTTTTTCCACACTGCCCGTGGGCGCTGGGCCGCGGTGGCAGCTCGGTCGAGCCCCGATTAGGATCAGTGCTGCGCCTTGCGCTGAGTTTCACTCTCGTCCCGCTCGAGCTTGTTGCCACACGCCGGGCTCTGGCACAGCCCAGGCCCCGCTCCCTGCCCAAACCCGGCCTTATCTGCGTGCGGGAGCGTGCGGGAAGGGCAGGGTGGGGCGGGCGCCCGGCGGCTCCGGGCCAAGGCAAAAAGGAGGGGTGTGATTTTTTTAATCAGCCTGACTCGCTGCTTGACTCCTCCCTGCGAACAGCCCGGCCGGCAGCGCCCAGTCATCCCCCCCCACACACACCCTGTTCCTAGCTCAGGTGGATTCTGGGGATGGAGGACACGAGAAAGACCCGGGGATGCTTTTCCCAACCGCTTGCAGCCCAGGAAAACACTCCCAGCCTTCACACTGCTCCCTCCCCACCCCAGAAAGTGGGATTTGGGGCTGTTCAACCCTTCCTGGCCAAGCCCCCGGGCATATGGTGGGTTTGGGGCATCTGGGGTACCTCTGCCCATCAAGGGGCTCACGTGGCAGGTGAGGGTGTCCAGCTTCTCCAGCCCCCCTATGTCCCCCTTCCAGTGTCACATGCAGCACCTCACCAGCAATTAAAGCTCCTTCCCCAGGTCAGAGTGATCCTGTGGGAGCAGGTTCCACCCCCCTGAGTCAGGAAAAGGTGTCTCCCAGAGGAATGGGCACACAGGAGACCATGGCCCATCTCCCACCCTCTACCCAGCGGACAAGGCAGACTCAGAGAGGCCCTCCAAGAGCTTCCACCAGGCACAACCCCCTCCCATAGAGGGGCTGGAGCTAAACAGACACCACAATGTACCCAGCCCTCTAAAATCCATCTCCTTTCCTTGGAAAACCGTGAGGCAGCAATGCCTGGGTGGATTGGTCTGAGCTCACACCCCTTAGGGCAGCAAAGCCATACGTGGTTGGGGGCTGCAGCCCCCAGCCCCGGTGAAGGACTTGCTGCCAGATGGGGCTTCCAGCCCTTGGGATGGTCCTGCCCCGCCCTGCCTGCATTTGGGCTCTTTAACCCCCTGTTGGCTCTGAGAGGGCTCCATGGGGAGACCCCGGCGGGATCCCCCTTCCCCTGCAGGACACGTGTGGGATGTGGATGGTTCAGCCTCGGATATGGCATCTGCCAAAGGGGCTGAGCTGCTGCCAAATGTTGGCTGTGCCGGGCTGAGAGGAGGCTGCAGGAACACTCTGCTCTACCAGTTCCATGGAAAACAGGCGGTGGGTGAAGGGAAGAGCCCCAGATCCTGGCGCAGGGGCTGCGGGTGAGCTCGGGTGCAGCATCACCCCCCGGAACACCCATGGGTGCCCTGTCTGCCAAAGAGCAGCACCAGAAGGTGCATCCCAAACCACCCCATGATTCTGTGATCACCCTGGGGAGCCGGGCACCCAGTTAACCTCGGCCCTGGGGACGCTGCCCAGGCCAGTGCACGTCTCCAGTCCCCTGAGCCAAGGGCAGGCGTGGGCTGGGTGATGGCAGGAGGCAGAGGATGCTCATGGCCATTCCCAGCGGCACTGGAAGGATGCCCACAGCCTGTCCAGCCACCCCATCCAGCCCTGCCGCTCCCCCTGGCTAGGGGGACGCTGCCAGCTCCCGAAACATCAGTGGACAACAAATTTTTCCAAGGGGTGCTCACTGTGTCCTTCCCCAGCCTGGCCTGGCCCTTCCCGCTGCACAGGAGGGTGCAAAGCCATGGGTGGCTGAGACTTGCCCCAAGGGCACTGTGCCACAGCCCAGTTTGGGGAGCTCCTGGCTCCTGTCCCTGTGGCCACACAGCCGATGGCAGAGGGGTGCCAGCCCTCCGTGGCTCCCCTTGGCTCCCAGCCCAGCGTGGCACCGACGTGCCCAGGCACGAGCCGCCCCCAGCAGCCAAACGCCGGTGTACAGTAAATAGGAGAAACTTTTATTTTTGTTACAAAAGTCAAAGGCATAAATAGATGGTGAGTCCTACAGGGCTGGGGGCAGGTCTGGCTGCTCCGCTCAGCTCCCAGCCCGGCCGGAGCCGCAGCCTCCGGAGCAGGGGAGGCCACTCAAGGTGCTGCGGGGCTGGAACCCCTTCCCCTAAAACTAGAGCTGGGCTAAGATGAAACTGGGAGCTGGCCAGGGGGGTTGCAAGGGCAAACTGACCATGTACCTGTCTGGAGAGGAGAATCCTCTCACAGATGGAAGGGCTGGTGGGGTTGGGTGTGTGATGCCACTGGCTCGGCTGTAAACGTTCTGGTGCGAACCTGCTCGTTCCAAAAGCCCACTGGGGTGCCAACCACGACCTTCCAGCATCTACAGCAGGGAGACACCGTCACTGAGGGTCACACTGGTGGTCACGGGGAGCCACCGGCGGCAGGAGACAGCAGGAACTCCAGTTATTGCACTCGGCTGGGACGGCTGTATGGCTTTGAGCTCCGAACCCGCGGGACGGCCGTCCCGGCTCCCGGAGCGGGGTTGGAAAAGCTTTTCCCTGTGCGCGGCCGCTTTCCCCTCCCCTCTGTCTCGCGGCGGGAGGGAGGGAGGGAGGCGCGGCCGCGCAGCCCTGGCGAGCGGAGGCACTCGTGGTGGTGGTCATGGCTCTGGGCTCAGCTCCCCGCGGGAGGCAGAGGGCTGCGGGCTGCCAGGGCTCTTGGTGCTGGATCCGCCCGGCCCGAGGGAGAGGAGAGGGGAGGAAGAGAAAGAGAGGGTTAGCGCCAGAAATACGTGAGCGAGGAGCAGCAGGAGCAGAGTGGAGCACCCGGGCTTGGTGGCAGAATGGGGACAGTCCGGGATGGAGGAGGAGGAGGCAGGAGGAAGGGACAGTGGTCTCCATCACTGCTCCAAGGCACGAGCAGCAGGAGCTCGTGGGGTGCTGGAGGGAAGGAGAGAGGCAGCTCTGCAGCCCACAGGTGACACAGATCATCATGACGTGCCCTGGAAGGAACTTACCTGGGCCACAGGCACATCAGAGAGGGAACTGGGTGTTGCAGAGAGGAGAACAGGCAGAGGGCAGGGAGGGGAGGCATTGCTTGGCCCAGAGTGGGTCAGGGCTGGAATTAGAACTCTGCTCCAGGTTCCACCACTCTGCTCAGGCCACAGCCAGCTCGGAACACTAAATCTCTGCATCCCTTGGGGGCTTTCTCCAGTCCCATCACAGCAGCTCCACCAAACACAAAGCACTGTGGTGTGTCCTCCAGCCAGCCCCAGGCTGCAGGACCCCTCTGCCAACCCCCATCCACACACCCATCCCACACCCCCCTGCACAGACCAGGCAGCTCCATCCCTTGCCAAGCCCCAGCACGAAACTGGGGGAAACCAAACCCATCCTTCTCTTCCTGCAAAGCCCTCAGGTGACCCTTCACCCACACAACCCAGGGCTGGTGGGATGGATGGACGGGGCTCAGGGATGTCAGCACAACTGGAGGGTGATGGGCTCCATGCACAGAGCTGGACATGCAGTGGAGATGAGATGGGTGGCTCGAGTGGACGGGAGGGAGAAGAAAGTGGTTTCTTACCAGCCAACCCTCAGAAATCAGGGCTAAGGTCCGAGGAGGGGCAAATCCCGTCAGGCTGTGCAGGAAATGGCAAAGTCCTGGCAGGCATCCTCCTGGGGAAGACACCAGAGGTTATGAACCTCAGCACCTGCCACAGGGCCAGAGGGGCTGGGAGAGACAGGGAGCACAGATCCCGGCGAGGCGGGTGGGGAACGGACGCTGAGGTGACAACAGGAAGGGGATGAGACTCTGCCCAGCCTGGAGATGTGGGACAGCAAAATCCCTTCACTCCAGCAAGAGTCACAGCAGCACCAGCTGCTGCTCATCCCTCATAGCAGGAGGTTCCAGGAGCTTCCAGGTGAGGCCTGGGACTAAAAGAGTCCAGCTGGCACCCGAGAGATGTCAAACACCGAGACACCTGCCCTCTTCTGTCTTCAAGGAATAAAATAATAACCCAAGCAATTAACTCTTTAAAAATAGAATTTTATTGAGTAACAAAGGAAACTGGTTTAAATAAAAACAGGAAGGATTCTGGCCCCTGGTAAACCCCCCTCACTGCTCCTCTGCCATCCCCCAGGTACAAGCACTCAGTGTACAGAGCACGATGCTGGTGAATTCAGGGGGGCTGGGCTGCCCCCCAAAACGTGCTGCCTCTGCCTGAGGTTGAAATAGGTGTGTCTGATCCACGGAAACCTAATGAGCAGCTCAACATTGCAAGCCCCTGCCCTGGTGCCAACGTGCACAACGCTCCCTGCCCCGGGTAGAAAACGTTCCATGTAGAAAAAAACCCTACAAATTGTGCAAAAACATCCAGCAGCTTTTAATAACTTGATTCAAGTATTGCTACAAGGTTTGTGGCTCTCCCTGCACCCCAGGGACACAGAGCTGGCTGCACAGGTGCAGAGTGACGGTCACGGATGAGCCCAGGCAGCTGGAACTGCTCCCCAGGGGCTGGGGACATCCCTTCATGGATGAGCCCAGGCAGTTGGAATCACTCCCAAGGCTGCTGGGAACAGCCCTGGGGACACTCTGCTGTCCAGAAATCCAAACCAAGAGCAGATCATGAGGTTATCAGACCCTCTCACTGCTTCCTCTGGAAAACTCCACCCAGAAAGGGCGGAACCCTCAGGAATTCACACTTTTCTGTTGACTCTTGGTCTCCTACAGACAGGACATAATCCTGGCAGGCTACAGTTCCCAAATCTGACAGCTGTAGACTTGCCAACCAGCATGTCATGAGGGGAGTCACAGAGCACAGAGTGTTTCTCCTTCCCTGTTAAAGGAGGGTCCCCCAAACTCATGTTGCTGCAAAACGTGTCTGACCAACCGGCAGGGCCAAAACACAGTGTCCTTCAGCCCCTCCCTCAGCAACCAGCCAGAAAACAGGATCAGCAGCACCAGGACATCCTCACTAACTCCCAGGTCTGCTGGGAGCCAGAGTCCTCCCATCTGAGCAGCCCAACTTACCACGGCACAGCAGCCTCTGGACAAGGAAAGCCACTCCGCCAGCGGCCGCGGTGAGACCCCGGCTGTGAAGGGACAGAACAGCCCTTCCACGTCGGCACAGGGGAGCAGGATGTGTTCGTGGATACACCAGGGATACCAGGGAGCTCATACCTCCTCCAGCCCAGAGGGGAAACCATTTGCCAGTCCCCACCTCCCACCCTTGGCCCACCTCACGACTCCCGGCAGGAATCACAGCGATCCGCCGGAGCAGACGCTGGGGGCTCAGAGGTCTGGGGGCTCCCCGGGTGCAGCAGGAACCCCTGCTTTTGGTACGAGTCCCAGAGTCCCACAAGCTGTCAGGCTCTGCCAGCCAAAAAGTCCTGACAGGCCACATCACAGTGAAACAAATAAACAAACAAAAAAAATAATAAATAAATGTAAAAAAAAAGAAAGGCAACGTATGGCTCGAGTGAGTCTTTGGCAGCTCTGGGTCACAGGGCTGTCCTGCCTGAGGCTGGGGAGGTGGTGAGAGGGGAAGGTACTGGCTGGAGCAAGGTGCAGGCACAGCAGGCACTGGGAACATCACAGCACTGCTAGGGAAGGCCTCCTACCATGCTGGTGTCAGTTTTGGCTCCAAAGGAAGGGATTTCGCTCTTAGGGCTGGATGGGCTCCCGTTATCTGGCTGGATAAATCCTCTTCTGTCTATCAAACTGGAGAACAGAAAGGGAAGAGGAGTTAAGGGAGTGAAGATTCTGAAGCCAGGAGCTCCCAAGCCACAGGGAGGGCTCCTTCTGGGAGCTGCCAAACAAAGCAGGGCAGGATGCTGGAGAACAAACCACACACTTGTCACACAAGCCACCAGCCAGCCCACAGGCACAGAGAGCTTTGGGTCACCACAAACCCAAAAGGGAACTGGCCAAAGGTCTTCACAGCACAAAACCAACGTGAATGAGGAAAGAACTGGAGTAAAACACTATTCTCATCCCCACAACCTCCCAGCTAACAGCTGGGCTCCCTGAATCCACAGATTTACCAGCTCTGAACGGCAGCACCGGTAGTTTGGCAACTGTGAACCCTGCAAAGAGCCTGGGGGGGCACTTCAGAGCAGGGCCTGATGTAACTACAGACCTGACTGTGACTCTGACCCTCCCCTGCTGCTGCTGTTACACAGAGGTAGCACCTCCAAGATGCTCCACCTGAATCCAAATTGGATCCACTGAACAGACTCATCTCGTGGATCCCCACATGCTCCAGGACGGAGCAAGAGCTCCAAGGCAGGTCCTCAGCTCCTGTGGCAGAGCAGAGCAGGGCCTGACTCTGCCCAACTGCACCATCTTGTGACCAAGCAGTGATTATCCTGTGCTGCAGGTAACTCACACCCAGGTAAGAGCATTTGGGGGGGTGATACTGAGCATTCCAGGTGATCTAAGTGTTGGTAAAGCCCAGGATCTCTGCACTGGCTGGTGTAATCAGAGTACAGGAGGAAAAACATGCTAAAAATCATAGAATCATGGAATGGTTTGGGGTGGAAGGGACCTTAAAGGTCATCTCATTCCAATCCCCTGCCATGGGGACAAGAAGTAATGCCAGTACTAGTATTGACCATCTGCTGTCAAGCCCTTTCATGCTGTAACTCTCCCCTTATTCAGCTGCAGGATGTGTTTTATCTTCAAGTTCCATGAAACAACTACAAGTGACCCAAACTCATCAAGCTCCAACACAGAAGCAACAGTTCATCTCCTACTCGCACACCTCCAGCCTCTCTCTGCAGAGTGGGAAACTGTTTCCTCCACATCATCAAAGAGGATGTGTTTGTGCTGGGAGTTTCCCCTGAACCATGATAAATCCATCCTTTCCCAGAGCAGGATGCAATTCCCAATGCTGTGGAGGCCCAAGGCTCTTACCTGGGATGGAATGGTCCACACAGCACCGCACAGCAGTTTGTGAGGATACTTTTATGGCTGTAGGGATTGGCAAACTCCGAGCCCCTCTTATTTGACCAGGACCCTTTGATCTGAAAGGGGAAGGATGGACACAGATCAAGATGGGAAAGATGTGGGAGCAGATAATGACAGGAGAATGGACTGGATATTGGACTCGTTCAGGTCCTTGCTCGAGAGGCTGAAGGTTTCTCTCGCTGCAAACATCCTCCCTCTTTGCTTTAACAAGCAGCAAAGTGCTGCCTCTTCCTATGCCAAGGTTCAGCCTTGCAGCTGGAAAGCTCTGAAGCTGTGCCCTCCTTGTGCTGCGTGGCAACGTGTCACTGCCACCATCTGCCACGCCAGCCTTCTCCTCCTCCTCCTCCCCTCTCCAAGGCTGAAAGCCCATCAGAGCAGGGCTCCAGCTTGTGGTCCCTCCTGGGCCCCTCAGGCTGAACAAACAAGGAGGGGATTCCCAGCTCATGCTGCAACCAACAGCCTCATCTGTCCCCACCCTGAGCAGCTGTCACAGGACTCTGGTTTCGAAACCCCGGCTGCAGCAGGCGTGGGCACACACTGGTGGGCAGATGCTATACCTGGCCTCAGGCCCCAGCTCCAGTGAACCATTTACCAACACATTTACCAGTACATTTCCTCCTCTTGTTTTCACTCTCTCCCCCCCAGCTGCAACATAAGGCTGGCAATGAGGCCAGAGAGGCAACAGGCTGCTGGTGCTCTCTGTACTGGGGTACAACTTCCATGAGCCTCATTTACATGGCCTTGAGCAGTTCTGCCACACCTCAAGTGGAGAGGAAAGGGGAAAAAGCCAAAAAAAAAAAAAAAAAAAAGGGATGCAAACCTGCCTGGAAGCTTCCAGCAAGGATTACAGGTACTTCTGGCCAGAAGGGTGAATTTTGATTCTGAGGATCAGACAGATCCTGCTTTTCCATACAATTTGCCCCACTCAGGGCACTCATTTGGCCCTTGGAGTCTGCATGCACCTCAGATTTGAAGGTAAATCTCATCAGATGTCTGTGCATTATTTGCTAATTAGAGATGAGGAACCGCCAGAGACAAAGGGACTTGCCCAGGCTCTCGGAGGAAACCCGTGGTTATACAGGATGCTGAATTCACATCACCAAGCTGACACCCAAATAAATCTCTGGGGCCAGCCTTCTTTATTTTAATCTCAGAACTCCTAATTTTAAGCAAGGCCACAAACAGACTGGAAAAAACACACACGTGATGGTTCTAACTCAGCTACCTGAAACTGCAGCCTGAATGCCCTGGGCACAGGCTGTTTGCTCTGCAGTGGGTTATCACAGGCCATG
This sequence comes from Pipra filicauda, assembly GCF_003945595.2. Taxonomy (NCBI): domain Eukaryota; kingdom Metazoa; phylum Chordata; class Aves; order Passeriformes; family Pipridae; genus Pipra; species Pipra filicauda. Next base: position 508,082 of record NW_024104331.1, read on the forward strand.
CAGGCAGCACATCTTACTGAAACACTGCACTGAGACAGCCAAGGACTCCCTGAAAACCTGCTCAGGGTGGATCAGGGACAGCCTGGCAGAAGGAGGAGCATTCAGGTACTGATAGAGAAGGACAAGGTACTTACATCTTCATTTGTTGTCAGGTTGGAGGCGACTAAATAAGTGTGAAAACCTGAGAGGCCCAAAATAGACCAGACTGAGAAAAAACAGATCACCAGCTCCAGCACAGTGAAGCAAATGTCAAGGAAGTATCAAAGAACAAAATCATCCTGCAAGGAGAGGCAGAGGGCTGTTTGGGGAGGTTTGGGCAAGCTTCCCATTCCCTGTGCCGGTCTGCAGGGATCCACCAAGGCACAGCCTGCTCCAGCTGCTTCCCTCTCCATCTAAACTTGCAAACTCAGAAACAAGTTTGTCACCCACCCTTACAAAGAGCTCCTGGCCCCTCCCTGTTAATTAGTATTGCTGCACCAGTGCTGGGCACCCCAAGCAGCTGCTGGCAGCACAAGGATATCTGGCGGGTGTCATCTTCAGAGTGGCCAGGAATCCATCCCTTTGAGAACCTGCAAAGCAAAAAGGGACAAGGAATGGCATCCCATCAGGCAGCCCTGCCTCTCCAGCCAAAACTCCCCTCCTGAGCAGGCAGACACCTCCCTGAGAGCCGTATGGATCTGTCTGTCTGCCTGAGCAACATCTGCAGTCTGGGACTCGGCAGAAATGTCAGCGCACAGACACAGCTCCAGGAGATTTGGGGCTGATGGGAAAGTCACCTTCCCTGCCAGGTTAGGAGCGGATGCAGCACCAGCTCATCTGCTCTGGGTGGGGAGAACTCCATCCCCAGCTCTCAAGCAAGCAAGGTGCAGCTGGATCTGTGGTTCCCTGAAGTCTGGGGCCCTGTTTATTTGAGACCCACACTCAAAATCCCGGTGTAACCCGACCGGGCCCTTCCCACGCTCTGTCCCAACAGGAGCAGTGACCCAGAGCTGCCTGAGGTTGTTGGTGGCCCTGAGCACAGCACACAGCAGTGGCAGGACCTGTGGTACTCACGCAGGGTGAGGTGGGTGACGACGCAGGCGAAGATGAAGGCGGTCAGGAAGGAGAGGGAGAGGATGAAGGCGTAGAAGAAGCGATAGTTGCGCTTCCCCACACAGTTCCCCACCCAGGGGCAGTGGTGGTCGAATCTCTCTGAAACAAAGGGACACGTGAGGGACACAAAGTGAGGACTCCTGCCACCTCAACCCCAAAATGGAGCGAACTCTGCTCAGACTCCAGAAATGAGGAGCTACAAATCGAGCTTCCACCCACCATCCGGAGACTGCAACCTCTCCGCAGCAGCACGTAGGCACAAAGTTTCAGTGGAGCATTGCTGCCTGCTCACATGGTCTTTTTTGTCATCAAGGGTCAAACCTTTCCTCTCACAGCCTGTTAAATACAAGCCTTGTGACTGGTAACTATCACTGCAACTGAAGGGGAAGAGGGACAGAGCAGGAATTCTTCCAGCTCCCCACAGCACTGGGTGTGTGCACGTGGCAAGGCTGCCCCCTCCTTGTGTGTCAGCTCCCCCCTCCTTCTTAGGGGCAGAAACACTTTTCCAAGTTATAAAGATACATCTCTAAACCCACAGAAACTGCCTGGGAACCTGGGGCAGGTGCAGTGTATCTGGAAACACCCTAATGAAAGGGCTGACAAGACTGTGGTAACCATTTCATGCGGAGCATCACTGCAAACACAACTCACAGCACAGCCTGCTCCCCCAGACACCTCCTCTGCAAACACTGCTGCTTTCCAGCCTCAGCAGGAGACACAGCCACCCAGGGCTATCCCCAAACACCAGCAGCTATGATGGTGTCTCTGCCAGCCTGGGGACAGCAAGGCCACACACAACAAGGAGCCTGCAGCAAACCTCGTTTGGTGGAGGCCTGAACTGCATTTTTCAGTACCATCCTTCCAGAAGCAGGAAAAACAGAGATACAGAGTCTTGGACCTAAGCCACTGCACTGGTGCTGCTTTCATTTTAAATGGGAAGAAGACAGACCACCCGGTGTCTTGTTTTATAATCCTTTAGAAGAAAAAGCAATCTGTCCAGGAACAAAAGTGACAGGATCAGTGACAGGACTCAAGGGAATGGTATTAAAGTTGTGTCAGGGGAGGTTTAGGTTGGATTTTAGGAAAAGGTTCTTCCCCCAGAGGGTGGTGGGGCACTGAACAGGCTCCCCAGGGCAGTGGGCACAGCACCCAGGTTCAAGGAGTGTTGGGACAACGCTCTCAGGGACAGGGTGGGATTGTTGGGGTGCCGTGGGCAGGGCCAGGAGCTGGACTGGATGATCCCTTTCAGCTCAAGATCTCCTATGATCACACAATTAAGCCCCTCTTCCCCCTGGGACAGCAGCCCCCCTGCCCTGCTCACCGACGCAGTTGTCGCAGACGCTGCAGTGGGAGGTGCGCGGGGGGCGGAACATCTTGCAGGTGTAGCAGTACTTGAGCTTCACCACGTACTTGTTGATCACCACCTCCATGGTGCGGGCGGGAGGGCGGTACGTGGAGGTCCCCATGCTGTCTGCGAGGGCAAGGAGGGACACTCAGAGCCTGCACCTTCCCCCCCCCCCCACCCCGAGCTGCTTCCCGGCACGGGGGAGGGACTGGCACGTGCTCCCCTGGTTTTAGGGAAAGCCAAGAGGCAGCCAGGAACTCCACTCAGCTCCTCACAGCGTTATTTATGTCCTCTCTTTGTTCAGTGATAATGCTGCTGGGGTGCCAAGAGGAAGCAGTAAGTGCCCAGTGCTGTGAGAACGTCAAGCAATTTAGAAATAGTGAGTGTAAAGCAGTGCCCAGTAACACCAGCTCGTCTCTGCGAGTCCAACGGGTCACAACATCTGCCAATGCACGTGTGGTTCCTCCTCTGCTCTCACAGGAATCAGGGGGGCCTCAGCAGGAGCGTCCCAGCACACAACCTGCCACCCCACAGCTGGAGCTGTGGCACCACCAGCCTCAAGGGATTCATTTCCATCACCACACGTCCCAAGTGCTCCAGCAGATTCCCTGAGATTTGACATGTGTGTGTTCGTAGCATGAGAGGATTCCTCCTCCCCGAGGTGGAAACTGAAGATTTCTAGAAACACAGGTTCTATCTGTGTGTGATGCCACTTCATTGTTCCCTGGGGACTGGCAGCTGGAGACTGTTGCTCTGCACAGCAAAAGCCGGAAAACCCCTGCATCATGTTTGCAATTTTGGGGATTATTCCTTTTAGTCCCTCCTAAAAGAGCACCTTTCCAGCTCTGGGGGAGTCTTTGAAAACAGTGATGCAACAGTGAGCATGTTAAGAGGATAATAAGTGGATTATATTAACAGTAACAGCTGGCACATCAGGCGGCATCTGCAGCCAGATTACTGCTTTAGGTCCTTATAAATAGAAATGTTGGATCACCACTCTGGGGATATTTTAAACCCATTTTTTAAGTCAGATGTAGAATTACTGCCTTGCAACTGTCTTCAGCGGGACAGATTCAAGCTGTCTCACATCAGCTTTCCTAAAGTATTTATTACAACCAGTCACAACAACAAGGTCCAAAGCTCCTGGATGCAAACACCTTCTTGGCTGTCCCCAAACCAGCGTGACAGAGCAGTTTTCAGAAGAGGACAAACATTAGCCTACACTAAAGAACACCTTGCAGCACAGCAGGCCCAATGGCAAGGCATAATCTTAAAAAGCATTAATTATCCTTCAACTTTGCTGCCTGGGAAGGCGATGGGACTGAACAGGAACAAAAACCACCTCTGATGCTCTGCAGATCCTCTCTGAAGCACTGCCTGCTGCGCTGGAGGAGCTTGTTGCACCTCTTACCAGGACTCATAAGACACTCTCAAGCCTCACAATCTGATACTCTGGTTTCTCTCATCCCCTGGAGAACCAGTAAGGAGCCAAGACCCAAAAAGTGGGGCTCGCTGAGCCTGGAATGTGTGTGTGCACAGACACACAGCCATGCACTGAACCAAACACAGGAGAGGGAACAGAGGTCTCACCAATCCGTTTTTCCAGGTCTGCTGCCTCACTTGGGGTGGCTCTGGGCAGGATTCCTGGGTCTCTGAAGCTTGTCTGGAGCAGGCAGCTGATGACAAAGAAGAAGAGGACGGCGGCGATGATGGGGATGGCCAAGGTCAGGTGAGTGGCAAGGAATGGGCAGCTGTTAAAAACATGGATAAAATGCCACTGTTATCAATCACTGTAGAGAACCAGGTGTCAGCTGGGACACACACACCAGGAATTATCACAGGGTAGTGGGCTCAAGCACTGCTGCTCTGCAGAGACCTCTGGGTATGACAGCCTATGAACAGCAAGAGCAGCCCAGAAAACACTGGAGTGGTGCTGGGTCTTTGGCACCAAGACACACCAAGGCCCCTGCACACAACCTCTTTTGTCTTCTGAAGTCCCAGAATCACGTCTCAAAAACCCCCCAGCTGCCCCAAAGCCTGGTCACCTCTACAACAGCAGCACCAAGAACACACAGGCAAACACCCCAAGCCACACAGGGATGAGAATCAGCGTGACCACGATCCCTTTTGGTCCAACACATGACGCTGAGGGGGATTTTGGCTTCGATTCAACACAGCTTTGCCGACTCCGGATGACTCATGTGCCCTTCCTGGTGTGCCAGATGTTTGGACGAGGACACTTCCAGCACTGGGCGCTGTGACAAGCCACCAGGCATCTCTGCAGTCAACAGCCACTCCTGGGCTCACCCTGCTACGACCTGGGGCTGTTTTTCCATAGATGGGGACTGGTGTGATCACACTCCACACCAGGGCAGCTCCGTTACTCTCGGGTGGCAGGTGAGGACACCAGGGGACACACACAGTGCCACAGACCCCTCCTGCAGAGGGATTTGCTGTCACAAGCACTGATCACACCCGGCACAGACGGACAGGCTGCCCCAGCCCTGATGTCTGTGGGCAGTGCTCAGGCTCAGCAATGCTCTGCAGCAGTTTTGAGAGGATTAAGCAACTTTTGTTTCACCTCCCGAGCTCAGCTGTCCAGAACAAAGCAGCCACTAAGCAACAAAGCCCCTTCAGCCCAAGCCCCTTGGTCGACTCTCTGGCAGAGGGACAGAAAGGTCTGTGAAAGGAGACGTGATCTTGTTGTCACCCCTTTCCTGGGAGAACTTCTGGAGCCCACTTTGCCCCATCAGAGAACAAGAAATCACATAAATCAGAGAATCCCAGAATGTTTTGGGTTGGAAGAGACCTTACAAATCATCCAGTTACACCCCCCTGCCATGGGCAGGGACACCTTCCACTATCCCAAGTTGCTCCAAGCTCCATCCAACCTGACCTTGAACACTTCCAGGGATGGGGCAGCCACAGCTTCTCTGGGCAATCTGCTCCAGGTTTTTCCATACAAACACGAAGCGTAGACACAGGCAAGATTGCTGTACATCCAGCAAACAGTAACCAGTGCAACAGAGGCATCCTGCTAAAATAACAACTTGGAAAGCCCCAGGGCATCTTCAAGCCCAAGAGAGTGACTCGGCAAGGAGGGAGGCAGAGCAGATGTCCTCTGCCTGGCCACACAAAGCAGTCACTGTGCTAGAGCTGCCCGTCAGTCCCAGACCCAGCGCAGGGAGCTGTCAGGGGCACGGATGACACGGAGAAAGGAGTTTTTCCAGCGGGATGCTGTGACTGCCTCCCGCAGCTGCCTGCCCCTCTCAGCTCATCTGACTTCTCAGAACCTCTAATCCGATCAAATGCCTTCATCTCCCCGCCAGCAGGCTCCAGCAGCTTTACTCCAAGACTCGCGGGGATAACGCCGTGATCCAAAGGCAGGCACTGCCCTCCCGCTCCAGGGAAAAGCATCTCCCTTCCCTCCCGAGGCGGGACGGCAGAATCCCTCTGAGGTGCCAATAACCCACGGTGCTCCTGCCCTCCTGCAGGGCAGTGCAGGACATAACGGACTGGCTCTCCCCTCCCTCAGGGTGCAGGAGCAGGGAGCTCTCCCTGGAGCAGCTTTCCAAAGGAAAGGGGGCTGGGGAGATGCAGCTGCCTCTTCCCTGGACACGGCTGCACAGCGGGGGCAGAGCTCCAGTGTAGACCCTCGAAGTGGGACCCCCAAGGATTTCACCATTTAAAAGAAACATTATTCCGAGATCCCAGCGGTGGGCAAAGCCCACCAGCCTCGGGGGTTCCCTGGCTGCAATTTTGGGCCAGTTCTGTCCTTGGGAGCAGGAAGGGACACTGGGTCGGGGTGGGGGCGGCGTATTTAGAAACCGTCGGGGATCCTGGGGGGATGTTAAACCCCTTCCCGGGGCCACACTAAGCAAACAAGGCGCAGGGACACCTCTGGGCCCCCATAAAGACACCTGGGGACAGGTGATGGGGGCAGTGACTGCCTGCGAAGGGGGTCTGGGGGCTGTGCAGTGGGGAAAGGGCTCGGAGGGGTCAGTGGGGAGAAGGGGGGGATAACGGGGCTCCCACGGAGGGGGGAAGGCGCCCCCCCAGCCCACCTCCCTCCACCACGAGGATAAGGGTGGGATGCCAACTAACCCCCAACTCCCCCGAACGGAGGGGGCTCAAAGAGGGGGGGTCAAGGGCTGATTGCGGGGAAGGAGCCGAGGGACAGCCCCCGCACGGCCTCACCGCCCCCAGACTCACTCGAAGGCGAAGAAGAGGCCGCTGGTGACCAGGATGAGGCCGAGGGTGAGGACGAAGACGCCGCTGTGCCGCGCCAGCATGAGGCGGCCGCCGCAGAAGAAGCGGTTGCGGCCCGGGAACACCTCCCACTTCCTGCGGGGCCGCCGCGGCCGCGGGGGGACGGCGGGCGGCGGGGGCGGCGAGGCGGCTGTGCCCGGGCCCGGAGCCGCCGCCGCCGCCCCGGGCGGGATCTGCCGGTACTCGCAGTCCTTCATGGCCCCGCCGCGGCGCCCGGAGCCCCGGCCCGGCCCCGCCGCTCCCGGCCCGGCCCCGCCGGTGCCGCCCCGCGCCCCGGGCCCGCCCCGCCGCACAGCGCCCCCTGCCGGCCCGCCCCGCAACGGGACCGCCGAGCCCGAGCCCGGGAGCCCTGATCCCCATCCCGGGAGCCCTGATCCCCATCCCAACACCGAGCCCTGATCCCGGGAGCCCTGATCCCCATCCCGGGAGCCCTGATCCCCATCCCGGGAGCCCTGATCCCCATCCCAACACCGAGCCCTGATCCCGGGAGCCCTGATCCCCATCCCAACACCGATCCCCATCCCGGGAGCCCTGATCCCCATCCCGGGAGCCCTGATCCCCATCCCAACACCGAGCCCGGGAGCCCTGATCCCCATCCCGGGAGCCCTGATCCCCATCCCAACACCGAGCCCTGATCCCGGGAGCCCTGATCCCCATCCCAACACCGATCCCCATCCCGGGAGCCCTGATCCCCATCCCGGGAGCCCTGATCCCCATCCCAACACCGAGCCCGGGAGCCCTGATCCCCATCCCGGGAGCCCTGATCCCCATCCCAGGAGCCCTGATCCCCATCCCAACCCCGATCCCAGCACCCCTGATCCTCATCCCACCACTGATCCCAGGAGCCCTGATCCCCAGCCCAACCCCAGCCCTGATCCCGGGATCCCTGATCCCCATCCCAACACTGAGCCCGGGACCCCTGATCCCCATCCCAGCACTGAGCCCGGGACCCCTGATCCCCATCCCAGCACTGAGCCCGGGACCCCTGATCCCCATCCCAACCCTGAGCCCGGCCCCAACCCCTGCCCCCGAGACCCCCGACGCCGATCCCAACTTCGACCCCAATCCCACTCCTGATCCCAGCCCCAACCCTGGCCATGACCCCGATTCCGATTCCAATCCTGATCCCGACTCTGATCTTGGGATCCCTGATCTCGGGACTCAAGGCCCTGATCCCGGACCCTTGATCATAACCCTGATCCCAATCCTGAAACCCCCGATCCCAACCCCAGGACCCCTGACCCCGATCCCAACCCTGACCCTGGATCCCAAGCCCAACCTCGGGACCTTCGATCCCAACCCTGACCCCGATCCCAAAACCCCCAAGCCCAACTCCAACACCGATCCCCATCTCAACCCCGGAACCCCTGACCCTGATCCCAGCCCTGACTCCCAATCCCAATCCCAACCCTGACCTCGATCCCGGGATCCCCAACCCCAATCCCGCCCCCTGCCCAGCAGAGTAGGGTGAGCTGCCCCTCCGGTAACTTTCACGTGTTTATTAGGGATGTGTGCGTTCCCAAACACACCGGCCCTGGCCCCGCCACCCCTCCCGTGCCCCTGCCCTGCCTCGTGGCACCCCCAGCCCAGCCCAGCCCGGCTTGGGGCCATGGAGAAGGAACCAGCGCGGTCTGAGCTGCTCATGGCAGCTGGATCCTCCCTGTCCTCCAGCTGTGCCCACCAACAACATCCCAGAGGGTTCCCAAATCCATCACACCGGTCCCGCCATAAATCACTGCCTGCCATAAATCTCCCCCAGGAGATGCAGGAACCGAGGTGCATTCCTGTCCCAGGGAATAGGAATTCTGGCCGTCAGTAACAGGACACTGCACCATCACACCATGGAGAACATCCCACTTGGGACACAGCAGCTCCGTACACACGTAGTAACGGAGGAGTAACACTTTTGTGACTGCAACAGCATCACAGCTACGTCAGGCTTCCAGAAAAAGTGAGTTTCAATTCTGACTGCTCCCAGTCTGTGCCAGCACATCCTGCTATGTCCACGGGAGGAAGTTGCAGTGTAGGAGCAGTCCCAGCAGCCAGTAGCACAGGAAGAATCCCAGGATGCCCTTGCTGAGGGGGGTAATTAATCGCCAGTTCAGCAGCAGCCTCACAACGGGGTTGTCAGGAGTCCCTTTCCCACAGGAACCAGGAGATTTACCTAGGACAGACCTCCCAGGGGATGGATTATCAGTCCCTGCACTCCAGAGTAAAGGTTCGTGTTCCTGAAGCAGGTGAGCAGAGAACCAGTACAGGATGGGAGAGGAGGAGCCAAGGAACCGGGTCAGCACCTGGAGACAACAGGCACAGCAAAAATCACACCAACTGCAGCTCTCTAATTGTGGCCAGCCCTGATCCCGAGGTGTGGAAGGAGCCCCAGTCCCAAGGCATGGAAAGAACCCTGATCCCAAGGTGTGGAAGGAGCCAAGGGCCTGCCTTAGGCTGCTGATAAAGGGGATGGAAATACGGCCCCAATTCACGGCATTAGGATTTATTACATCAATATGACCTCCCAGCACAGCCTGCTTCATCTCTTACAACACTGTGTGAGCAGCTAAGGGGTCCCCAGGTTTTGCTCCCTGTCACTGCCCAGCTCAGGGCAGATTTGGATCTCAGTCTTTGATTATTCTGTTACTGGAACTCCCAAACTTTGGTGCCACCAGCTTGCTCTGGATCTTTCCACTGCCATCCATTAAGCTCAGCCCAACATGACAAGGATCCAATATCCTTGTTCTCCAAGGACAGCGGTGCTTGGCAAGCCTGGCCTTATACCAGGCTGGACCCATTGATCCTTGTCACCGTGTCCCCCCCCCACAGAGCACTCAGCAAGCTCTTTGGGAACTCTCCAGAGGAACTAACAGGCTTTGGATTTTCTGGGGAAGTAGCTCCCAAAGAGGAAAGGCAAAGTTTTTGGTTTCCATTCCCCTGTGCTGCCCTGCAGCTGGGACAGCTTTGGGCTGTGCCTGTCACTCCCTCAGACCCCATAAAGGAATATGTGCCATGAGTGTCCTACCTGCACGTGCATGCAGAAGAATCCAAAGGCCAGCAGGGCCGTGGCATGGACCACGTACACAAAGGCAGCAGGGCAGCAAAATCCATCTCTTGGCTTTCCCTCCTCTTCACTCTTACTTCGCTCCAGACCAAGAGTCAGGCAGTGCCGGGGGTTTGTGCTGATGTAGGTCCAGGCAGCCCACGAGACCAGAAGGGTCACAGGCAAAGCCAGCAAGAAATTTGGGATCTGTCTGAGCTCAAAGTATCTTAGAAAGCCCACATTCCAGTAAGTGTCTTGGATGTAGGAATAGACCACAGGGACCCTCTGGGAGCACCATGGGGGTTTAGCCCCATCCATGGCTGCCGGATGATAGCCCTTGTCCCGAGCCAGCTGCAGCAGTGGCTCGGGAATGGTCTGATCCAGGCTGGTGCCAGGACCACAGAACCTCAGGTAGGCATAGTACTGAAACAAAGCAAAAGGTAGAAAAATCCCAGCACTCATCAGGACCGCTGAAGATGCCAGGCTAAGGACCTGCTTCCACAACAGAGGGAGCTTCCTTAGGGATCCTGATCCCACCTGCAGCTGGAGGGCAAAGCGTTTACCCTGGGAGTAGAGGAAGAAGCCAGCGTTAATCAGCCCGTTGGCACGTGCCCCAGAAGCCAGGGAGAAGAGCAGCCCACTGAGCCAGCTCTGCCCCTTCTCCAGCTGCCACATGGCACCGAACGCCAGGAAGGCAAACATGCTCTCCGAGTAAGCAGCTGCCATGAACACGTTGGCAGGGCTGAGAGAGAAGAGGAGGGCAGCGAGGAAAGCCACGCGGCGCCGCCGCAGCACCACACGGCCCAGCTCGTACAGGGCAGCGGCTGCCAGGGCGGAGAACAGGGAATTCAGCAGCACAGCTGAGAGCAGGAGGCGGCTCCGCAGCCGCAGCAGCCGCTGCAGGGGCCACAGGGCCCCCCTGGCCACGGCCCACAGGCTCAGGGGGTACAGCGGGAGGAAGGCGCAGTTGTGCTCGTACAGGTATCCGTGCTCCGCGATGAAGAGGAAGTGCTCTGCATCCCAGTGGGACAGCCCGCCCAGCAGCCACTCCACCAGCACATCCCACGGGCTGGGCTCCGACAGCCGAGGGGGAGAGAAGGCGTCTGCGGCGTGATCCGGGATCAGCAGGTTAAAGGCAGCCTGGAAAAAGAAGAGAGGGTTGAAGCCCAGCAGGGATCCTCCAGTACCGAAAGCAGCGGGCAGGAGAACTCCTGGGGTTCAAACAAAGGGATCAGAGCAGCACCAAAGTCAGGCTGAGGGGCTTCGTTTGTAAGGATGCCTGTGAGGTTGGGAAAAGGGGCAAACACAACCTTTTTTATTTATATCTGAACAGAATGAAGCTCTGGGGGATGTATCCAGCACGAATCCCCACCGAACTGGCCAGGGAAAGCTGCTCAGGCTGCACACGCTCACTCCAGGCACCCCAGGTTTCCCCATCAAGCGGAAGCACCTCATGGAGCACAAGAGGTACTAAGGAAAGAAGCCTGGGAGCAGCACAATCCAGCTGTCCCAGCTCCACTGGCTGAGGGACAGGAGACTTGCCTGCAGCAGCAGTGTCAGGGCTCGACAGCGCCCGGCGAACCACACGACCTCCCGGAGCTGGGGGTCTTCCCTCCTCACCAGCTCCATTCCACGCTTGGAAGTTGCCTCAGCAGGTCACTGATGTCAGGGGAATTCTCCCTCCGGTTTGGGAAGCCTGGGTTGGTAAACAGAGGGGACAGAGAAAGGGATTTCTGGCTTCAGCCTCATTTATAAATGATGTGCCTTTATTTACTATCAGGCACTTCAAAGGGTGCAAATCTCTGTGAACAGGAAAGTCACCGATGGGGAGATGACGCAGAGACCTCTTTGATATTGTTCCTATTAAAAAAAAAATTCCCTGACTTCTTAACCTTGGCTAGGACACAGAGGGAGAGAGGTTATGTCATGTACTCTGAGCCCATTCCTCATCGGACTGGAGTAAATCCCTGGAGCAGACAGGCTCCATAGCTGCCTCAGCAGGAACACCAGCAGCTGGAGCCAGGACTCCGCCAGGCCTCCTCACACACATCCAGTTCCAGTGCAATGAATGAGATTTAAACCTCTTTTCCTTGGAATAGAGACAGGATTCATGTGGACTCTGAGCGTAACACCCGTGTAAGCAGTTGCTGTGTGGGGCTCACGGTGCTGCCAGACTCCCTCTCCTCTCTCCTGCTCCATGTTTGCCCCTGGAGAGCCAAGAATGGATGAGCTCAGCATTTACTCCACGGCACCATCTCTGTCAGAGGAAGGTGGTACACAGGTACACAGCTTTCCCCCAACACAGACAGCACCTCCAGGACACGAATTTTGCACCACTCCACCCTCACCACCAGCAGTTTTCCAGTATTTTGGCAAAGCTCCTGACTCCAGAGTGTGGGCACCTGCCTGGCAAACGTGTGCTGAGGTGGCTGTCATCCACCCCCTCCCTGCAAATCCTACCTGCAGGATTTAAAACTCCTTGTGGAGCCTCCCCCCTGCTCCCAGTTTAATTCCTGTATGTCCTGGATGAGTTTGTGGCCCAGCTCGGAGCCCCTGGCCCCATGCCAGGGGAGGAGGGTGGGATCTGCCCTGCAGGTTTTTAAGATAAGACATTTCTTCCGTTGGTTCCCCAGCCACCAACTGCTTTTCAGTTTGAGAAACACACAACCCACAGCTCTCACCAGGTCCCAGTGACACCACATCCTGCACTTCTGTCTGCCCCAGCACTCTGTAACACATAAAGGTCCCCAGATCGATCACTTCACAATCTAAAATCACCCAGAGGGTTCTCTATTACCGTTTTACTGATGGAGGAAAAACCATGCCAAGGTTTGAAACTGCATGAGAGAGTAGAAAGCGAGTCACCAGCAAGGCAAAAACCAAGATCCAAACACACTCATTGGTAGTTCCAGTCCCCAGCCACAGGGTTATGCTTCTTATTTAGCCACAAATAAAAGTTTTGGAGTTGTTCCTATTCCCCTTGTGCTCCCCAGCACTCACAAAGCAACTAGTGGGAGGCACATTCTCCTGAATCACGAAGCTGTGACGTTATTTTAAGCGAGGGGACACTTCAACCCAGCTGTAAATCCTTTTAAAGCACATTCACAGCTGCAAATCCTATTAAAGCACAGCGGCAAAAATTGTCCCGGCACTTTAAATACTTTTTTTTTTTTTTTCAAAAAAGCAGAGAAAAAGCCTCGCCTGAATGTGCCAAGAGAGCTCAAAGCAAACAGCTTTAAAAAGCCTGTTCCTGTCACGACTCAGCACACCTTGTGATGGAGCAAAGCCTACAAAGAGCTGCAGCCCACAAGCACCATTCGGGTAAAGAACTCGGCATCAGGGCTGGAATGGCTCTGCCTGCCCCAAAAATCCTGTGGGAAGGAGCACCTGCACTAACGGAAAGGAAAAAAAAAAATAAAAATAAAGGAGCCGGAAAGGCAGAAGTAGGTTAAAAATATTTCAGTAGAAAAAGATGCAAAGTCTTAATTAAAGATGTTTTTTCTCTCCGGGGTTCTCGCGCTTCCCCTCGCTCTGAAGATGTGAATCGCAGTTTGGAAACAGCGCTAAAAAAAAGGACGTGGGGAAAAAAAGGGGGACAAAATAGAGGCTGGGCGAATGAGCATGGAAGGGGAAATGAGCACGGAAACGTGAACTCGGCCAGCTCTGTTCAGGCGCAGTGCAGGGCGGGGACCAGCCGGTGGCAGCAGCCGCTCGCCACAAAGGCATTTCCCCGGCTGGGGTATGGAATTCTGCTCCAGCCTGCATCCCACAGCAGTTTGGGCACCTCTTGGTACTTCCCCAACCTGCTGCGATATTCAAGAGATAATCCAGACACGTTTAAAAACCAAAATGCTGAAGAAACACAACGGAATTCTGGAAATCCCCCTCGCCCAGTGCTGCTCCTGTGGGCCTGGGAGCTCTGGGCCTTCTCTCCAGTTCCAGCTGCTGGTCCAGAGGCTGCAGCTCCAGAACAGCTTCCCTTGTTATCTGAATGGAAATGGGAGTGTTTTCACCCCTTTGTGCCTTTTGTAAGAGCTCACGGGGGTGAACTAAACCTGCTCTGGGTCAGAACACAACCCTGCCCGCTCTGAGCCCTTGGCTTCACCCTCACCTCCCCTATCCCACAGGGATGTAACAACTGCTCTGCACAGCACGTCCACGGAGGGACTGGCTTCTGCTGGAATGCCGGGGATCACCCTGGACTCTCACTCCATGTCTCAGGTGGCCAAACCCACACGAGCAGGAAAAGGGACACAGAGTTATCTCCTCTCAAAGATAAGAGGAGTCGGTGATTTGCAGAGTCCCCGGCAGAGGTTTGATGGGGCTGAAGTGCTGAACAGGGACGTTTCCAAGATTAGGGACGGTTACAGCCTCTGTGTTTATGGATGGATGGACACACGAGGGTTCACAGGCCCACCCTGCCTCAAGCGGACACGCTGCCACCAACCTCGGTGGTGCCAATAACCCCCGTTATTCCCCTTCCTGCCCCGCTACCGGCGCCAGGGACCAGCGGTCCTGGTCCCGATCCCCATCCTGATTCCAATGAACCCGAGCCCAATCCCAATGCCAGTGGTGTCCCGGACCATGGGACCTGGTGGTGCTGGTCCCGGTCCCGATGATCCCAATCCCGGTGGTCCCAATCTGAATGCTCCCGATCCCCGTTCCTATGCCCATCCCGGTGATCCCCGTCCCGATGATCCCGATCTCGGTGATGCCCAATCCCGACCCCCGTGACCCCAGTCCCGGTGATCCCAGTGATCCCAGAGGTCCCGGTGATCTCTGTCCCGGTCGCGGTGCTGCCCATCCCAGTCCCGATCCCGATCCCGATCCCGGTGGTCCCGGTGCCGCTCAGCGCCCCCGTGCGGGTTCGGAGCAGTGACCGCCCCCCCTCCCCGGCCCCGCCCCCCCGGGGCGCCCCCCCCACCTTGAGCGCGCGGCTCCTCCGCGCGCCGGCTGCCTTCGCGCCACTTCCGGCCACGCCCCCTTCCGGCATCACGTGAGCCCGAGCGTGTGTGCGAGGGGAGGGTTGGGCGGCGCCATCTTTGTTGAGGGCGGGAAGCGCCATCTTTGTTGAGGGCGGGCCGGGGGCGGCGGCGCTCGGGGAGCCCCGGGCAGGGATGAGGAACCGGGATGGGGGATCAGGGATGCGGAATCGGGGGTCAGGGCAGGGCTGGCTGGGGCGGCGCGCCCCGTGCAGGTCACAGGACCGCCCCCCGAGGTCAGGGAGCAGCAGCACAGGCACCTGAGGACGACAGGGGGGCCATAGGAGGAGATGGTCCCCTCGTAGTGGGGGAGGCACAGGCAGCCCCTCATCCCGGCCCATGGACATCCCTCATCCCAGCCCCTCGCCTGGCAAGGCGGCCTGGAATGCAAACCCTTGCTGCTTCAGCCTGATTCGTACCCAAAGCTTTCCATTCCTGCAGGAATCCCTTCAGACTCCTCTTTGACCCTGACCACTCCACCATTCCCCATTTTTGGCCATCAAGGGGAAAAACTTGAGTTCTCCCCAAGCCAGCCCGCTGGTTAAAAGCACTCGGGGAGCCTCCCTTAAGGACTCAGCGGGTTGTGGTGGTTTCTCCTTCATTCCTGTGATTCCTTCGTGCCGGGTGCTGGTGCAGCTGGGATGAGCAGCAGGACAGGGGCACAAGGCACCCAGGGATGGATCCATCCCCATTCCCAGCCCTGGCCCCTGCAGCTGCACCAACCCCGACCTTGAAGCCGTGCAGGAGGCTCTGCCAGAACACATTAACCAACATCACCCAGCCGTGGCCTGGCAGCGCATGGGGGTTATGACATTAATTACTCACAATTCCGGGACGGTGGGCAGCTTTCCCTCAGGATCTTGTCCATGGCACGACAAAGCCAGGAGATTTCCTTTCACCCCAACCAACGTGGTCTGGGCCTGACTGTAACTAGGACAGGAACGAAGGAGAAACCATCACAACCAGCTGAGTCCACAGCAGAGACTCCCTGGGTGCTTTTTATCAGGAATCAGGCTCGGGAAGGACTCCTTTTCTCCTCTGCTGGCCAAAATGGATAATGACAGAGTGGTCGGGGTCAAAAAGGTGCTTCAAGGAATTCCTGCAGGAATGGAGAGCTTTGGGTACAAATCAGGCCAAAGCACCAAGGGTTTGCACTGGAGGCAGCCCAGCTGAGTTGGAGGTCAGGAGTGGCTCCCAAAACAGTCCCAGTTACACACTGGGAACATTGTTTAATCATATTTTACTGATTTCTCATCTATGCCATTTTTCTTTTTCGCTATTTTAGAAGTGTCTGTGTCTGCACACAAGTGCTGGGGGAGCAGAATTACTCCCCTCGGATCAACTGGGTGTATAAATACTGGTAAAATGGGTGTTCAGCACCACTCCTGACTCTCCCTCCCAAAAGCAGCTTTCACTCAGGATTAAAGCCACCACAACAGGAACACAGATGATATACCAGAGGCTGCTCACGTTACCTGCTCCGACCTCGCTGCTGGGTCCTCTCTGTTTAGGGAAAGAAGAAAAACTTTTTACATTCATTTGATCGGGTTAAACAAAGCTCCTGGAATACAGAACTAAATTATCAGAGAAGCTGGGTTTTGAATCAACAACAGTGTCACAGAATGGCAAAGTCCAGCAGAATTCTTACCCCACACTTGGTTTCCAGTGTTTTTTAAAGCCAAGGAAGCCCAGCACCATTCCTGCCTTTTAAGAAATCCATTTGAAGGACTTTCCTGCCAGCCAAAGAGCTCCTGCAATTCCTGCTGACAGACAGACTTTTCAGGAAAGGGTCTGTTTGATTTTGGCACAGTTACTCCCAGGAATCTGAAGTCTAAGGAACGAAGGAACCGAGAGCTTCCTAGGAGAGGACTAGGAGATAAAACAGGGTGAATTTTTGAACCAAAATTACATTGGCCTTTAAAAAAAGCTTCTTTTTCTTTCATGAGCTCAGAGCAGTTGTAGCTACCCTACTTCTGGTATCCATTGAGGATAAAGCTTCAGGCTAAATAAAATACCCACTACTTCCAAACCCCTAAAAACGTGCAGATTCTCATCCAAAGAGCCTGAACTTTGGCTATTTGCTGAAGGGCCTCGGAGCTCTGTCCTCTGGAAACCCCCAGCCTCGGAAGGAAGTCAGAGTCCACGCCACACTTCCAAGAAAATGTGAAAAATGTGAACAATTTTCCATTTTCAGAGC